>NW_004955417.1:29917320-29930915 GCF_000276665.1 Chinchilla lanigera
TGTTGGGGTGTTTGGGAGCTCACCTGTTGGGGTGTTTGGGAGCTCACATATTGGGGTATTTAGGAGAAGCAGGCAGAGCAAGGCCCTGGGCCCCTTTCCACCCCTGGTTTGTCTCCAGCTCTGTCCCAGTTCTCCTCCCACCTTGATCTGGGCAAAGGGCTTAGTGCCTCTAGAGCTACAAGTAAAAAGACAGACCTTAAAGCATCTTCAACTGCTTTGAGGCAGATATGCTTAGCCTCTTTGCTCCCGGGTGGATGGTACCACACAGGTTTCCACACACAGTCTGCTCTGGGCCTCAGGGAAGCCTGCAGGAGAAACCAAGGTCCTCCTGCACTCTGGTGTTTTTCTGCAAGGTGCCCTACTATCCCACTCTGTTCAGCACACTGTCTGTGTCCCAGGCATAACAGGGACAGGTAAGCACCTTAATGTACCTGTCCACTTCTCAGCTTAGTAAGGCAGAGGCATCCTCACTGGTGTCAACTGCACCACAGCTTGGGCCTACCCTACCCTCATGTGTAATATTCTCCTTCCAAGGACTGCTTTCTGTATCCAACATAACTTTTGGTTTTAAGTGACAGCCACAAATATAGTTTGCTCTAAAATAGCACAATGCCTTTGGCAAGCTTTCCAAAGTGTTTTCATAGAGACCACCTGGGGTCCATCAGCGCTTAGGTATGGGGCTAGCCTGCTTGGGGGAATGTGGTCACACTCAAGCACTTTCTCTCTACCCATGAGCTGTGTTTCCTTGTTTTGGCTTCACTCTCAGACTTCCTGGAGTCCCTCTCAGCAAGCTTACATTTCCTAAGGCATCCCTGGAGGAGAGAGAGGCCCTTGGAACTGTTTGTTGCCCCAGCTGGCCTGGCCCACACGTGCTCCTCTGACAGGGGTCTCTGTGGGCTGCAGAGGTCCAGCAGTCTCCAGGTCAGCCTGGGAGGGCCATCGGTAAGGCACACCAGAAACACTCTCAGGGGCTGGGTTTATTTCTCTAGGAAAGCGCTTTCATTATTAAAGTTAGAAATTTCTATTATTAGGATAAAGAATGTTGCTCAAAGGGCACAAGCTTTCATCTAGGATGAGCAAGTTCTACAGACCCGTGATCAGTTAATACTGAAGCACTGCAGACCTGGAAGATGTTAAATGATGATGATACATGCTTGTAAGCCTGTGAGGTGCTGGGTATCCTAGCTAGATTTAATCATGGTACAATATATTTTATACAGCAAATATATACAATTTTTATTTGTAATTTTACTGCAATAAAGCTGGAAATGGATTATAGGCATTAAAACTATGAGATGGTAATGACTGCTAAGATATTAAACAAATCAAGGAAGAAGAAATGGATTTGAAAAGCAGAGAGAAGTGGAAAATCCTGAATTGGCCCAATTGTTAACAGACAAGGTGTTCTGGGAGTGTGAAGAGTTATTAGAGGCACTGGCTATGCTGGAGTGTACAACTTGACAGTATTTGTGTGGTTATTTTGCTAGGTGGTTTTCTGGTCACGTATCAAGCAGCTTTTTGGGATCTATTGGTGCTGTTTGTGGGTGCGATGCTGGTTCTGAGTGCCCAGTTTCCTTTCGTTGCATGGTTCTTGGAAACCTCTGACAAGTGTTTAAGGAGGATGAGGACAATTGGCATGATGCGGAGTACACATTTTCCACTTCCACGCCACAGAGGGACTCAGTGTCTCTGCCTGGCAAGTGTCGTTTCCACAAAGACTGAAGGCCACTCGCAGTTCTGAAGTGCACTGCAGGGCATAGCCGTAACACATCAGGCCACTGAGAACAGGTACTCTGAAACAGGAAGTATTACGCATGAAAGGAACATAGAGCAGACTCCCGCCCTTCTGTGCCTTCGAAAGATTTACTGACTCCACTGCCAGGGCACTGGCCCTGCGATTTGAACACAATTAGTCTGGAGCGGACCACACTGGAGACATGTGAGGAAGCCATGTCCCAGGAACTGGAGTAATGCCCTCCTGGTGTTTAATTAGTTTAATGTAACATGAGGAAGCCAACAGTCATGCTTCATTGAGGAGGTAAAGAGTGTTGCATAAGCCTTGTGGGTCCATATAGGGGACAGTGGAAGTGACAATCTCCCCCTACCCAGAAGCCACCATGGCCACACAGCCACAGTGCATTCGTCATCAGTGCAGAGCTGGCCTTGAGCGAAAGGCCGGTGTGTGAGCATAGCAGACCAGCTGCCACCTTCTGAGCCTGCTACCCAGCAAACCTGGTGTCACTTAGGGCCTCCCTGTGACTTCCTCAGCCTGTAGAAGGAACAGATGACATGGGCCAGCCCTGCCATAGAAGTGATACTAACTCCTGTGGACATGCTGAGGAGAAAGAGCTGGAGTTCCTTTGGTCGGAGCCAGGCGTCCCCCTCTCCACCCATCTCCGCTTCCCTGCTCCATCTGTCCTGGCCCTGGTTCTGCTATCGTGGCCTGTGCTTGTCATGCCAGTGTCCTGTGCATTAGATCTGGGAACCGTGTGTCTGCATCGACCCTGGCTGGGGACTCGGGTCCTCTGGATGTAGACACACACTCTTCCCTCACCCGTTTGTCTCCCGGTGTTGTGACTGAAGGAGCTACAGCTGTTGATGGTCTGTCTCAGGTGGGTAGCAATTGCCCTCCAAACAGGAGCGTGAAGGTGTTGTGGGCACTTGCTGTGCTGTCTCAATGGTACGGGCTGGCTGGCTCCTCCCGGGGACGCTTAGGGACAGCAGCTCTGCAGTGGTCAGGGCCGGGTCTTTCCAGGGCTCTCTGCACCAGGGCCAGCACAGCACAGCCTCCTCCAGGGTCTCTCTTTGGGTCTGTCCTGTGTGGTGACCTTAAAGCAGCTGGCTTCCTACCTGGTGACTCAGGGCCCTGAGCACACTCAAGAGATGGCGTGGTGGTGGTCACGCTGCTTTATGGGAGTGGCCAGGCGTCCCTTGCAGTCTGTTCTCATGTTGGTGGGTACCTGCGACCTGGCCTTACTAAGTGCGGAGGAGTTGGATTCTACCTCTGCGGGGAGAGAGGCCAGGGCCTACAGGCTTATCTTCTACCCCTCTGGACTGTGACCATCACTGGGCTCCTCCTCCGCGGCTGTCTTTCCTTCTGTCTCATCTCATGCACTACTGTCAGGGCAGAGTCCATGCTGGGATGGCCCTAGGAGTCCTGGGCCAGCAGGCATGCACCATCACTGGCCTGCTGTGTGCCCTGTACTGACAGAAGCTCACTGGGGAGAGCTGGCTCACTGGTAATAGGAGGAGAAGGCGGCAGAGGGCTGCAGGTGGTCTTCCCAGTGCTGCTCACCTGCTGCCTGACCGGGCCTCTGGCCTTAGTCCCTCACGGTCCCCTGAGTGTAGGGGAGGCACTGAGTGTACAGGGCTTTGTGACTGTCTCATTGGCCCAGGAAAGCCTGACACCGGATCTTCCCTTGGCCTTGTGGCAAAGTGAGGCAAGAGCCCACGGTGCATGGGCACCCAACGCTGTCGGTGCTGCTTGTTACTGATGGCGCAG
This sequence comes from Chinchilla lanigera, assembly GCF_000276665.1. NCBI lineage: Eukaryota > Metazoa > Chordata > Mammalia > Rodentia > Chinchillidae > Chinchilla > Chinchilla lanigera. The sequence goes on from NW_004955417.1 coordinate 29,920,823, forward strand.
CGGCTGCAGGGCAGCATTCCTCCTCCCAGTATGCACCTCTGCCTGCCCTCTCCTCCCACAAGCCAGGGCCCTGGGCTGAGCTTGCTGTTGAATAAACACCTGGTTCCAGCACAGGGCTCAGGCTCTGCATGTGTAGCCTGGGCCCTGTCCCTATGGCCAGCAGGGCCAGGCTCAGTAGCCCATGGTGACTGCCTGCAAGGCCTGGGCCTCCAGGGGTCTCCCCACACTTGATCACAGTTGAGCTCCTTGCAGTGGAGCCCCGTGGGCTCCCTGCTGCCATGCCACCTGGAGCTACAGCTCAGGGCAGAGCACAGGAGGAAGGGCATTCGTCTTACTGAGGTTCCTCCTCAAAACCGTGTAACTTTCACTTCTCTGCCTCAACAAGTTTTCTTACAGGAAAATTGAAAAATATGTATTTAAACCTTATAAACACATATTAACTGAACGTGACTCCCTGCCCGAGACACGGGGCACAGACCAGTCTGTTCTGTTTGCAGTGCTCCAGGCTCGCTGCAGTTCATCTCCATCAGGAAGGCTTGAGAACAGTTTGGAGGCTCAGTCAGAGTGTGACGGCTCCTTCTCTCCCCCCGCCAGCTCTGAATTTGCCTCTCCCATCTACCTCTGGCAGCGGTTGCCCTGGGCAGGGCAACAGTGGAGCAGCCCACGCCTCTTTGTCCATTTGTCTCCTCAGGGAGACACTGATGGGAGGTGGAGGCCAAGAAGTTAGTCAGGGAAGTGAGCCACTCTCCTGACTCACGCAATGCGATGGGAGCACCGAACCTCACACAGCTGCCATTAGTACCAAATGATCAGGGTGAATTCACGCATGGCCCTGAATATACTGGTGATGCAGTATAAGACGCTGGATTCGCTTCTTCAGGGCTAGCTATTTCTAACCCAGAGACAGGTGGCTAATTAGGAGAATATGGCTAATTTGAAAGCACCAGCAAGGCTGCATGTGCTGCTGACCTACCATTAAGGCAGAAAGAGATGGAACAGGTTCGGGAGGTGGCCTCTGCTCTAGCAGGTGGGAGTGCTGACTGCCTTCTCTCGAGCCTTTCTGGGAGAGGCTGAGCTCCAAACTGTCAATCAGGATCTGAAGCAAGGTCATCATGTGCGCAGTGTGCAAAAGCCTGGTGAGATCCCCAGAGTTACTCAAGGGTGGTGCTTGCTCCACACGGGACTTGTGCAGCTCGCAGATAAGAGTTCACTAAAGTAATTTTCCTTTCTGCTCCAAATCTAGCTGATGGATTCAAATCTTTCTGCCTTTCAAATGGGGCTTTAAATAAAATAGATTTTATTATATAGGTTCTCCCATATCATGAAAAAATTGGGAGTTCATTTATCATGAAGCTCATTAATCAACTTTTTTGTGAATAGTTGTGAACTTCTGTATTTGAGACTCCTTTTATTTTTAAAAATCTCACACATACATAGAATGCTGTGTACATTGAAACAAGCTATTTAAAGAGTCCCAAGAATTGTTTTTATTTCCTGGCTTTCACTGACACCGGTGGGGGCTCAGCATCTGGGGAGGAGCTTGGCTGGGCTGTGGCCTGGTGCCCAGGGAGGGAGGTGCCTGCACCCCAAGGCCAGGCTGCTGCCTTTCTGTCAGGTTGCACCCCTGGCTCTCTTTTTATCCGGTTAATAATATCCCTTAGTTATTGCAGATTGATCAGGTTCACAATCTCCCAAAAGAGTGTATGGTGAAGGCTAAATAAAAAGAGGTAAATGGAACAATTTCAGGGCTCCAGGAGAAGCAAAGCCCTCTCAGCATTTGAGATTCTCTTGGGGCTAAGGCCAAAATCTTCTTTGGGTGTCTCACATTTATTTAGTTATCAGAACAAGAGAGGGGAGTACTCAAGAAGGGCAGAACTGGAACCACTCAAGGACTTCTCCAAGTAAGGTACTAAGCTAATCCACCCAGGAGTGAGATGCCTGAGGCTATAGTCCTTATCTAGTTAGGTTAGATCCAGGTGTCCTTGGCTGTGATCCTGTCTTACCCTTTGAGGCTTTCCTGCTTCATCTGCCATTATAGGCTTTAGTAGGGATTAATGACTCACAGAGATTCACTTACTTCTGTTGCTCACTTCCAGACAAGAGGCCTAGGCTTTGGACAGATTCACAAGTAAACATAAAAACCCAGTTGGTTATTTTAAGTCCTGCTCAGAGCTGCTTCATAGTGGTCTCCATCACCCTTTCACTCTTGGTCCCTTGCACTCTGTGGGCATGCGGCAGGTGGGTAGGGCAGGGAAGTGAGTGGAAGGGCACCAGTGGGTCCTGTGTAAATACTGGCTAAGGTGAGGTTGGCTTGAACAATGTTTGGTGGGTATTTGAGTCTGAAGCTTTGACATTAATTTAAACCCTGGAAAGGCTGAGTGAAGGTGCAGTGTCCACGTGCATTTGCCTCTTGTGACTCTTGTGTGACTCTTGTGTTAGCAGTGAGTCCTACCGAGCCTGGTGTGTTGGTGTTCACTGTGCCTCTGGCCAGTGTGGGACCTCCAAGCACTCCTGCTCTGTTCCAAGTGAGCCCCAAATGCCACCACATGTGGTTTACCATTAAAGACAGACCTGGTGCCCCGCGTGCTGGACTCCAGGTGGCAAAGTTAATTCCTGCCCAGAAACCACAGCTGACTTGCCCAGGGCCCTGTGGTGTGGCCCAGGGCGGCCTGGGAGTGGAGGAAACACTCCTCTTACAATGCTTCCATGTAATGCACCTGAGGCCTCTAAGCCATTAATTGTTGCCAGAGGCTTTGGTGCTTGCTTTCTGTAATCCCTTGCTCTAGGAGAGGCATTTCAAACCTCCCTGGGGGCGGGGCCAGTCGGCTACCTCTGTCTGCTTGCAGTCTAAGAAGTTCACCAGAGTGTTCACCAGAGGAAGGGGCTTCTGAGTTCCAGCTTCCTGGGAAAGCGAGGAATAGTGAAGTTTATTAATGAAACTTTCTGTACAGGGATCTTGCCTGCTCAGACACCATGCCAGGGTTCCATTCAGAAGCTTGTGGGAGTCTTAGAACCTCCTCTCAGCTGGCTCTCTGCTCCTTCTGGTCTTTAGGGTGATGCCAGCCTCTGTCTCCAGACTTTGCCTGAAGCTCCTTTCTGATGTTCTCATAGCTCCTGCTGCCTGCTTGTGCTCCTCCTCTTGTTCTCTCCTGTTTTCTCTTCTCCTGTCACAGTTATGGTAAAATGCAACATAAAATGTCCTGTTGTCACAGTTTCATAGCATGAATTCAGTACAGGAAATGCATTCATAACGTGCAGCCATCCCCACTCTACAGCTGAGAATTTTCAGCCCTGCAATGGACACTGTACTTAGCCACTGCCCATCTCGACAGCCTACCCCAGCCATCCGCCATCCATCTGTCTGAGTCTGCTCTACAGAAGGACTACTCCAGCATCATGTGTACAGGAGACTGCACAACACACGACCTTCATGTCTGGTTTCCTTTCCCTAGCGTAATAATTCAAGGTTCATGTGTCAGCTCTTTGTTCATTTTCATTGCTGAATAATATTGCATTGTAGTATGCACTACATTTTGCTTATCCATTCATTCTTATTAATCCACCTTTGGCTACTCTGAATAGAGCTTCCATTAACACATGCACTTCCATAACACATGTCCATTGCATGTTTAGGCCACATATAGGACTCTAAGATAGACAACATGCAATTTATACATATAACTGTGTATAAATATAAAACCCCTTGATATATATGGGTTGATACACACTTTTAATGTAAAAAAGTACTTAAGTTCAATTTTGCTTTCTTTTCCCACTGAAGTATATATCTAATATGTTCTGAAATCTTACCCTTACCAGGTTTGACTTATAGACACTTTCACTGGGTAGTGTTGACTTTTCACTCTTTGTAGCATTCTTTAGCACAAAATGTTTTAATTTTAGTGAAGTAGAATTTGCCTATTTTTTTGTTGCTTATTGGTGTCACAAAGGAAATCATTGTCCAACCCAAGGTCATGAAGAATGTCTTGTGTTTCAAGAGTTATGTCATGCTAGCTCTTACGTGTAGGGCTTCAATTCATTTCCAGCTGATTTTGTGCTTCATGTAGGGTAAGAATTCAACCTGAAGTTTTCCTGGTGGATACCAGTTTTCCTACCACTCTCTGCCAAAGGCACAGACAGCTCTGTAGTCTCACCGTCCCTGGATCCCTTCTCTTTCCCACGTTGATTGAAATGTGATCCTCCTGGTGAGGCCACTTCCTGCCCTCCTTCCTTTCCTCTCACGTCACAGACCCCAGAAAGGTGGTGCACATTCACTTCCTCCTTGTGCTGCCCGCTCACTCCCATGGGTCCTTTCTTGGGATCCCTATGCTAAGCGCCATGAGCTCACGCTAACACTTTCCAGTCTGCCTTCTCCGTCTCCACACTGGTGGCTTCTCCAAACACAAGGGCTCCTGTGGTTCTCAAAATTTGCTAATATTTCCATTTCCTAAATCTTGGATGATACCCAAAATAAGTTCAGCATTGCAATGCATACCTCCATGAAAAATAATATTAAGTAGAGTTAAATATTAGTTTGCATCTGTTTTCTTCTTTAGACTCAGGGAAAGTTTGAGTTTTATTTGGAACAATTAAGTTGAAGTATGTATCATATTTGAGTAGAGACATGTAGAGAAGTCTTTCTGGATCTCATAGCAGTTGTGCAGAACAGCTCAGTTTTAGACATCATCACTTTATGATATTTATGGTATTTAAGGAATTTAAGACAAAACTGAGTAGCACTGGGAAAAAGAAGGACAGGTAAGAGCTCCAAGGAAGAGGATCCAGCAGAAGACACTGGAGAGATGCAATGGTTGACAGGATCCCACCCAAAGAGATCAACAGGAAAGGGTTTAAGGAGAGAACCCCTGGCCACACTGAAGGCACTGTGAGCCCAGGGGATGAGTCTGAGCATTGACCTTGGGTTCATCCCTTGGTGATACCAAATATGTTTCCCTCGTGTGACAGGGATGAACGCTTATTTAGAGTGAATTAAAACACAAGTGGTGCTTTTCTCAGAATGCAGTGTGATGGACCAAAATCTGAGATGTTTTGCTGTAAATGGGAGAAGAAAAACGTTTGCTCCCTGAGGGAACTGTGGATCCTTGTCGGGTAGCTCCTCCACAGCTGGTAGTTGGCAGGGTCGGGAAGCTTGGACTCACCACCCCTCCCACGGCCATTTGATGTAGGGACCTGAGCTGTGGTTCAGGTAAAACCATTGATCCCTTCCTGAGGAATTGCTCTGTGTTACTCTCCAGAGATCTGGGCCACACTGCAAATCTCAAGGCCTAGTGTCATATTGTGATTTCCCTTTGTCTAATCTTAGAGTGTGTTCTTGCAAAGTGCACCCTAGTCTGATCTCACTGGTTTTTTCTCCATAATTAATTTACCACAGATTACTCAAAATTCACTGAAAGAAGTTGTTTGGGCTGAATACCAGAGGTTCATCTTCAGGCCGAGAAAAGATATAATATTTGAAATAATAGGGGAGAAGTTGAATTTGTCTGTAGTACCTCTCTGCCTCCCACAGAATCCTTATTTTATAATATTTGCTTATCTATCCCTCCAGAAAACTTCCCAAATGTACAAAAATCCCGTGGAAATCAGAGGGGCCCTTTGTATTGCTCTCTAATCTTATAAGCATCAGCTATCAACTCTGATGGACAGCTAGCAGAGTTAATCATGTGCTGTGTCCCTGCTTGGGATCTGGTGAAGATCCTGTCCAGCACGTGGTTTTTCTGCCGAAGGCCTTGGTGACTTCATGACACCATGAGAAACACATCCACCAAGTACCTGTGAATGGCAGAATACAAGTTCAAAACATCTAAAGGATTTTGCAAATTTTGGAACCTATTGGCAAATTGTCTTTTAAAATCCCATTTGTCATTTTCTATTGAAGTGTGGGAGAATGCTTTTCTTACACACTGTCACCATTACCAGAGGATCATCTCCTTAATAATTTTCAAAATTATGTTAAATAGAACTCAACAGAAATCAAAAGCATTTCATAATGTGACTCAGAATCCCTGAACTAACGTACATATAAATGCATACATAAAACATAAACATACATACAGGTAAACACTGTCTCAGTTACTTTTTTGTTGCTGGGACACAATACCCAACACCCACAAGTTAAAGTAGGAGATGTTTATTCTGGGTCACAGTTTGTAGAGGTGTCAGAGCATAACTGGCTGGGCCTAAGGCAGGGTGGCCTCACAGAGGAGAAAGAGTTTGCGGTATGGCAGCAGTAGGGTTAGGGTTAAGGGAGGGGGAGGGCTTGATACCCTCCCAGGCCACACCCACAGGGGTCTACCTCTTTCCACCAGGCTTTACTTCCCAACATCATACCTGGCTATAAGCCCATCAGTGGGCTAATCCAGTAAGGAATATCACATACCCATAGTCCAGTCATCTCTCCCAAAGGCCCCACCTACAAGCCATAAGGCTTTAGGGAACATCTAGATATAAATCATAGTAAACATATATACATAAATACATGATGTAGGGGCTGGGGATTTAGCTCAGCGGCAAAAGCGCCTGCCTGGCAAGCGCAAGGTCATGAGTTCGGTTCCCGGTACTGGAGAAAAACCAAAAACCAAATAAATAAATAAATAAATAAATACATGATGTATTACATAAACATGTTTAAAAAAAATCTCATAAAACAACATTAACTCTTACTGTATGAAATGCATTTAATATTGTACCTTGTTTTAAAAAAAATTTTGGTTAAAACCTACCGACTTGATTTCATTAATGATCCTAAGTGGGAAGAAATGGTGACCTTCGAGGGTAGCTGGAACCTGTGGTGCTGGAGTTGGCCTGGATGCTGTGTCTGTGCTTTCTATCCGTGCGGCAACCACCCTGCCGCCAGTGATGTGAATCTCAGACTTTCCGAGCTGTTGCTTGATCAGTTCCACGTCCACTCACCCTGCCCCCATGCATGCATAGGCTTTCGGGAGCCTTCTCTGCTTGACTGTTCAGGTGACTTCAAGAAGTTTTAGAACCCTAAATCAGATGGCCTTGCCTGGCTGATCAATGTGGGTAGGCATTTCCAAATCCTAGGGAAGGACCTAAGTTCCCCGCCACCCTTCCATTCCCATGAAGACCGTCTGAGACAGGGATCTACTGGTAGTGTGGGCAGAGCCTTCAGCTGGTGACTTCTTGGTCCTCAGAAAGCACTCTGCTCCCTGCAATCTTTGGAAATGCTGCCCATTTGCCTGCAACTGCGTACTAAGCTCTGCTTTCTGACTGCAGTTCAAAGCCCTCCAGTGCCAGAGACTTTGAGGTTGTGTAGCCTGGACCCTGACAATGGCCCTCCCAGTGCCCCTCCTGTCCATGGCTTATTTTATGCAAGCACACGCACAGGAAGTCCTTACATAGCCTCCTGTGTCATCCTGTAATACGCCACATAGCCAGGGTTCTCTGTCCACGACAGTAAGTCAAAGTTTATCATATACTGTTAAGCTAAGATTTTACTCAGGTTATCAACCTTCATAATAATATCTTGTTTTCTCACAGAATTAAGTCCATGAAGCAGCTTATATTTTGTCATGTTAGTGTAATTTTGGATGCTAATTTAAAAAATGTATCTTTTATGTTAAGTGGTAAGGAGGCTAAAAACCAAACTATATTTTACATAATCTTTCACTGATTTTAATTGTCTCAGTCCAGATTTACTAGTGTCAAAATGGAAGAAACATTATCAGATTTAAATTTTAAGATCCTAGGAAGGGACATTTTCCCTGGCATCTTTTGACATTTTATATTTCCTCTGCTATATGCTTGGAATTTTGTAATATAATGGCTTAGCACTGATTCAAGCTATACTCAGCTGGCAAGGTTACCACTGGTTTCTGAAAAAGTATTTTATAATTTTATTATTGTAATCAAATTAAATTCAAAAGGAAATATTTTTGGAAACAGAAAAGTTGGGAGTTTAGAGATTATCTTCAGATTTTTGTGGTAATTCTGGTAGGACATTTAAAAGTTGCCAGGTATGCTCACTTTCTCTAATATTTTGAATATTGCTTTATGTTACATTTTTCCATACTGTCAAATTGCAGCCCTGTGTATTATGTAATTCTATTAGTATTCTGTTCAATAATCCTTGCCTTTTTCTCCACTCATAAAATCCGTGTTTTTTCCGAACCATATGGAAAATCAGGGCGTGTGTAAGAAATGGATGCTATTTTCCATCTAAATCAGTAAACGAGACATAAAGTGCACCCTGAAAGAGTTGTTGGTGGATTCAGCAGCGGGAGCTGGGCTGGGGGGACACTGCCCCTGAGGAGAGGAGGGTGGGGGCGCCTACCACACGGCCACAGCCCGGCTCTGCAGGTCAGAGCCACGTCCTTCGGGTGATGGAGGTGGGACAAGATCTTCCCTTCAAATGGGCCAGTTTTTGAAAGCGTTTAAACAAAATTATTAGAAATGCAGAGGAAAGGCGAGTAAAGAATCTGCTGTTTTCTCCACCTGCATGTCTGTGGGCTGCGTTCTCTCCATGCCAGCGGGGTGCTTGGTTGTCTCAAAACCTGTGAGGATCCGTTGGACACAACTAGGAGGGAGGGTGCTGGGGAAGGCCCTGGGGGAAGTGACCAAGCCAGCCTGAGGGCCAGCCTCACTGTCCGGCCCTCCTGGCCACACAGGCCTGCGCGGCTGTCTGCGCGGCGTCACCTCAGAGGGCATGCGCTGGACAGAGCCCTACTCCGCGCTCACCGTGGTCGTCTGTGCCGCTCTGAGGATCCCGTGTCGGGCACAGCAGGTGTCCCAGGGGCCTGGGTGGGTGCTGCCTTACCCTGCTCCACGTCCCCCTCCTTTTGTTTCTAACCAGGGCGGAGAGCAGGGCACGGCTTCTCCAAGGCTCCTGGCATCTGAGGGAAGTCAGGAGCACCCTGGGCAGAGAAGAGCACTGCTGGCCTGCACTCGGCATCTGCAAGCTGAGGAATGGGAGCACGCTTTTTTCTCAAAAATCTGACTTTAAAATTATTTAAAATGAGCAAATTTTATGATATACAATATATACAATATATTATTTGCTTGGGATCTTCAATAGAACACAGGAAAATTTTAAAAAGGACTAGCACAGATATGTATGTGATGTATATATGTATATAATGTATGTATATGTGTATATATAGTTTATGTGTATATATTGTACATGAATATATGTGTATATGTGCATATATGTGTACATAATGTGTATGTGTATATAATTGTGTATATATTTATGTATGTATATATATTGTATGTGTATATACAGTTTATGTGTATATATTGTATATGCATATGTGTATATGTTTATATACATTGTATATGTATACCTTATATATGTGTATGTAATGTGTGTATATATTTTATATGTATATATTGTATATCTAACATGTGTATATAGGTATATATTGTATGTGTATATATAATATATAATGTATATGTATATATAATGTATGTATATGTTCATGGATATATATGTATATATTGTATATGTGTATGTATGTGTGTATACATTGTGTATGTATATACATTTCATATGTGTATATGGTGTATGTGTATATGTGTACATATTTCATGTGTATATAATGCATGTGTATATATGTATGTATATATAGTATGTATGTATATATTATATATGTGCATAATGTGCACATTGTATAGGTGTATGTAATATATGTGTGTATGTGTACATAATGTATGTGTGTATGTGTATATATTGTATATGTATATTGTATATGTGTATATAATGTATATGTGTGTGTATGTATACATATATTGTATGTGTATATATTGTGTATGTGTACATAGTTTGTGTATATAATGTATGTGTGTATGTATATATTGTATATGTGTATATATTATATATGTGTATATATGTATTGTACATATATATGTACAATATATATTGTATGTACATATATATATTGTATATGTGTATGTATTATATATGTGTATATATTGTACATGTGTATATAATGCATATGTGTACCTGTGTATATAATGGGAAAGATGAGTGTCTCATTCATGTGACAGTAAGGAAAACTTTGTACAAACCTGAAAATGCTGAACAATTATTTACAGTTTTAAGGAGCAAGGAGGG
>NW_004955417.1:29931898-30003294 GCF_000276665.1 Chinchilla lanigera
TAGGGTTTAGGGTTTGGGGTTTGGGTTAGTGGTCATAGGGTAGGGATTAGTGTTAAGGCCTAAGGGTTTAGGGTTTGGGGTTAGAGGCTGGGGTTAGGTCAGGGCTCTGGGATGGAAAGGGCCAGGCAGTTAACACAGTCCAACAAATTGCTCTGGGCAGAGCAACCAGGACATCCGTTTTTGAGGGAGTTACAGGTTGTATTTTCCATGTGTGTTATTTCAGGACAGTGCGCATTTGTCCCACTTAGTAAAAGCTGGGTCCCTGATGGGACTGAAAATCACGGACCTGTGTGAGGAGCGGAGTAGTGAGGGCCGGGCTCCAGGTGTCCCAGCCCACTCGCTACCTGTGGCGGGGGGACGTCCCCACTGGGCACTGTTTCCTCGTTTGCCAGACAGTGTTCTGGGGATGGTTGTCTCAGCGGCTGTGTAGGGCACTCAGCAGGCGGAGCTTAGGCCAAGCCAGGACCGCTTTGGCGACTGTTGGAAATAATGATGTGAATATCGACTCTAGCACTCACTCCTCATCTACTTTTCAGTCCTACCTAAAGCACATGTAATTCCTTTGCTTTCCTAATTATTAGACTTTCCAAAGCGTTTTGACGTTTGGCCAGGAGATCTGATCCATCAAACCCTGTCAATCACCTGTGGTTTGAAGAACCCAAATAGTCACTTAGCGAACTACTTGGAACACTGTGGTGGAGTTCAGAACCCTGGCAGGGTCTCCCTCACTGAGGTGAGCAGATTCCTTCAGTGCTAGGGGCTTGGCTGTGTCTGCGTCTCCCTTTGGAAGGTGGCGGTGTGAAGATTGGCTGGTGGTGAGGTCAGGGCTCCAGGTGCGCTGGTGGTGGCCTGGACAAGAATGAGCGCAGGTCCACTCCCTCCCTCCATGGCAGAAGACGGCCTGTAGGTGTCCCCAGACGCACGCTGTGTTACTGTGGAAAGCAGCTCTCGGGTTTATAACTTCCCAGCAGCTCACTAATGTGTGCTGGGCAGAGAAGGGCGGGCTGAGGGGTTGAGGAGGCTGCGAGGAAGGGCCCAGAGGACCGGGATGCTACAGGACAGGGGGAGGAAAGGGGCCAGGCCGAGGGAGGCCCTCAGCTCTGGACCAGGGCCAGGAAGTTGATGCTAAAACCAAGTCTTTTACATTGGCAACTTTGAGACTTAGCTTCAAAAAAAGAGAAAAGCTCAGAAAGAAGGTTTAAATTATGGAATTTTGTTGGCACATTAAAACATATGTAACTAACCCCAATATTCCTTAATGTGGGAAAGAAGATGTTAAATTATTTAATTTTTTTTTTTTACAAATTGTTTTTTGAGCTTGACATATCCTTGAAAATCTGCCTCCCACAACAAACGGCAGTGTATGCAAACACATTTTTTTCCAGTGACTTTTAGCATCCGAAACTCCTGAGCTTCACGGAGTGTATCAAAGTGACACAGCCCAGAAAGAGACCGTCGTCGTTACCATTTATCAATCTGCACGAGGCCACTGGGTACACAGCGACGCATTTCACCGCAGCACACACGTGAGCGGGGCTGTCTGCCTCGAAGTCGTCCATGTGCACTAGGATTCCCGGAACCTGACCCTGGCAGGCAGCTCATGGCAGGGCCAGCCCTGCAGTAGCGGTCTCTTCGCTGGTTAAGAGACGGTGAGTTCTCCGCTAGAGCTTACGGTGCAGGATGCCCCGGGTGGAGGCTGCATGAGTAGATTACGTATAATTTTAGAGCTGGGCCACTCGATGTCACATCAGGCGTGCTCCAGGGTGAGAGGCGTTGGCTTGGTCACTCAGGACAGTGGGCGTGTGACTTCCGGGCGCAGGGCCCGCTCCCCCAGGCCAGCTGCTCTGCCTGTTGTGTGCACACCTGGAGGCTCAATCAGCCTCCCTCAGCGGGCCCAGGGCCCGAGCCTGGTCCTGGGCACGCGGAGTCTGTGTCTCCCGCCCTCGCACCCTGTGCGTGGCCCGGTCAGCACTCTGAGAAGTGGGGCCTCGCTGCGCAGACGGGAGAGGCCGAGGCCTGCGCGAGAGGACTGAGCCCCCCCAAACTATACCTAAGCTCGGAGAACTGAAAAATGAGGCTGGGGAGATCCTGTTCATTGAACTTTCGCCATAAGCCGAGTGTGGTATTATGTGATTTACGAGCCTTAAAACTTAATCCTTGCAGCAACATGGTAAAATGTGAATTAATATGACCACATTCGAGGTGAGGAAGCAGAGCCTCACAAAGGTCTGATTTATCGCCTGAGACCACACAGGGAGCAGGTGCGGGAACATGGGTTATTCTGAGTTCTGTCCAACCCCCAACACACACACGTGTCCTCTCACACGAGGAGTGGACCTGCCCTTGCAGTGTTCCCCTTGGAGACCAGCGTGACCCCACTCTTTTCTCTGTCCACAGTGTCTCCCCCACCTGACAGTCCTCCCACCTGGCAGCCCCAGTGGGTGCTCCCAGGCCCTGACCAGGAGCTCAGCTTTGGTGACAGCGCACACTCTTATTTGCATTCTGTAGCAACAGGCAAACATACGTGCGGCCTGGAACTTTATTTTAGCAGAGCTTTATTTCACTCTGGCCTTGCTGCTGGCAGTGAACCGTCTGGTCCTTCCGTGGTCAGTGGTAGTGTGCAGGTGATTAGTGCCATCGCGGTGGGCGAGGCTCGCTGCATCCTTCCCGGCCCGCCTGAACTCACGGGGACCCCAGGCCCTGGTGGCGCGGCTTGGGGAGGTGGGAGAGTTCCTGGCAGGGAAGTGTGGGTGGGGGAGCCGTGCATGTCTGGGCTTCCTGCTCACCTGTCTCGTTCCCTGACATCCGTCCTCGGAGCACCACCAAACCCTGAGGGTGGTTTAAGGGGGTTTTCGCGACCTGCTCCCCTGTACCTTCCAGCTCTGCGCTTCCTACTTGCTGTGGGCTCTCAGTCCCAGCACCAGAAGTTTCCAGCAAACACCCAGCTGTATTTACCCGCTGTGTTTGCAGAGACAGTGACCTCCACAGAATCGCGCAGCGTCCGCCCCTCCTGTGCACAGCCCAGCGCTGCCCGCATTCCGCAGACGTCCCCTGCTGAGATGTGTGCTCCTATTTTAACTCATTGTAAAAAGCCCTCCACATTGCCCCTTCCCAGTAAAGCCCCTGCTGTTTGTAGTCGTAATGCCCACAGTCCCTTTGCTGTAGAGAAATCACAACATCAGTGTGGCTGTTCTGCTCCCTCCTTAGCTCCTCTGAGGAGGGGCCGCAGGGCAGGAGCAGGGAGCCACGCTTTGCCTGTGTCGTCTCTACCACTGCTTGGTTTCCTCCCCACACGAGCATGCTGCTGGCCACAGTGGTCTGCAGTTCTAGCTATTTCTCAGCTATAGGAACAGCTGAAGTCAGTCCCTTGCCCTACGGGAGGGAGGTGGCCTGGCGGTCAGGACACGTTCTATGTCCCCAGCGCGGATGCTGGCTCGCAAGCACAGACCTGTCAGGAGCTAAGAGCACGGGGACAGATCACAAGTCACAGCTGCTTGCAGGCAGCACCAGTCCTGAAGAATCCCTTCCTCCATCTAGTAAGGACGGGGAGACATGAGCGGGAACGGGACAGAGTCGAGAGTGGGTCCAGCTTACCGCGAAACGGAAACTCGGACAGAAAGTCTCTATAAATCCATCTAGTACTTGCTACTCTGGAATACTCACAACAGAGGGAAAATAGAAGACAATCAAGATAGTGAGTTGGCAGGACTTGGGAAAGAAATATAAGTAATAAAAGCATATCAGAAATTAAAAATATAGAAGAATGAGAAACAAAATATGAAGTTTACATGTTGCCAAAAGTGAAATTTGAGACATGAAAGACAAGTCTAAGGGAATTCACAAAAGTAAATAAAAAGAATATAGAGTCCAAAAGAGAAAGGGAATAGGGAGGATTTGCCAAAAGGCGAAGGGAATTACACACCAGTCAACACTGATGCTCCCGAAGAACACAATGGAGAGACAGACGGAACAAGACACATTAAAGCACATGCAAGACCAGTTTCCCAGTTTTGTGGTTTAGACTCTGAGTGTTTCCCCGTCTAAAACACCTGAAATTGCTAGGTGGCTAGAATAAGCACTAGGTGCGGAAGGGTCATCCAGCTGGTGAGAGCACAAGTCCACTCTGGGCAGCAGCAGATGAGCCAGGACCTGGGGGAGGATTCGCCCACAAGGGACCCGGAGCTGCAGGCTGCTTGAGGTTTAGTATTTTATCGTGACATACTTTGAAGCTGTAGAGAAGACGTGGGAACAGTGCACAAACTCTTGTTCACCCTTCTCAGCACGCCTTACAGATAATGGCAGTGGCAGTTTATAGCAAGGGCTCTGATCCTCGCAGAGCATTCTGCCCGTCTTGGTCCCTGTCTGCCAGGAACTCGGGACATCCCTTCCAGATGCTGACAGCTGTGAGACCAAGGCTCATCTCCTCTGCTCACCACCAGCCTGGGGTCCACCGCGTCCTCCTAATGCATGGCGTGCAGGGTCCATCGGTCCTGTGGGTTGTGTTACATTCAGCCACTTCCTTAAGATCACACCTGCCAGATATTCCACTGCACCTTTACACTACATGCTCCACCCTTCTCAATAATTATTTAGAGAAGAATTCACATGTTTTTATATTATAAAGAGAGAGCTGAATGAACCCCAGCGTTCCAAGTTCCATAAGCTTGATGAACAGGGAGAAAGTCTAGGACGTCCCCAGGGTGAGAATGACAGAGCAGAGCTCGGCTGACGCTGGCATCTCAGAGCCACACCGCAGCTCAGTGGGAAATGAAGAAAAACCCGACTGGGCCTCGTGGGCAGAACACACAGGTGGCAGCACCTGGAAAGGGAAAGCATTGAGTTAATCCTGGTGTGGGTGTGTGACCTGGACTCCTGGATTCTCCCTGCTCTGAAAATGCCTCTCAAGGTCTGTGAGAAATCTATAATCAAATTTTTTGGAACAGATTGATGATGAGACAGAAAATGTAAGAATGAGTAGAAGGAAAAGGGGATGACGGCAAGACGCTGCTTGATGTCTGTAGTTAGAGCTCTGGAGTAAGAAGTCAGACTGGGGAAGAGGCAGCATTTGAAGGAGTAAACGCTAAGAATTTTCAGAATTTGGGAAAGAGATCAACACTTCAGCTGAGGAAATACAAGGATAAAGCACAAAATTACACAGGATAAGTAAAAAGTCCTTCCTGAGATGAATCTGACTGAACTGCGGAACACTAAAAGCAAAAACAATAGGATAAAAATACAGACAAATGTTAATACGAAGCTGTGGAGCTTTGATAGACAACTCAGTTCTGCATAGCAGTGCCCAGATTTACACAGCAAATATTTTCAGCGTGCTGAAGAAAATCTCTGTCAACCTAAAATTATGTATCTGGTGAAAATATCTTTCAAGAATAAAGCAAAACAAAGTCATTTTCACGCAATAACTGAGGATATCTATCACCAATAAATCTAGTTAGAGCAGACTAAGTTTGGGAGGAGAGAAGAAGAGTTAGCCAACCAAGATATTATGATTTGTGTGTTACAAATCTACATATTTATTGTGCAAAAATGAACATAACTGAGATTTTTGACCACAGAGAAGAGAGAGAATATGTATAGCTCTAAGAGGCTGGGAGACAAAGGGCCTCAGCAGAGGCAGCTAACAAATGTTAGGGAGCAGACACGGGTGAAATCGATGGAGTCCAGCGGGATGAAGACACCCTGAGAGTCTTGTATTTCAGGGGAGGAGAGTATAGATCTTAAATAACATCAGACTTGATCTAGATTCACTTATGTGTGGAAACTAATAGAGCATGAGCATAATTTACAAACTTAGGACAAATGGATTTAGAAGCAAATAAGATATCTCAATCAAAAGGTGGCAAGATATGAAAAAAAGCCAGATGTGGTGGTGCACACCTCTAATCCCAGCACTGGAGAGGCTGGGGCTGAGGCAGGAAGATTGCCCTGAGTTTGAGGCCAGCCTGGACTACATAGGGAGTTCAATGGCAACCTGAACCACATAGCTAGACCTTGTCTCAGAAAAAAAAAAAAAAAAAGAAATAGGAAAACTGAAGCAGTGAAAAGTACAAATATGCCAGAAACAAGTCAAAACTTTCAGTGAACAAAATGGATATAAATTGAATATAATCTCCAGCTAGAATAGATTATTGGTAAGATTAGGTTTTATAGAATTTATTTATAGGAGATTTTGCTAAAACAGGATACCAAAAAAATTGAAAAAAAAAAGTGGAAAAATATATTAATCAAAAGAATGAAGATATCTGTATTAATATCTGGGAATATAGATTCTAGGATAAAAATGATTTTAAAGTTAACTAAGTGTTATGGTTTTTGTCTAGATGTCCCTCCAAAGCTTCCTGCGCTCATAGGTTGGGCTTTTCAGCGGAGGCTGGATCCAGGGGGTGTGATTCCTAAATTAGCCTACTGATATTTGGCACAGTCCTGGGTGTGGATAGTGGGAAACCCCCTGGATGTGAGTGCTGCCCGCCCTCGTGACGTGTAGCCTAGACAGAATGTAAGGGACAGAAAGAGGGCTGCTGGGTTGGTCGTCGCTGCTCGCTGCCTACTACCTTGCTGCTTTGCTGCCCTCTCCCTGCTATGAACGGTTTCTCCTCTGTGATGCCCCTCTGCCCTGTGCCACTCTGCCTTGGAGCCAGCCAACTATAAATGGAAGCCTCTACAAACTGTTAACCAAAATAAACCTTTTCTCCCTTAACTTTGGGTGTTGGACATTTTGTTTGAGCAATGAGAGAAGTAACCAAGACCCTAAATAACATCAATTTATTATTTTATGAAATCACCCCATAATGAGAACAAATCTTTTGATCTGCTGGAAGAACAGTTCTCAGTGGAAACATGACCTCAAGGTAAACAAAATGAAAACTTCATGGAGTACAAAGAGAGCTGACAAACCCATCAGCATCGGTGGCGAACCTTTTAGAGCTTTCGGTGATAACAAGCAGCCGGCTGTGGCAGGCGTGCCGCGGGGTCACCACCACTGGGAGGATACGTCACCTAGTTCAGTAACTGGTAGAAAAGGCAGGAAAAAATAATTAAGTGCAGAGTAGATTTTGAGCAGTAATTAAGAAACTAGGCCGAAGGAGACAACAGAACATGCAGCAAGCAGTCAGAGACCAAGCCTGTGCATTCTGAGAGTGAGGTATTTGAATCTCAGCCCAGACAGAAGCTCCTGAGGAAAAGGGTTAGCATTTTAAAACCCTTAGGGCCAATCCAAAGCCTGGAAAAGCCTATTCATCAGTCTTTACTTTTGTGTTTTTCTATTTCATTTATAAAACTTTAAATCTTTTCACATAATGAAGGGGCTATATTTGAATTGAAAACCTGCTGGGTGAAAATATTCTCAATTTGGATTTAATTGGATTTGCACTTTTCACAGTCTGGTCATAAGAAAGCCCAAGCAAAGCAGATTGAAAATTCCCATCCAGATTTGCACTCGGCCATTGAGAAGAGCTGGCTGTTTTTTCCTGGCACAGACAGGGAAGGATGAATGTTCCCACGTGAGGTGTGGTTTGACAGCATTCATAGAGTGTTTCACCTCCACGGGGATGCTGCAGAGTTCTCCTTCTTCTCACCCTCTGTCCTGTTCTCTTCTCATCAGGGCTGTGAGAGTGGTCAGAGGACTGTGCTGTGTAGATACTTTAGTGCACAGGGAACTTGCTTGGGTTATGATAGGTACAGCCTGCTGTCTGTCTCACGACAACTGGGAGAGTGTGTGTGTTTCTTCTCTTGTTCAGAGGAAGGATGGCGGGCTCGCCCCAGTGCAGTGTATTTCATCTTCACATCAAACCTGGAGGAAAGGGAGCACCCATCAGAGCCAGGCAACCTCTGGTCTTGTCTCAGGAGACTTTGCTACCAGTGTACAACTTAAATACTGCTGTTTACTGCTGGAATACTTCTCAGGAAGGACTGTTGTGAAAAGGGAGAAATGGGATATGGTGAGGGTTAAAAATTTGAACTTCCTTTTCATGTAGAGCTGGAAAGCCTCCGATCTGATGTTTTCCTGAGCAAGATCTTGTGTTTTTAGAACTGATAGGATTCAGTTCCATTTCCTGGTTTCATTCTCCAGTGATCTTAGACAGCATTCCCGGATCTCGTCCATCTCTCTGGGACACAAAGGAAAAGCTGAATGGGTGGTTGGACAAAGCCAGCTCTCCGCCGGGTGGCCATTGTCACATGAGCAGGGTCCCGGCTGGGTCAGAGCAGGAATCCTCCCCGTGGATCGAGTAGACAGGAAAGTGAAACCCGCTCTCACCTTGCAGGGTCGTAGTGGCATGGGTTTGCAGAAACTCTGCCCTTCCCAGATGCTCTGGGACAATGTCTGTGTGTGACTCCGTGTTGGAGCCCACTGTACCAGGCCCCACATGCTGGCTTTTCCCGCAGTCACATCCGTATTGTACATGAAGAGTTGGTGGAGCTGGATGTGCCTGTGTGTCACCTGGCAGAGCTGGTTCAGTACAGACCTGACAGGTTTTGGATGTGGCCTGGGTTTCTGCATTTTCAGCAGCTCCACATGAGATGCTGAGGTGTTGGTCCCAGGGCCATGCCATGCATCTAGAGACCCAGAGCTTTGGTGCCCTGGAAGCCTCTGCTCTGACATATCTGCTGTCCCCCAGAGCTCGTGTCCTCGGGGCTGCATTGCGGGAGGTCACTGCACTGTGAGGGGTTACAGCTGGCTTGGTTTAGGAAGTGGGGTCTGGTTCAAAGAGGTGGGTCACTGGAGGTGTGGCCCTGTGACCCAGAAGGGTTTATCTCTCTGCTTCCTGGCCACCAAGAGGTGGAGAGGTGAGCATCTTTCCTCTACCAGCTCCTTCCATCAGGCTTGGAGTCAGCCCCCCATGGACTAAAATGTCAGCCAGAATACATCTTTCCTTAAATTGCAGGTGTTGGGTATACTGTCCCAGTGAGGAGAAAGTGACTCAGACCCCAAAGCGAGGACCCTTTACAGACAGGAAGTAGAGGCCAAGAGAAACTGTCTGATCCCGTCCTGCAGACTCTGTCTCCTGGTCCAGCACGTTTTGAAGTGTGTTAACGTTAATGCTTCCATACTCACCTTCTTAGCTATCTCTTGAGTTACTATTTTTATATATTTGGTTTCCAGGTCGTAACAACTCCTGGACTTCCTTTACAAATATTAAATATCTATAAGTTCTTTTCAAAACGGGGTGATGTGAAGTAGACCATAACATGGGCCAGAACTGAGTGTTTCCTCAGTCCCGCAGATGAAGATGGCCAGCTCTACTCCCCATATGGACCACAGTGTGGTTCGTGTTGACAGACTGCAGGGTATGGGGTGTTCTGCCAATGACAGGCCGGGGAGCCAATGTGTTCACAGGATCTTCTACCAAAGGCAGATTTGGGATCTCTCATCAGCTCTGTAGAAAAAATGATACCAGAAGTTTTTAACCTGGGCTGCCTGCTGGGTACACACGTGAACTTTTCAAAACTGGCTGTGTGCCACCCGCAGTGTGGGACCAATTATTTTGGCAGTGGATGTGGCATTACCTGGTTGAAGTCCACCACATGAATCTGATACAAGGCGGGGCTGAGCCGTGTTGTGGAAAGAACCCTGGTATTAAGCTCATGCTACTAAAAGCAATTAAATCCTAACAAAGATTGCTGGGCGGGACCCAAGCATGTTTTTTTTTTTTTTTTTTTTTTCTTTTTAAAGGTATTGTATAGTGTTATTATGTAGTGGGTTAGCACCATGGTTCCAGCCCATTTGCCTAGTAAACTCACTGTCTTTGAGGTGAATAATTATTTTAGTAGTGTATGAAAAACTGCACTTTTCTTCCTCTTGATGAGATTTTAAGGAAAATTATCAAATTTCAATAAAGAAGAAATGGGCTTTGGTTAAAAAGATGACAGCTATGAAAACAGGCAACAAAAGAGAAGAACTTCCACAGGATCGGATCTGTTCACGTTTTAAGTTGAAGGCTTCTAAGCAAGAGTGTGACAGTTTGACAAAGGATTGCGAGATAATCCCATTTGTACTCCTGTTCGTGCATTTTTGTGTTGTATATCTTTGCCATTAGGAGTAAAAGCTCAATAATAATTATGTAACATTAAGTTGAAAAGTTTTGAGAGCCTGTGTTATTGGGGAAAGCGATCTGTTAAATGCTCATATCTGGTGGATGTGATCTTTAGCATTTTCCCCGGGCTGGATTCTCTCTGTTCTGAGGACTAGCATAGCATCCTTAGTTTCTTATCAGCTTTACAGGCTTGTCCTGTAACACAAAAATAGAAATTATAACAAGTTCACGAGGTATTGTTCCTGGGAATGTGGATTATTCCCAGAATTTATCGCTCAGATTGTGTTACAGAAAGCCTAGGTGACAACAGTCCGTGATACTGTGAAGCGTCCGCGTTTTAGTACGGAAAGCAGCTGCACATCCGGAAGCTGCCTGCCACTTCCGGTGAGGAAGCAAGCAAGCTTTCAGTTTCTGTCTCCACCACTGACTCAGGGAGAAACCAAGTTCCTGACCAAGTTAAGACAAAAATTGAGCTACTGCGAGTTTTCATGTACTCGTTGCCCTGTTTATGAATAGTTTAAATCATCTTGAATGTATGAAGTCTCATGAAAAATGATTCTTCCCAAAATTATTGTAATACTTCTTATATGGTGACTTGTTAAAATTAAATTACCCTGAAAAGGTTTTCTCTTTGGAGTTCCATTCATTCATTCAATGAGGTCTGCTCCTGGTAGCAGGTGTGTTTTGATGCGGCTTGCTACCTTCATGAGCACTGTTAGGCAGGCATAAAGATCTTTGCGTTATTCAATCTCTTGCTCTTCATTAGGATTCTCTACCTGGGAAAAATCTTAATTTTTGTGTGCTTTCAAAGAAGTGAGACAGAGAGGAAGGAAAGGAGCTCTGCCAAATGAGTTTTATTGTTGTTTTTGTTTTAATGTAGGAGGTATGATTGAAAATACAGTGCATGCTTAAATTAAGTAACAGTGATTACGGTAAAAGACACAGTGCCATGGGATCCCCGTCAAAACCCTCCTCCTTGCTTGGAACACACTTGTCCCATCCCTTTTACCACTTTATGAAGCAGTTCTGGAGTCCTCTTTCCTGAACGTCTTTAGTCATGCTGTCATGGCTTCTTCCATATCCAGAATGAACTCCAGATGTTCACCTTTCACAGCCATCTGAACTTCAGGATGAACTAAAGGTTGCATGGTGCCCGATGTGGTCAGTAGGGTGGATGAGGGCACCTGCCACGTTTTTAGGAGCTTGCCCTCCACTGGATGACACAGGAGCATTCACTGTATTTTTGGTCACACCTTGTAAAGGTACTCAGGAAAGAGGACATCCAGAACTGCTTTAGAAAGTGTCAAGAATGATGGGATCACTGTGCCTTCAGCAGGGAGGAGGATTCTTGGGGTGATTCATGGCCGTGCATCTTTTACTGTAATGATTTTTTTAAGTGTAAATACTTCTATGCCCTCAGCGCAGCTGGCAGCATGCCAGTCTCATACAATGTGAATACTCACTGTACATTTCGATCGCACCTTGTGCATTGCCTGGGAACCAGAGGTGCTGACAGATAGACGAAAGAACTATTAATATAATCGTGGCAGAGCAGTGCAGAGCCAGCGGGTAGAGGTGTGTGTTGTAGCTGCTGTGGTCTGAATCGGTTTGTCTCTCAAATGCCTGCTGTGGCAGGGTGGGGATGCGGGGCTTTGTTCTTTCCACCCTAACTTTCACTGTGTAAAGGTCTATCCTTCTGCCAGCTGCTTCTCAATGCCTCTGTTCCTCCTTCAGTCAAAGCACAAAGGAACTGCATCATGCTCGCTGTGTCACGCCTGGCCAGCGGCCGTCCCGACCACGCAGCCTGTCCTGACGAAGCTGCGCACCTTCCCCTCGTCCAGCTGGCCCTGAGCCACACAGTCCTCTTGTCACCTGTATTCAAAGCCCAGAACGAGACACTGCACTGCAGCAGCCTGGCCTTTCCTGGCCAGCAGCCTGGGACCCTGGTCTGCCTCACATGATCTGGGTTTCAAAGTATGTGGGCAGCTTGCTGAATAGGCCTTCTGCTGGACGGGCAGGGATTGACATGTTCCAAACCTTTACTGCTAGTGTCCCTCATTTGGCCTCCATTGAGTTATTTTCAGTCCAGCCTTTGACATTTAGGATAATGCACTTACAGGGCCAGGGTCTTTACCTGTTGGTCTCTCCCTGGCGGGCAGGAGTTGGCAGCTCTGGGGTTGAAGAAGGTGCTGGGTTTCTGGAGAAGAGCTGTGACGACTCTCGAGGCTCAGGAGGGCTGGGCCTGCTTAGACTGGGCTGCTCTCTCGGGGGTTCTGATGCTTTGATGGCCTAGGCCCCCAACAGCTTTGTTATTTACCCGTGCCCACTCAACAAAACACCTAGTAGAACTATAATAAGCATCTGCAAACTTCAGCTATTTCACCTGCCCTTTAAAGGTCCTTCACTTACGGATGAGAAAACTGACCCAGACAGTCAAATATCTTGATTATAGTAAACTGATAAAGCTCCTTTGACACTTCTATGAACCCATTTGAATTAGAATATCCCCCTCAGAGCCTGCCTATGGTAAATGCCTTTCGAGTGCCCCATGGTGAGGCGGGTGCGCTGTCCGTCTCTCTGAGGGTTGCTGGCTGCGCATGGGTGTGGTGGTCTCTGTTTGTGTTCTGGTCTCCTCTGCCCCACTACTGGCCACAATGCTGAGACTGCATGAGGCCCTGCTGTGGCCTGGAGTTGGTCAGCAACACCGAGAGTGCATTTAAGAAAGATTGACGATGTGTGGAGAAATGGTCTTCCCTGAAGTATCTCAATATTGTTTATATGGTGACTTGTTAAAATTAGATTACCCTGAAAAGAGTTTCTCTTTGGAATTTCATTCATTTATTCAATAAAGATTTATGGTCCATTTGCTATACATAAGACACATAACCATTTGTGGTACATTAGAGGGCAAAACATAGAGAACAAAGATAAATTATCATGGCTCCATGGAAATTCCACTCCAGTGTGAGAAAGCAGACAGTAAAGAGGAATATGCCATGGGAGTAAATTACACAGATGCTGCCTATGCCAGGGTTCAGGGAAATAGCAGGCCGAGGAGATGTCTGGGAGACAGCCTGAGACTCTGGACAGTGACCCGCAGGGTCCTCCTCAGGAAGAGGACTCAGGAACAAGACTTGAGGGGTGAGGGCTCCTCCACAGGGTTGGTGCCAGGCTTTACCTGGGTTTCCCTTAGATTTAAAACTCGACTCTGTTGGGGTATAATTCGCACACCACTATAATGGTGAGACTGAGGAGTTTTAACGAATGGTTGTTCCATCGTGAATGTCTCTATCCCCATGGCTCTCTGCCCACCCAGTCCGTCCTCACCCTGTACTTCTAGTCCTCCATCGTGACTGACCTGAGCTCTGTACCTGGACTTTCAATCTGTCCACCTGGATGCTTCTGACCATGGTCCACACAGTGTGTCTTTTGGGTTAGCAGGTTGAGGCTCCATCTGTTTACCTTGCTGTGTCTCCACGGTTCATCCTTCTGCTCTTCCATTAGCATGACATTGAATAAGTCAAATTGCTTTGCATTTCCAGTGATGTATTGATGGGCATTTGGATCACTTCTACTTTTCAGTAGTGCAAATGAAGCTACCATAGATGTGACTTGTGTGGTCAGATGTCTTCATTTCTCCTGTGTAGCCATCTCTGGAGAAAAGGTCTTGTTGGGTTATGCATATGTGAGTTTTTCACTTCCTAAGAAACTGCCAAATGGTTTCCCAAATGTTGGCAGTTTCCCAGTTCCACGGTCAGCGAAGAGAAGACCGGGCACTCTGCGTCCTTCTCGCGGCAGGGCACACAGCCTTTACAGGTTCTGGTGCACTGGGACCCAAGCAGTGGTAGTTCCTTGTGATTTTAATTTGCTTTCTCTTGGTCACTGGTAATACTGACCATTAGTTGTCTTTGTTTGTGGTTTGTTCAAATACATTTCATATTTAAGGAAATTAAATTGCTGATTTTAAAGTTATTGAGCTGTAGGAAGTCTTTATAACCTTGATATCAGTCCTTTGACATAGTCTATAAAATAAGCTTGAGGTGAACTTCATTTTCTCAGTATAGATCCCTGGCGTTCTTAAGTTTTATGAACTTATGCAATGATCAGAATGAAGTACCAGATGCTAAGTGTGATGTGAGTTTTGCATGACAGTGATAGCTCTGGTCAGCTTGAGGGTGTTTCTTGCATCAGGCAACTTTCTGCTCCTCATCACCTTGTGCTTGTGTATAGTTCTCATTAGTTTCTCCTTGGCTTTCACGTTTGTAAGTTTTTTGTGTGGATAATGTGTTCCCTGTAAGTCTTCTCCCTCCCCGGACTGTGTCGTGCTTTTCTTCTTTATCCCCCAGGTGACTCTGCTCATTAGATACTTAAGAATATATTTATTTATTCATTCATTTGACCAGAGCTGTATTTCAAGCCTAAGGTTTGTAACTTTTGGCCATTTTGTGGGTGCTTGGTGGTTTTGCTCCCATGTCCCAATCAGAGTTCTCTGGAAATGGAGCAGAAGGTGTCACCTCACCATACAGAGTTGGCCTGCACTTGGCGAGGCTGAGGGTCTGCGTTCACTGGGGACCCGAGGCCCCAGAGCTCTGTGTGGCCCTGTTGAGGTCCCCAGAACTAAGATGCCACAGTGGGAGAATTGTTCAGCACTCAGCAGTCACCAGGCCCCAAAAGCAGAGTTAGCAGACCCAAAAGGATCTGCTCTCCCCGAGCTCTGCTGTGGCTTCAGCTGAGGGCCCACCACTCCCCGAAGGAGGGTGGTCTGCTGCCCTGAACCTGCACTCCGTGTCGCCTCCTCCAGAATGCCCTCACACACCAGTGTGACGTCTGACCGGCTATCAGGGCACCTAGGCCCTTCAAACTGAAGACAAATAAACCACTGCACCATGGTGCAAGGAAAATAACTGCAGTTAAAACAGACAACCAAACCTTCTCACTGCACAGGCGAGCACAGCCAAGTACCACCAGCGAGGTCAGCCCGGGAAGAGCAACACGGCTATGGGTATGGGACCCGGGTGCTGGTGATCTGAGTGCCAGCTGCCCCCTGTGCACCAGCGCCCCAGGGCTAGGAACCACCGCCCGCTGCTGCCGCCACTGCGCTTTGTAGAGGATGCTTTTAAATACTGTTGCGATGTTTCTGGAGATCTTAGATACCCCTACCCCTCTCTGTAACCGTGTACATTCTTCACGTAGCTCCTGGGCTGAGAACACTCCCTCAGTCTCACAGGACTTCAAAGAACAGATATTTAGAGGAAATAGGAAGTCCGGTGTTTCTGGCTCCTGTGAGGTACCAAGCTGAGGTTTAAATCCTTATTCTTGTAAAGAAGATTTATTTGAGGGTATGCAGAATAACTCCTCTCCTTGAACTAGCCACAGGACGTGAACCTGCAGTAGCGTCAGAGGCATGCTTTACTGTTCCTTCCTGTTTGCGATATAAACAATCATGTGAGGGGGCCGATTGCCCCCCTCCCCACCCTCTCGCTGTGATTTTCCAGGGCTGGAGACGGTTCTTGCCATGGAAGGCTCTCCTTGCCTCCCAAGCCCCTTCTCTGGACCTCCGTCCTGGTCGTCAGGATGGGAAGCGGCACTGGGCGGGTGCGAGTGATCTTCGCAGACAACTCTGCCCGCGCTCTTGGCATGGGTGCTGAGTGTCCTCAGAACGCTTCCAAGGCTGAACAAGGAGCTGTGGGTATAAACAAGAACTGGAAGTACCGGCAGGATATGCGGTTTCATCCTATAAAACCCATTTCTTGGCATCGGCGCCCGCACTGCGAAGAGGCGTCCATTTATCCTCTCGTGTCTCAGCTTGCTTTTAACTCAGCAGAGCCTCTGCTGTGCCAGGCAGATTAAACCTGAGAGGGACTCAATTGGATTTAGGCTTCGGGGTGGGAACTGGCTCACACTGCGTTCCCAGCCCGCGTTCTGCGGATCACATTCTTCAGCCAAGCGAAAACCGCCGCCCTTCCAGGTCCCCACGCAGGGGGTCCCCTCCTCTGGGTGAGGCTGGACCGTTGAAAAGGAGCCCAGTTAGAGCCGCAGCTCCATCCACTCAAGCTGCAGGGGAAATCCCGAAGGCCAGCGTGGCTGGCGAGACCGTCAGCACTTACCGCAGTGCAGCTCCCAGGTGAAGCTCTGGTAGGGCCGGCGCTTATTCCCAGCCCCACCCCGCCCTGGAGACCGTGGAGCTGAGTGGTTTAAACTTCCCTTCATAAAACGCTTTCAACGGGAGGATTTCTATTCCTTAAGCCAGGTGGGTTCCAGTGATACTTGCCTAACCCTCACTGGCATCAGATGTTCACATGAATTCAATTTACTTAAACCTCTAGCAATTTACCAAAAGAAAGGAATTTCTCTGAGATTTTCACATGGTAAAGAATTGGTCCACTTAGCATACCCCCCCATAGTTCCAGATTAGATATAAAGCTTTGTATGTTCATATCCTTTCTTGTATTTATTACTACTTTATTGTATTGATAAATTGCCTTTGAAGGCAAGCGGACTTGAAATTGGGGGTGGTCCCCTTTTTTGAAGTCATGCATTACCAAGACTCAATGTCACTGACGTTCAGCATGTTTGTGTAGCCCTTTATTAAACAGGGGCTGTGCTCAGCTCCTTCTTAATTGTAGCTTGAGGTGGGAAGTTCTGACTGCCTGACGCTGTCCCTTTCCCCTCCATGCATACGTCTGTCCATCCAGCCTGCACTGCAGACAGGCCCAGCAAACCCAGCGAACCTACCTCCACTTAAGGGTGCGTCAGGCAGTTTGGGGTGTGCTTTCTTCCGGGAAAGTGAAACTATTCTGGGATTAGGACTAAGAGTTTTGAGAATCTGGACTCTAATTCGGGTGTATCCGCCCAGAGGTCAGGTGGCTTGGCTGGCAGAAGGACAACTTAGGGACCAGGGACCGTTCGCTGTGCGGCCACAGAGCCATTTTCATCTCAGGAATGCGGCGGGGATGCCGGCTTTTCCCGGCCCCGTCCCACGCTGCCTCCTCGGTAAGCGTCCGCGCAGCTCCTGCACGTGGCAAAGCCCTGCGGAGTGTTGCCTGGCTATCGCTCGTCTCTCTGGCTGCTGGAAAGAATGGCTGCATTTGTTTGCAAGTTCACTTCTATTTCTTTTTTCCTAAGGAATGAAGTTGCCTTACCAAAGGCTGTCTTCAGCCATTCTTGAGTTGTATCTATGATAATAACTAAATTCATTATTCAAAATGGAACACTGTGAGAATGAAGGGGAGCTCTTAATCATCACACTGTGTATTAGTCATCTTTTCCTCCCTGCGGCACCACACCCCAAGCCACAGGTTTCATCTGGCTCCGTGTTTTGAAGGGATCGGTCCATAGCCAGCTGGTTCTAAGGCAGGAACATCATGGCACAAAGGCACGGTGGAGCAAAGGTGCTCTGTTCACGGCGACCAGGAAGCAGGGCTGGGAGCAGTGACAGAGCCAGTCTAGGACGAGGGACCCAGGCCACACCTCTAGAGCTCACTCAGTTACACTCAGAAGTTCCCTGTATGAAACGCCCTGAGCATTTCTGGATCCAGTCAGATTGACATATGGAGATTAACGGTTGTATCCTGGGTGACGGCTGTAAGGGAGGAGCACCCTGGAATCTAGGATGATGGTGAAGTCTGGCTGTGACATTGTAGAGGTGCTCTCTGCCAGGGTGACTCTTGCGGGACTGACAAGGAAGGACTTGTGCTGTGTCACAGGGGAACTAGACCAGATACATGAATGCCAGCCTTACGCAGGGTTCGTGTACGTCCCCGGCCCACCAGGGCCAACACCAGAGAGGAGCTCTGGACTGCGGCCGGGCTCTCATAGGAGCTTGGTTTTGGTAAGTGAAGATTTTTATGCATCCTGCATATTTTTGAAATCTGATGAAATTAGAAAGCATTCTTCAGAGGAGTGTTTAGAAGCACTTCCAAGAAGCCACCTTCGAAGGCGTGGGCCCTGAATCTGTCAGCCTTTCTGTAAGTGTACGATAGAGCTTTATCTTTCAAGCGTGTAGCAGCAAGTTTAGGAGGACATAGCTGATAGAAGCCATTGAACTAGGTACGATCACAACCACTGAGCTAGGCAACAGGAAAGTGTGTGTGAAGCTAATTTGTCCACGGTTACCCTTAGTTCACCTTCGTGACTGTCCAGCAACCGGGGCCAGATGGGATTCATCCCAGGGGAAGTCAGCCTGGCCCCAAGGTGGCTCCAGCGAGGCAACTGTTCATGGTGGCCACTGAAAGCTGAGACACTCTAATGTCAGGGCTGATAGGAGATCTGATGAGTGATGTAGAGCCCTAGGAAGCAATCTACTGCACACTTATTGCAGCCCAAGCAAGCGCACAGTGACTCCACAGGTGTGCATCTCAGCCGTCCTGAATAGCACTTTTGCAAAGTACTTTACTTTAAATTACTTTTTCTTTTCCAGATGAGCAAGCTGAGGCTCAGGCTCAGTGACTCCCTCACCTAGCCTAACGCCACTGCAGGTGGTCTGCTGAGCACCCCAGGCCTCCCGCTCTCTGCACAAGTCAGACCCTACCTGGTGAGGAGAAGGGTTCCCCCTGTCAGCTCTGTAGGGCTGCAGGCCCCTGTGGGAGGTGGGGAGAAACGTAACAGGGTTGGGCAGAAATACGTCCTCTGAGGCAGGACCTGGCTCGACTCGTGGGTAAGCACAGAGCTTCCTTAGGACGAAGGGAGAGTGTTTGAAAAGCATCTCAGGTAGTCCTGACAGAGAGGCAGAAGGAAGGCAGGAGGTGGCCCGAAATCCAGGTGATAACATGGCTCCAGGACTGGGCGGAGACCTGGACCTTGTGAGCGATCTCGTCGATCCCCACTCGTCGATCCCCACTCCCCTTACCCTTTCAGACCTCCTTCTCCTTCCTTTTAAAATGTCATCTTCATTAGCTTTCCATCCTACCAGACCTTTCGTCCTTGGTTTGTATATTTAAAGAAATTATAAATTGTTTCAGGCACCCTGAATCCTATATCCCCTTCCTGAAGATGAATGGAATCTCCCTAAATAGAGGAATCAAGCTAATGAAAGAACCCCAGGAAGGGAGGGAAACTGGAGCCCGTGCCTGCTTCGGCCTCCTGTGCAGCTCTGCAAGGAGGCCCAGAGCCCAAGCAGGCACATGTGTCCCTGAGAGTGACCTGCCCTGCCTGTCTTCAGCTGCAGCTCCTGCGGCCAGACCTGGACGGGGTCACCTGAGCCCCAGGGTGGGCATTCGTGTCCTGTCCTGGGGACCTGGGCGTCACTGTGGGTCCTGGGACATCCTGTTCTCCGACAGCGGTGTGCTGTCCCCTGGACAGTGTCGGAGTCCCTGAGCCAGGGCAGCAGGGCAAAGGGCGAAATCCTAAGCCTGGGCACTGCGCCCAGCCTGTGTTTTAAAAAATGCTCCCTTTCCTCCAGTGAGAGGTCGTGACAGTCAAGAAACAGTTCCAGTGTCTCTGCACTAATCCAGGCATGTAAAAATGTCTTCCGGAATGATTTTATAGTTTCCTCCACGATGACCTTTTAAAAAATTATTTCTGTTTTGTTATTTAAACTGTTTTTAGAATTTTAGCCTATGCTCATTGCCAATGTCCAGAAATGAAAATTTTCTATTGAATTGAACTAATTTTTAAACAGAAAGTGAAAACTTAGAACAGTATGGATGAAGAGGGAGCCCTGAGATGTTTCAAACCAGCTGTACATTGTATAAGATCGAAACAAGGGCAAAAACGTCGGTCTCCTCCAACACTTGCATTTCTCTAGGGAGGGAACATTCAGAACCCCTCGTTCTAGCACTGTGAGATACACAGGACGCGATGTCCTCTCTGTCCCCTGCTGAGCAGCCAGAGGCTTTTAGTCTCATGGGCTTGAGACTCGGTACCCACAGGTCACGGTTTCCTCTGCTGCCGCCTCTGTGCCCCGCCCGGCCGGGTAACCGCCCTCCACTCTCAGCTTCCGGGAGGCCAACTTCTTCGGTCTGTACAGGACAGAGATCACGTATCCCTCTGGTTTTCCTGGCACAGATACAGCATGTCCTATCCCTTTGTTCCCATTCTATGCAGCATGGGTTTCGTTTAGCACACTCCCACTGGCTTGAACTACCAGGGTACGAGCACGACTTGTGCGAGCACTGGGGGCCCTGGACCACCACGGCACAAACTGATCTAGTCACTTTTATCAGTCTTTTAACTAATGAAAGTAACAGAAAGCTGTCTGATGGGACAGTCATGTACGTACCATGGGTGGTCAAAGCCACCTGGCAGGGAGACATACAGATTAAAAAGCCCTGTCGAGAATGTGTTAAAGTTGCCTATTGTGATTTGATATTAAGGTTATGCTATCTTCAAAAACGATACCATGTTTCTTCTCCTCCTTTCTCTGTAAGAGTTTGAGAAGCTTTAGTGTTGAGTATATTTTCAGTTAATCATGTGATTTATGACTTAGGAATATTTGTGTCTATTCCTTCTAGAGGGACTCATATATATATATATATATATTTTTTTTTTCAGGAAATTGTCCATTTTATTTAGGTAATTAAGTAAAATGTCCTAATATTAATAATATGTGCTTGTTGATAACTTTTTTGACTTTTTAAAAACCTCATCTAGGGACATGTGCAAGTCAACCTCTTGTTTAAAGCTGTACATGGTTCACGTATGAATACTCAATCCCTGCAGAGACGGATTTGAATTTGGGCACTGACCGACGAGAATACGTTAGGCCTCTTTTGAGAGAGATGTTCTTTGAACTTGAGCCATTGTAGAAACTCCTAGATCTATGAATACAGTTATTTTACTCTGTCCACCGACCAAGGTGTGTATGTGTGTGTGTTTGCAATCAATACAGTTAAGAAGTATATGCAACATACAGAAATAAGCTCAAAGTGAATATGTGGTCAAGCAGCAGGGCAGTTTTTACATTGTGCTGTTACTTATTAAACGCACACCACGTGCCGGGTGCCACCTTGGCCATTCTCCCGGCCGCGTGCGTGCAACGCCTGTGTAAATGTGGGAGGTGCTCTCTGAACCCACAAGAAAAAGAGTGGCTCATTTTAAGGGCCATGATTGGCAGCTGGATGAAAACACTATGTTAGCAACAGCTGACAGGAATTAAACACCCGGCTTCCTTTGGGAAACCCCCAGCCCATGTCCTTGCAACTGGCGTGCGTTTCCCGTCCTCCCCTGCTCTCTCCTTGATGTGAGAGGGCCGCTGGTTTCATCCCACTGTGATTGCTGGTGAGGCCTGAGCACCACGCATAGTTCTTTAACTCTGGTGTGCTTTTGTTTGATCACTGCCACTTCTAATATGTCCTGAGAGTGCTTTGGCGACACAGTTATAATGGTTTTCATGAGGCAAAACATTCTGGTTGTGAGAACTGATGGTTCACATAACAATGCCAAGCTCTGAGCCAACAGCCACTTAGATGAAGATCATCACACAATTTTCAGCTGATTTAAGTTGCATTTCTGGGGGCACTAACTGGTCTCTTAGTGTGCTTTTGGGGGACGCAGACAGTAGCCCCTCATGATGCCTTATGGATCTCGAGCTGTTTGCATGTGCTTGGAATATAATTCCTATTTTGTTGCCCATTACATTTCCCTTTCGTAGTATTTTTATAGGACTTCAGAAGAGGGCGGCAGGGAGTCGAATATGAAGTCGTTTCAGGCTGCTGTCCACCCAACATTGCTGCAGAAGCCCAGCTACTTCCGTCAGAAGGGAGGCACCTCAGGCTTGGGGATCCAGGGTTGTGTCCCTGTAAGCTCCACGGAAGGTTCTGCACAGTAACTGTCGCAGTACTGTGGATCCAACCCAGGCCCTTTACACTGAGCTGCACCCCAACCCTTTTTATTTTGTGAGCCAGGCTCTCACTAAATTGTGTAGGCTGGGCTTAAACTCATGATCCTCCTGCCTCAGCCTCCCAAAGTGACAAATATTTTTGAGTGGTTCCTCTGTGTTAACCACAATCCCGGTTACTCCAGGTATGGACTTGAAAGCACCACTGTGAGCAGGGCGATTGCTCTTCACCTCCCTGTGTGCCCGTGTCCGTTATCCTGTCCTCAGCTCAGGGTAAGCTCTGCAGAAGTCAGGGCTGCAGCTCTGGAACTGGACACGGGAGCGCCGTGTCCTCAGGAGCCTCGGGGGCTGAAGTCCAAAGCGCTGAGCCGGGACCCTCGGCTCAGACGGCTCCTCGGGGAGGCAGGAGTGGCCCCCGGTGTGGCCAGCTGGCCGCTCTCTTTGCCTCTTGTTGTCTCACTTTCCACACGTTAGACGTTCTCACCGAGCACAGCATCGGGGGCAGCATCAAGGTGACTCCCCTTTGCTGGGACACAGTGCCCGAGGCCCACAACATAAGGAAGCAGAGATTTATTTGGCTCGGTTTGTAGAGGTTTCAGTCCAAGCAGGGTGACACAGCAGACGGCCCGGCGGAGGAGAACGCTCACCGCATGGCGGCCGAGAGCAGACGAAAGGGAGGACAGGGAGGAGACAGACAGCCCCAGGCCACGCCCTAGTGGCCCCGCCCCAGCAGGCCCCGCCCCTAGCACAGCCCCGGATGAACCCTGCACCGTCCAGCTCCAGCCACCTCCCCAGAGCCTCCTAAGAGCCGCGAGGCTTTGGGGGACAGCAGTCATAACAACATGGTTTAGGAGATTAAGTTCCATGAATTAATGCTAGACAGCGGATTTAAACGCGACTCTGACTGAGTCCGTGATTGGTGTTTTCAGGTGGCATTTTCACTCAGTGTAGGAAGGTATTATTATTCATTTCTACATCCATTTTTTATAATTCTATTTATAAATTACTCACTAGTGCTCTTAAAGTTTTTAGAATAATATTTTACTTTTTTATTTCTATTTGGTGATAGAATTTCACCAAACAAGTAGTGAGGCAGTTTTGGCCAATATGCAGTATAAAATCTTGATACCCCCGTAAAAGACAAGGTTTTGGTACCATGTGGTAGGCTTCTGAGAGTTACAGATCTCTGTAATTCTGGAGGGACCGTTCCCGGCATCTGCTGAAAGCAACAACGTCCAAGCAACGGGACGTGCTTCGCTCAAATCTACAGAGCCAAGGGCTGCAAAGCCTGTTCAGGGCAGGTGTGGTCCTGGAGCAGAGCTCCCGTCATGGTACCCGGCGCCCAACCAGAGCCAGGTGGGCAGGACTTGAGGGAAGCTGAAGGAGGAGGGCAGGGCTGTTGAGTTGGAACAGCAACAAAACTGCAATTGGCTTTATTGAGACCTTTACACAGAACAAATTTGCGGAGAAACATTAGCAATAACAAATCTTTCTTGAATTATCCCTGATTGAAGTGTCATGGTGCCTGCTGATCTAAACAATGTGTGTAGCAAAAGGAAAACGTGCAGCCTTGTTTCTTCTAATGAGGTAGAATTTGGAATTCATCTAAATTTAAAATACGTTGAATTTTCATACTGCCCATTTATGTGTTGAGCAGCTGAAGAGGACAAATGGGACAGCAAGGATTTGTTCAAGAGCAATAATTTCAGCAGGTGCTTCGCTGTGTCACACTGAGCCAAGCGCAGCCCCACGTGGCATGAATTTCAACCCACCGAACCTTTCTTTCAATGTGGCAGGTGTTACTGTAACCTCCATTCTCAGCAATGAAGAAAGAACCACAAAGAGATCAACCAACTTATTGTGGGTCAAACAGTTAAGAAGCTGAATAATAAGCCTTGCTATTTGTTTCCAAAATGAAGTGTTTTACAAATGCTGATCGTTCTAGAAATGAATAGTAGAAGCAAGAGGACTTGGAAGTCGCCTGCAGATTTTTCCTATGAGTTCATTATAGGGCTTCACAAAAACATATTCACAAGTTCGAATCTGAGATCTCCAGCACTCAGATCTGTTCATCATTTTGCTGTCTTGCTTTCTTTTTCTAGACTGCAATTGTTGATGTTTGTCAATAAGTCACAGTTTTGCTTTAAAAACCATTGACGTTTATGCAGCAAGACAAGTCCAGAAAGCCCCGTGGCAAGCAAGGCTCTACCCTGAGAGGGGCCAAGGGCAGCAGTATTGCAAAGTTTCTGGAAGCCACGGCAGTGTGTGCATCACGACTTCTGCCCTGGGTCAGGGGCACAGCGCTTTGAGCTAGTCCTGCAGGACTCACCCAGAGCAAGGGCCAGTAGCGGTGGAGCCCTCAAGTGGAGAAAGGCTGCAGACAAATTACATCATCACAGATTGCTCACAAGGAAAAGATTGTTGGTGGCAAGAGACAGTAGAGGTCATCAGATTGAACAAAAGAATGTGATGCTTGTCTATTCAGTTACTTTTGTAGATAAATCAGAATGTTCTTTAGAACATCTAGGCCTAAAGATGTGGTGATCCATAGACAAGGAGTGTCTGTGGCAGTAGGCAGTATCCCCACCTTTACTTTTGTATTTGGTTTAGAAATGTCACATGAAGACCAACATTCCCTGGATGATCATCTCATCTTCAGGCAAAGGAAAAACGTGGGGGAGATCACCATCTCAGACTGTGTATTTCCTCGAGTCACACAGGAAAGGGAACTTTCTGTAGAACACAGAGAGGGAAATCCTTTGTCCTTCCCCGCCGCTGTGTTTTTAGGAATGTGTGTGTGTGTGTGTGTGTGTATTCATAAGGACATTACTAAGGACAGTACCTTACATTTTTTCCCTTAAATTGACCTGCAGAAGAAACATCCGACAGTTGTCTACAACATGAAAGGGTATGCTCTTTTGCCTCTTAAATTTTTTTGGACATTGTGTATCTGAAAAATGATTATGTTTCTCCCTTTCCCTTGGATACTAGGAATTTCAAAGCTGAATTTTTTACATAACTGTATCCTCTTGTTGGAGAGGCTTCTGCCTTTATCCTTTGTGTGCAGTACTGATCTGGTTTGGGCCCTGTTGTATTATCCATTTTTCCAGAAGCCTCTCCAAATCATTCTGACAACATGTAGGGTAGAGTGACCAGAACAAATTGTGTATTTTTCCTTATCAAAACTTATAGGTGTGATAAACAGTGATATGGAATGAATTATCAGCTGTGCCAAAATGACAGCAGAAAATCACATGCTCTGGTTCTCTGAGTGGGGACTCTGAAGTGTAAAGAAGATCAGAATAAGGAAAATCTCAATGTTGTCCCAGCTATGGGAAGGGAAAGGAACGATAAAAACACTATGTATATGTGTATTATTTGAGGGACCTATGGCATCAAAATCACTTAGAGTTTGAAATTTTAAGAATGGTTATAGTTAGAAAACTTTTCCCCGTGCTTTTGAGATGCACAAGCTTTGTGATCAACTTTACCCAGTATGCACCATTTCTAACTCACCCTGCCTGCTCCTCAATATTGGCCAATGAGAATATTCAAGGAAGTGAATTAAATTTGTTATTCATTGCCTTTGACTAACTCAAGGCCAGCTTTGGAACTGGATTTTCATGGTTTCAATAACAGTTGGGGAATCTGGATTTAGGTCAGGCAGTTACTGCTGCTGTTCTTTTATTCCCTGTCTTGTTTGTGTCTGTCGAGGTGTTAATGTGCAGTGACAAATGACACCTGGACTTATGAGCTCTCAACGTTAAGGGCTTTTCCTCCACCCCTCGCTCACGGTGGGCTGGCTGGAGCTCTCAGCCACCTCTCAGCTTGGCCCTGGGATGACGCAGGGGCTCTGATCAGGTCTCTGCTGGCTCGAGGGCAGACATGGGGAACATGCAGTTCTGGTGTAGAACTGGGATGGGTCCGCTCAGAGCTCAGAATCTCAAGCCAGTCCTGCGGCTCAGCCTGTTTTGAACAAGGTGGGGATGTCTAACCTTCCCATTGAAGAGCAGGGCATTTTGACACAATTGTACCATACATTACAGTGCTGCAAGCAAAGGTCTTCTCTCTTGTGCTTTGTTTTGCGTGCCTGGGTCTGGTACGATGTTTAGTGCCTAGACCACCTGACTCCCTGGTGTGCATGTGACAGGTCCCTATGCTCCTGACCCTGGTTTAGAGGGATCTATTGCTCATATCCTGTATGTCCTAGGATGCTAACTCTTCGAGAGGCATTCCTAAAATACAAACCTTTCAGTGTGGCCAAGGGTCTTACATTCTTTGCTAAACTGTTTTATGCAGGATAAATAGAAAAAAAAATACGTGACCTTGGAAAAGGCTGGAGAAATGCATCATGTTTGCTTTACAGAAAAGTTTACTTTACTGTCCTAGTGGGTTCTCTGACACATAGTAAGTGCTCAATAAACTGGTGTCCATTTTTGGTAATGTCTCAAGCTTAATCTCTATTTAGTCTTACATCTTACCTCATACTTGAACAGTCATATAAAGAAATGATTTACTAAAAACTTTGAAAAACTCTCATTAATTGAATCTATATTATATTAATATAATAGAACATACCTATACAAAGTGGAAAGGCTATATATGAGAGACACTATGTATGTGGTCTCTGGAAAACACCCAGTAGATGTGCCAAATGATGTGAAAACCTCTTGCAATAGCTCCACACCTCTAATCCACTGTGACCCTCCAGAGTGTCATGATGGTTGTTGGAGAGTATGGATATGGACAGTGGCTTCCCTCTGTTTGATAGCATGGACACAGGTAATTCTAACTCTGTCCACCTTTAGCTGTGGAGCATTTCACCAGTATTATTTTTCAGGTTTCTGTGACCATTGGTCAACACCCAGAGGTTCACTTGAATGTTAATGACTTTGAACGGAGTAAGACTTCCCGTAATTATTTATTTTACTAAAGCACAGATGGTTTTAAAGTGGAAGGGCCAAAATATTCCATAAAATATGTTTTAAATTGAATAAACCCAAGGCTGTTAGCAGGAGTTTGAATCACAATGAAATCAACATGTGTAGCAGAGATTTGCATGCTCTGGTAGCCAGCGACGCACTTGTGCATTAATTTTGACTTTAAAATTTTATACAACTGTAGCAAGAGTAGATATGTTGCTTAGGTCAGTTCAGTTCTTGAAATCATGGGCAAAACTTTGCAGAAAGATGTTTTAGTTACTTTTATGTCACTGGTGAGACAAAATACCCGACACCCAAGGTGAAAGGAGGAAAGGTTAATTTGGCCCACAGTTCTTGGAGGGTTTATTCAGTCTGTAATGGGCTGGCTCCCAGGCGGGATGGTGTGGCAGAGGGGCAACTGTTCATGGTGGTGAGAGATAACAAGAGCAATAAAAGTAAAATTGGGGAGGGAAACAAGTCTCTTTCTGGCCTTTTTATCTTATCCAGACCGCTAGGATTAGGGTGGTGCCAATCCAATCCGTGGACTGGTCCAGCAATCACTGATCCTTAATCCCAACACCCTTAATCCCAGCGTTGAGCCATTAGATCACACTGTAGATTCAGCCACCTCTGGAAGAGCCTCACTAAAAGTGCATGAGGCTCTGGGAGGCCTCCAGACACGAGCTATAACAGCAGATAGATGAGTGCCATCGTGCAATAACACACCTGCCCTTGAGTCAGCTCTTCCCAGGCTGCGCAGGTTGTCATCTGGGTGAAGTGGCTTGCTCTTTTCTCTGTCTTCTCCTCTAAAGAGGTACTATCCTTTCAGTGGGAGTCCAGTGCTTCCTCTCCATAACGGTCATGTTTTGTTTGCAGTAGACATAAGCTGAGGGCACAGGGTATAGAAGGAGAGGGCCAGGCAGTAAACATCTGGGGCATAGAGGATGGGCCTGGGAGCACCGTGCCTGGGCATCTGTGCTCTGACAGACTTACCTCACCAGAAACACCCTCAGCCCTGTGCGAGTTAATGTTCTGGAAAATGGGATCGCTCCTTCCCACTGATTTATAACTACAGAGATATGCGATTTTTATTCCGGATGGACTTTTAAAACATGACCACAAGAACTGGGTGGCATACTTTACAACATCTTGATGAGTGCGTGCTTTCGCAAACTGAAATATTGTAGCTCAGTGGCAATAGTAACCTTCAGCTGACTTCTTTGATGGGTTGGTCTCTTAGTATTTTGCCATATGCTGTGTTTCTTGAAAATGAATGTATAATGAAGAATCTGTTTCTAATGGGAAGAATTATCCTACAATTTTCCTTAGCAGGAGGAGTGGGTCAATTACAGTTTAAGTCTGAGGAACTGCCGTAGGGACAGACTCTTCTCTGCAATGGAAACAGGGCAGAGCCTGGGAGTTGTGCCAGCCTGGCAGGGCCCCGATGTTCGAGGGCATGGGAGCTCTTCAGTGCGGGGCAGGGATTCCACCTGGCTGTGCCCTGGTTCCCACGGTGATCTGGGATATTACTGGTCTTTGGCATAGTAGTGGCAGAGCTGTATATCTTGTTAAGTAAGAGGCAGCAGCTCAGCCCGGACTGCTTTTCCTGTTGACTTAGGAAAGATGGCAGGACGGGGGGGAAGCATTTGTCAGTAGAATTAGAGGAGCAGAGGTAAAGAAGTGCACTGAGATTTACTTTTTCAGTCCAGTGGAGTTAATGGAGCGTGGAAATGCAAGCGTATCCCATTCTTCGGGTAGCTGTTCATCCTCCAATTCTACCAGGTCAGACCGGAGCATGCCCTTAGCTTTCCACACGGGCCGACAAAGGTGATTTCGCCCAGAGCTTTTAGATGAGTGTTGGCTGCTGCCACTGGGCCTTACGTCTTTACGAAGGATATACAGTTGCAGATGTCTCCTCAAGCTGATCGATGGGCAACAAGAAAGTGAAACAGGAGCTCTCCAAGAAATCAAAAGTGGCTTTGTTAAGTGGGGCAGAAAGACACCCGCTACCCTCCGCTGACTGCTGTGCCTAACTGCGGGCCGTGCAGCCCGTGTGGGCAGGGGAGAGCAGACGCGCGTTCCTGGTGGCCTGCTCCTCTCGGGGCTCCGCCTGAGTAGAAGTCTGTGCTTGTACATCGTCAGTACCAGACCGGGGAGAAAGCGTTTTGCTGGACTGCGGGGTCCAGTCCTTATTTTAATTAACAGGAGGATTCAGATTGAGTTCTTTGTCTCCAGGCCCAAATGATTCTTCCTTCCCCTTATAGCATCTATGGCTGAAAATTGAGGTCGAACACTATCTGGGACGCAGCACAGGTTGCTGTTTACTAGGCAACTTGTCCCTTCTCCCATTTGCCTCCATTCTTAAACACATTTATTGCCTTTTTCCTTAGAGGGCTGCTGCCGTCACTGTCGACTGTGGAGATGGACAAAACTGGGCGGCTGTGGTGGGGTCAGGATCTGGACCATCACTGGTGATCTCCACGAAAGGCCAGTCTGTGCCAGTGATGGGAAGATGGCCCTGTGACTTGCCAGAGGCGGGTCGGCAAACTTCACACAAACTACAAGGAGAAAAGAAAGTCCCAGGCATGAAGTATACAGATGCAGAGCTAAGAGGGATTTGGTCTGTCAGTGCTGGTCAAGGCTCCAAGGAAGGTCCGACACACACAGAGTAATGACATTGACCTTTCTACACGACTCCGCGCTAACTGTGTTGGTTTGAGATTGTGAAGGTGGAAAGAATTTCAGGACAAAAAATAGGAGCAAAGGTTCAAATCTGAGTGTCTCCTGAGTGAAACGACCAGTGCCTCAGAGACTGGATACAAGGTGAGGCAGGGCACACCGTGGTGGGAAGAGCCAGATGCTTGATGCAGAGAGCAAGGAGTTTCTCAATTTTGGAGGAAGTGTTCAAGTAGCGGGGTGTTTCCCATTAAAGGTTACTTTGATCGTCAGTGACATATGTGCTGGCATCAGACAAGTTAAACTTGAAATAGCGATGAGGCCAGATTATCATCTCTTAGTTGGAAAGCTGAATTATTTGCTTCAGGAAAGAAAGTGAGACCCAGATGGAGATTTGAGAGTGCCTGCCATGGTGCTGGTAACTAAAGCTGAGGGCTAGTAGACTGGAACACCCAAATCATGCACTCGAAGCCACAAAGCCACACATTTTAATTCTTGTTCAAAGAAGTAACTGAGAGCAGTGGTGATTGGCATCTGTTGACGCCCACCCAGCAGTCACCCCTCTCGTCCCCTTCAGCATCACCCGGGTCTCTGGTGGACACCCACACTCTTCCCTTTGTGTTGCTGGTGCTCGCTAGGAGGGTAACTCAGTTCCAGGTGGGAGAGGAGCCAGGTTTGGTGCAGCTGCTAACGAAACTCCATCCCCTTACAGCACAGATTGGTCCAGGCCCAAGACAATCAGCCTGTGGCATTTCCAGGAGGGGAGGGGTTCGTTCAGGGAGGCGGAAGGACCTAAGTGTATTAAACTGGATGTATGGGACATTCCCGGGGAAAATGCCCCTGAAGCAATCTCCTCTCCTGAGGGGCATGGCCTGCTATGTGCTACACAGGACAAAGGACAGGAGAGCTGTACAGAAGGAAGGAAACCGGGCGTCAGGATCTGCCCCGTCACAGCAGCCCCACAGTCTGCCCGAGTGATGATGCCACTTTCATTAACTTATTAATAGTTCTTGTTTCAACCAATTTTTGTCAAATCCACCTTCGTTTGAAATAGAGAGATCCCGCTGGATTCGGGATGCACTGTTGATGTTGTGCTGCACACTGCATATGTGCCGAGGTGTGGGCTTGGGGTGGTCCTGCCGCACGGGAAGCTGGGCTGGAGCGGATGGGAGCGGATGTGCTGGAGCACAGAGACCGCCATGCGCCGCACTTTACCTGCATGGTGGAGACACGCTTCAAAGACTTTCGGGTGAGGTCGGTGGCCCAGGGGTCTCAGTCACCACCCAGCTCTGCTGGAGCAGCCCTGGCGGAGGCGTAAAGCATGTTCCAGGATGGAAGCGGTGGAGGAAGGGACGGAGGCAAGAAGATGGAGACACAGCCCTCTGGGAGGACGGTTTGTTTGTTTAAAACACATGACTGCACCTGCAGCACCTGGGAGAGGGCGGGGCACACATACTCAGCACACAGTCAGCGCACACTGGAGAGCCAGTGAGTTTAAAACACAAGCTGCGATTACTCACGTATCTTCTTTTAAGAAGTATGAGGGATCTGGGTGTGCTGGTGCCTGTCTGTAATCCCAGCATTCTGGGAGGCTGAGGCAGGAGGATTCCCAGTTTGAACCCAGCCTGGGTAGGTTAGCGATTTAAAAAGAACTTATCCAAAAAGAAAACAAAAACAAAAAGAGCTCAGGATGCAGCTCGGGGTAAAGGCCCTGGGTTCGGGCCCCAGCCCAGTGCTTAGCCCTCGATCTAATCCATGCAAGTGACGCAAGCCCCACCCTCACCCCCAAGAGGAGTGAGGGTCAGCGAGGAGAGTGTAAGCGACATGCTGAAGAAGGAAGGGGTAAGTAAAAAATTTAAAGTGAGAAAAGTTTTAGTTTTGTGTGATCCAAACTAGATGAGTTTTAGAAAAAATGGAAACATTTTTCCGATAGAAATGATAGAAAATGTTGGGAAATATGAAGAGCAGATCAAGAAAATTTTTGAGAAGGTGAAACTTGCAGAGAGAAAATCTTACAAGTTTCCAGACAGAAAGAAAAAAAGGCTATCCACAAAAGAAGAAACCTGAGGCGGAGACTCTGGCCGGGGAGATGGAGGCCAAGTGCTGCAGGTTGTCTTGAGGAGGGGCTGCCGCCGAGGCTGATGCGGTCCACCCGCTGAGGAGGAAGGAGTGCACAGCGTCCGCGAGGAGACAGAACACATCAACTGCGCATCCCGAGTGGGGAATAGGCTTCCACCAGCCTCGCATCGGAGGGCGCCTCGATGGGAGGGGAGAGAAGGCGGCCAGCAGTACACTTTCCAGAGGTACACGTGTGCCTGGAATGCAGGAAATCGACGTGGATGCATCCACCCGTGAGTAGGGGGCGTGGAGTAGCAAGGGATGCACAATTCCCGACAAGAACAAGTCCTGAAGCAGAAGGGACACAGGGCCACTGTGTCACCTCGTGTCTGCTGCAAACCCAGGCCTGGGTGCTGGTGGCATGGGGTGGGGACACCTGGGGCAGAGGGAAGGGAGAAGGGGAGGCCCACGGGGCACGTGAAGAAGCAGCACCCTGCGTGGGAAATGCTTGTTGCCTTCCTCTCGTATGGGAAGAGAAGGGTGTGTGAGGCAAGGCTGTGGGGAAAGAAAAGGTCAAGGCTGGCAGGGAAATGCACCGAATTTCAAACTAAGGTGGGGAAAAGCGGAATTAGTAGCAAAACATCAAAATCAAGAGAAAAGAAGAGCGAGGAAATAGCAAAGTAAAACTGAGTCAATAAAAATTAAAACATGAAGACAGGTATTTGATTGCTGTAACACTTACTTGGAGGGCTCCAGCAGCCCAGGAAGTCTTAGAAATGGCCCAGTTGGGGCTGCGGCAAGTCTGTACCCAGCACTGGCTGCCCTACCACCAGGGCTGGCCCCAGCCACCTCAGTCCGTGCCCTTGTGCCCACCCCTGTCTTGGGACGCACAGCCCCAGAAGGTCTGCCTTGTTATCAAGTGGGTCTCTGCCCTGCTCCAGCAGCTGTGCAATCTGGAGCCCTTTTTTAAGGGTGATGCAAGTCCAAGTCCATTTCGTGTATCCAGTGTTGGTGGTGCATGTTTTCTCTGTATCTCAAGGCCTTAGAGTGTGACCAGAAGTGTCAACAGACAGACAGACAGACAGACAGACAAGCTCTTCAACCAGACTGCTAAGAGCTTTGCATCATAGTGAAATGTTCCCAGGTGAGGCTGACTTCTCCCTCCAGCTGTGGAGGCAACTGAAAGGCTGGCTGCAGGACCGCAGGAGGCCGGGCTCATCTGCACAGGGCTGGACGGACTGTAAGGTTGATGTTGGGGAGCACATTTGTAACTTAATCGCCTGGTTGGATTTGTGATTACAAACTTATGCGATTTAAGTGAATTACTGTAACCTCCTATAGCAGATGTTTTATGAGGTTTGTGGTTATCAACAGCTTTATGGTCAAAAGTTGAATTTCTCTGGGATTAAACGCGCGAGAGTTCATTAAGCAGTTGAATATTAAATAGCAGACTTTGGTCACGCTGATGGGAAGCAGAGATGGTGCGGATGTCCTCTAAGTGAGACCACACTGGCCCTGTGCTGTGCACACGGCCGCCGGCCGCAGGCCTTGCCTCCCTCCCCAGTCTGGCTTTGCGCCCAGCTCATGCCATGGGCAAGGCACTCAGGAGTGCAAGTGCAGTCTGGGGCTCTCTGTGTATGGCAGGACTGCTCTCAAACTGCTTCTCATCAGTACGGTTGTGCCTTACACGCAAGCCTGCCAAAACTTTGTTTACAAACCCCAATTTCTTCCGTGGCTGCCTCGCACTTTGTAACTGCGTCATCAGGAGCTTTCGCGGTGCGGTGGGGGTGTGATGTCTTCCTGCGTCACTGTCTCAGGTTCGCTGCCCGATCTCTCAGACCGGACGTGTTGACAGGGCCGAGGAACCATGTGTCCCCGGGGGTCTGGAGCAGGCTTGGGTGATCACCGTGTATCCTTCTGTGCTGTCTGTGACTCAGTGATGCCTCTCAATGTCAGAGGCGTGTGTGAGTGTGTGTGTGCGGGTGCGTGTGTGCGGGTGTGTGTTTCTAAGAAAGGCGTCCAAACCTGCCTGTTGCGGATGGCATCAGAGTGATTCTACTTGGCCACTAGCTGCCCCGCTGAGTGCATGGAGCACGGGCCTCCTGGGTCGGTGGACAGTGACCTCGACATGGTCCCGTCCAGCCCTGAGCCCAGCCACCCACAGCCAGGAGAGTTTCCACTGAGCAAAACTGTAGGGAGGAGCGGCTGCCAGGCGGCTCAGCATGCGAATGGAGCTGGGTGTTTGTAAGTGCGAACCTCAGGCCTGGCCTG
Source organism: Chinchilla lanigera (assembly GCF_000276665.1). Classification (NCBI taxonomy): domain Eukaryota; kingdom Metazoa; phylum Chordata; class Mammalia; order Rodentia; family Chinchillidae; genus Chinchilla; species Chinchilla lanigera. Next base: position 29,965,651 of record NW_004955417.1, read on the forward strand.
TGTGGGGGACAGTGCTTGCCAGCGGCCCCGCCGATGGGGCTGGGGCTGGACACAGACTCATCCTGACGCAAAACAGATGCTGGGGCTCCTGGGCAGGCTCTCTGCCCTGATGGTGCGGGCAGCTCAGTGCCGGCATCTTCTCAGGACGCTGCGTCAGATGATGGGGAAGAAAGGAGAAGACGGGCGTCCCAGACACAGGTGGCCCAGCTCAGAAGAGTGACGGTGTCAAGCCTGCAGGGAGGAGGGGCCAGGGCTCCCCGCCGGGAAAATGGCTCTGCGCTGGGAGGCAGGATGGCGGTTTCTCAGCCTCGTCTCACTGCACAGTTCAGGATGTGCGCTCCTCGGTAGGTATGCAGATGAAGTGGAACTCGCGTCTGCACAAAAACCTGCAGACAGACAGTTACGGGAGCTTTCTTCATAATCACCAACACTTGGGAGCGGCCAGCACGGCATTTAGAAAGGGAATAAACCAACACAATGGAATATTATTCAGCCCTGGAAAGGAAATGGACTGTCAGGCTATGGAGAGAAACAGAGGGAGATGAAGCGTGTGTGCGAGGGAGGGAATCCAGCCTGGGAAGACTATGTGGTTGGATTCAGCAGTGTGGTTCTCTGGAAAGGCAAAGCTCCGGAGCCTGTAGAGATGTCGGCTCGGGCTGGGTGGGCAGGTTTTCTCCAGGGGATTTACACGGTGCTGGAATGAGCAGTGCTGGCTACAGGGACAGGTGCACATCACACTACGTTATGGAACCCACGGGAAGGTCACTGCCAGACCGAGCACCCCAACCCTGGGCTTCGGATGTCCACGCCGGCTCAGCGTCTGTGACCAATGAACCGCCCGGCTATGGGATCTCCAAGGTGGGGAAGGCTGCGCGTCGTCCTCTGGTGCTGGGGACGAGGGATTTGTGGAAACTCTGTACCTGTGTTGGATTTTCCTGTAAGCCTAAGACTTCCTGAAAAAGTAAACTTTATAGAAACAAAGTGTCTGGCCGACGGACCTCAGCTCTGACCGATGGACCTCAGCTCCGTGCTAGCACCTGCACAGCACATGGCGCAGAGGCCCGCACACGGGAGCAGCCCACCAGCTCCGGGCTGCTCCTCCTCAGCTTCCTCTCCTGAGCCCTTCTGCCCACAGAACCAGGCCTGTTCCGAAATCTGCTAGTGCGTACACTGTGGTAGGTGCCACTGGCTTCTCATTTCATTTTATTTTTTTGTCTTTTTGAGACAGGGTCTTGCTATGCAGTTCAAGCTGGCCTTGGGCTCACTTTGCAGGCCAGGCTGGCATTGAACTTGCAAAGATCCTCCTGCCTCAGCCTCCCGAGTGCTGGGATTACAGGCATGCGCCACCACGCCCGGCTCTGGCTTCTCATTTCTAAAACATTTTCAAGATGAAAAGGATGTGGCCGAAAAATACAGCGAATGTTTAATTTTAAAAATGTATTACAGAAAGAGATACATTGACATGAATGCCCCTCAGAAAGCACCCTCTCATTTAAGCACTCTCGTTCCATTGTCCTTGCCACTTTCTGCAGCATCTCTGGGGTCCTCCGTCCTGAGGGTCTTTAGTGGAGCTGTCCTGGCTGCCTCAGTGTCCTGAGTCAATTCAAAATGTTTACTTTCATGGTTGTCTTGACTTTGGGGAGGATCCAGCAGTCCCACAGGGTCAGATCCTGAGTAAGGTGGGTGAGGACACAGTGTCATGTTTCAGGAGTCTGACTCTCCACTGGGTGGCGCTGGGTAGCAGCACGCACTGTATTTTTGGTCACCCCTCATAAGGGAAGATTGCAACCCAGCATGGAGCAGGAGGAGCACAGGCTCTTGTCTCTCATCATAGGTCTGGTTCTCGTAGGCCAGCCACCTTTGGAGGAGCAGCTGTGTGGAGCCCTCTGCTGAACCCCGCAGAGTGAATTGTGTGCAGCGGCTCCTCACCTGGGATATCACCCTCTGCGCATCAGTTACCCAGATCAGCTGCAGCCTGAAAAGACTAAATGGGAAGTTTTGGAGGGAAATGATTCGGGTGTTTTAGTCACGTCCTGAGTGGTGTGATGGAGTCTCGTCCCACCTGTCCTGTGTGTGGACCATGCCTCGCACTGCGTGTGCACACTGACCCATTACCCCGAACCACACGGGCATCCTGTCACACCCATGCTCATGTCATCGCGGAGCTCGTGTTCAAGCGCCCCGAGTGCTCGCGATCCTTGTCCTGAAGCGCAAGAGTAGCGGTGTGACGAGGAGGAGCCCTAACGTGCTTCCTTTGGACTCGGCGCGGAAAGAGAAGATGCCTTGCTGAGCTTGTGAAGGTCCACGGTGAGAACACGCGTCTGCCTGCGGAACTGGGGAGAAGGAAAGAGAGGTCTGTGTCTCTGCCGTTGTGCCTCAGCCTGCAGAGGTTTCGGGCTCAGTGCAGGACGAACGCTGAGTGGAGGTGGAAGGCATTAAATGTGTGTGTAGGGAAAGTGTGGGACGCGCGGGATCCGACTGCCAGGAGTTTCCGACCGGCACAGGGTTTGGGACACGGCCCGACCCGTGAGGGACGCCCCTGTGTGGCAGCGGCAGCAGGAGCAGAGCTGGGAAGAAGGCAGCAGGGGAGGTCCCGGTTTTGGAGGTCAGAGGCCCGGGAGCGGTTCCAACTCTGCTCTCGTGTTCTGCACCATGTGTGAGTTTCCTTGCCACTGCGACCCAGCTCCCGACAGCTGCACCCCGCGCAGTGGAGAGGTTCAGTCGGGCCCACGGCGGGCTTCACCTGGGCTTCAGTTGCCCATCCGTGGCCGGCTAGCTCCAAAAGTGGATGGGTGCGGCCGAGCACGGCGAAGCTCCTGGCAGCCCGCAGGCAGAGCAGGGGACCACGCCGGGGTGCTGGGATGCAGGGCCAGACGGTTCCCAGGCCGTCCCTGTGACCACCCAGAGGGCGCTCACCAAAGCCCAGGTTGGTCCCACGCCCCGTAGGTCAACTCCACCCTAACGCGTACTCCTGGGTGAACGGTAACTCCTCTCGTCTGTGAAATGCTTTGGAGGGGAGCTGGTGCTGAGGAAAGGCTCAGCATGGTACCTGGCCCACGGAGGCACCCGGGCTCTCGTGCCATGATGAAGGTCGTGGGTACCATGGGCCACGTGGTCAGAAAACATGATGCTTGTGGCCCAGAGGAGGGGAGGCCTCTTGCTGTCTGTCGGGGACGGTGTCATGGGCTGTGAATCAGTGCTGGTTTAAAGTCGCCCGGGCCAAGGGTAGGGCCAGGAGAATCCAGCTTGGGGGCCGGGCACAATGGCCGTCACTCTGTACGGAGAGGACGCGGCCTGCACGGGGTCCGCTGCTGCTCGCCTCCTGCACTCTTCATGGCAGATTTGCGGCCACGGGAAGCATCCTCTCTGTGTAACTGTTTTGCATCTGTTGAAAATAACGACCTTCAGTCTAGCCTTTGGGTCTTCTAGTATTGGTGCTTATTGTAAGGGTCTCTCAAAGCGACGTTGGAAAGTGGAAACAGCAAAGCCGACAACTTCACTTTGTCTGAACTCCTCAAGGTTTGGGGCTTTAAGCGTCTTTAAGACGGTCAGGTTTCCTTCCTATGCCTCCTGCAAGAAGTCTTCAAGTCAAATTTTGGCTTAAGTTTAATAAAGTTAGAAATGCTTCATGTAATTTGAGAACTAGTCTATCATACCTGACTTTCTCTTATTTCTTGCTATAGTTCTTCCAAATTGCAGTTTTTGACCTATTTGTGATTTATGCAGCCACCCTGCAGCAGTGTGGAAGACGTCCTGTCCTTTTTTGGAGTGAGGCCGATTGTAGGTAAAGTGTGTGGGCTTCATCGTCCCTCAGTAACAGCTACTTTTAATGGAGTGTTTATTATGTGTCGATCGCTCTGTGGAGGCCGAGGTCTCCCAGTGTAGAGAGCGTTGTGCTCGTGTTCCTGTGCTGCAGCGAGGTTAAAGAGCAGCCAGCAGCTCCCAGGGCCAGGACTCAAGCCAACGTCTGTCAAGTCCAAAGCCGCAGTTGACTTGGAGCCTGCGCTCCTCAAGACCAAGGTGCAAGGTGCTGTCTGTGTGCTGTGAGGGATTCCGCTCTAGAGTGAGTCCTGATTTGTAAACTCCCCTCCCCAAATAAATCATACAATAGCACCAGTAGGATGCAGAATACGGTTTATATTTGGGGAAGAAGAGACAGATTTGTCCATGTAGGATGTGTGGGTGAGTATTGCTGAGGGTTGTTTGGGATCTCTGAGTGTCCTGTCCACATGTACCCCTGACCGAGCATCTGAGATTAGTGTTTCATGATATTCACTCCTCCTGCAAAACAGAATTCTGAGCCTCTTCTGTTTTTAATCAAATCTGAACAAATCACCGAGCCATGCTGAGCTCCTCCCACCGTATCAGGAAATGGGTCCCCTGAAGTTGGACAGTGTTGTAGTTTGGGGTTTTGCAAGGGGAACAATGCAACATAGGACACACACTTTATAAGATTATTTATAATAGTCACCCAAAGAATCATATACAAGACAGTGCAGGAGATCAGTCCACACACTAAAGACCAAGGATTACAGCTGAGGGCCTGGATCCCAATGTCCTGCATGAGTCCAGCTGAAGACCTAGAGCCCATAACAAGGCCTCCCACGAGTCCAACTGGAGGCCCAGAGCCCCTGACAATGTCTCATGTAGGCCTGTTCCATGGATCTGCACTGGGAAGGCCCAAAGGTCAGTGGTGGAAGCTAGAAAGTCTGTGCCAGTGGGATGAAGGATCTGTGCAAGCAGGCTGAGGGGTCTGCACTGGGGCCAGGAAGTGATGCTCAAAGTAAGAGCCAGAGCTCCCCCGAAAAGTACCACAGCCATCCTCAGCAACAGTGAGGTCCCGAGCTCCTCCAGCAATGAGGAAAACCACGTTCCCATCAGGAATGCCACCAGGACAGGCTTCCCCAGGAGACTGAGCAGTGCACCATCTTCCCCTCGGGAGCCAGGAAGTGAGGACCAGAGCTCCCCCAAAGTGAACTGTAGCCATTGCCAGGGACAATGAGGTCCCGAGCTCCTCCTCTGATGAGAACAAACAAGTTCATCAGGAAAGCCAGCATGACAAGGTCCTCCAAGAGAACCAGCAGCCCCAGGAAAACCAACAGCTCCAACAGCTTCCCAGCAGCTTCTAAACAGACTCACTTCTCCAGTTCTGCTCTCAGGCTGCTGGCAGCGATCCTCAGGTGGGCCCTCCACACCCAGCCCCGTGCTGACTGAGCTCAGCTGGGTGTTACAAGTTGCCCACCAGCTGTCAGTCCACCACAGACAGCAAGGAGGCGCATGCACTTTCCTGATGTGTTGGCGGTGGATGGCAGAGAACAGATTTCATGAGATTTGGGTTCACATTTTGCTTTTAGTCTACTTTTTTTAAAGCCCAGAGAATTATTTTCCCCTCGAGTGGCTGTGGAGTAGCAGGTGCGATCTGGTCTGCGACAGGCATGGACTCCAGGGGGCCACGGGCTCTGTGAAGCTCAGTGCTGACTTAGCCCAGCAACAACGCAGACGTCACCATCAGGGCGGGAATCACTGTTTGCTGTGGCTCCCGCTCTGTCTGCCTCACGTATGTGTGTTCTATTTAGACCCCGAGAGATAGGGCAGATTTGAAGCTATTATGCAAACAGCTTATATTGTTAGAGCAAATCCTATCTCCTTTCCAGTGTCAATACGGGTTGGAAGTGGAGATAGTTTTGCAGAATACTAGGAAGTAATTTAGGATTGAATAGAGCAATAGATAGAGGGAAGGAGAGTAATATAGTTAAAGCCATTTTTCCAAAGTACTCTATGCTCAGGTCTCTGAGATTATAAAAGAAATTATCTTTTCAGGATACGGCTAGAAAACTTCAAACAATCCTTTGGGAAGATTCAGGAGAGAACTTGGCTGGGGTGTAGGATTTTCTGCATATTTTTTTGGTTCCAATCCCTTGTGCAAATGTATAATTTCTGAAGTATGGAGGCCAAAAGAAATTTCATCTGATGTAACCAAATAATTGAAGCAAGATTAAGATCTGTACTTACATAATTCAAATGCTTCTTTAAATTACTCGTTACCTAAGGTAACATCAGCCTGTAACTATGCACAGGGACTGGATAGAGTCCCTGAGAAAACAACCAACCAGTGATGACCTCCACTCGTTCACTCAGAAGTGTTCGTTCAGTACCTGCCGTGCTCAGTTGCTTTTCTGGGTCCTGGGAATTCAGCAGGGGGGAAGGTGACACAGACACAGCCCCTCCTCTTGGAGCTGACATTCGAGGTAGGGATGGCAACCTGTGACAGCATCAAGCCAGGTTTGTTAGACCCCGCTGTGTGCCAGGGAAAAGGCAGAGGGCTGCAGGGAGGGCGGGGGTGGCCCAGTGAAGGCTCCGTGCCACGGCTAGAGGAGGTGGTGTCTGGCGGAGCAGCCATGGAGGGGACCCAGCCAAGAGACAGCCATACTTCGATCCAGGCCGAGATCCCCTGGACTGGCCTTGGAGAGAAGGCATGGAGGCCGGCGTGGCTGAGGCAGGAGGTGGACACTGGAGCTTCTTCCCACCGCAAGGACTTTGGCTGTTGATCCTGTGGTTTCCAGTCGTGAGCACTGCTGCTGGTACTTACTGTAGGCCTGTCATGGGTATTGCAGGATGTGGAGGAGTGCCTCTGACCGCCCGCCCTTCTGGATTATAGCTGTGCTCCCCGGTGTGAAAAGATGCAGTACTCCTGGATATGGCCAAATGCCTCTGCGGTGCAAATCACCCCGGCTGAGAGCCACTGCCCTTCGTGCTGGGGGAGCCGCCCGACAGCGTGGGAGGGACCAAAGTCTGACTTAGTTTTGTGGGACTGGGCCAGGACTACCTCAGCACAGATGTGGGAGCAGGGGTCACGGGGTGTTCAGTGATGCAGAGGATCCTGAATCTCCCGTGGGCATCATCAGTGCCCAATTCTGTTTCCGCTCACAAGGAGCCTTCTCTTCACACATCGTGTGATTTGCCGAAGACAGTCGAAGTAAAGAAGCTTCACAGCCATGTGAAATCCAAACACGGCCTTTGTGCCCCATTACGAAACTGAACTTAAAATTTTCCTAAATTGTAATAGAAATTTCTCTTCAGATGACCACTATTCCAGTAAGCTGACATTAGAAGATCTTGAATTTAATCTAAAAGCCTGGAAACCTTTCCACTGAGAAAGCCATAAATACAGTACAGTAAAATAAGGCAAATGATGACCTTTTCAACATATATAACAAAATATTCTTGGCATTTTTGTTTTGGATAGAATATGAAATGTACATGTATTTATGTATTTGTAAGATATATAATGTGCAAATGACTAATGTCATGAATAAAAAGTTTCTTTATAGTTAATAAAAAGGAGAAAGATTTCAATAGAGGAAAGACAAATTAAATAACTAGAAAGTACATAGAAGAAAACTATCGATGGATTTTACATATATAAAGATATCTAGCAAAATATGTTAAATACCACTAAAGATCAAATAAGTTGAAGTTACTGTTTTTCAGCTACTGGACTGTCAAGGAAAAGAGCACTTTGTTTGATATTTGTGGGAAACACTCTCAATTTACCTCTCCGGGTGAAGAGTAAACTTCTAAAGCCTTAAGCCATGAGTCGCTCACTCTGGAGCTGTTATTGAACGAGCACCAGTGATCTGAGGATGTGTTCTGTGGTCGCCGTTGGAGGTAGGACCAAATCCTCAGCCCAAGTACCCTCAGACGTGGAGACTTGGGAAGCCGCACGGTGCGAAGAGGTTTGTAGTCCACGCCCCGCGACCTCGGGACATGGGGTACGCAGCGGCTCCTCTGAAGACCCTCCTTGGGCAGAGGGGCATCTCTGCTCCAGCTATGGTTCAGGTGAGCTGGGTGCGAGTCCCCCCAGCAGCCAGGCCTCTCGTGTGGCCAGAGGTTGCTGCCCTTGTGAAGGGCTCCCCGCAGCTCTGCCCGGGTACGGGTGCGGGGAGCCAGGGGAAGGCCGGCCCGGAGCTGGAGTCAGGCTCTGTTACGATTCTGCTGTGTGGCTGATGGCGGAAATGTGCCCTGTCTGTGAGCTGCTGGACCCTGGACTCGCTGCTATGAGCCACTGAGGCCGTGGAAGACGGACGCCCGCCAAGCGGCCCGGCGCTGCGTCCCTGAGAAGTGAAATCGGGGGTCACTCTTGCAACGCTGGACCCGAAGGCACTGAACCGTGTGCTGGTGTGCGGCATTTGGAATGCTGTCCCTAGAGGTGTGCACGCTCTCGATTGGTATTGCGCCCATTTGCGAGCACAGAGCTCCCGGAGTCCTCCACCCGAGTGCCAGCGGTGGGTAAGAACTGATTCTGTAGCCGCTGATTGGACTAGAAAAGAAAGCCAGGAGTCTACAAAAATGAATAGAGAGCCCCCTGGCTCGTGCAGGTCCCCTCTAGTGACAGTGGCGGGAATCTGATCAGTCCATCCACAGGATGGCTCTGGGGTCTGTCTTTCTTCAGTGGTGTCCCAGGAAGGGACGGACCCTCCCCAGTGGGTCCCAACCATTTGCAGAGGGGACAAAACACATTCTGCTCACTCTGCACACATCTGTGTGCACACACACACACACACACAAACACACACTCACACCCGTATGCATACAGAATCGGAGGGGAAGTCACCAAATGCTAGCAATCATTACTTCTGATGGTGCTATTTTTCGTGTTTGTATTTTCTTTAATGTGCGCGATGCCTGTGACATCTTTAAGAAAATAAGGCTGTTGTAGGGATCTGCCTTCCTGTAGGCTCTTTCTTGGGTGATTAGGCCAGGCCGAGGGTGGGAATTGAAGCCGGGACTTGATGCCTGGGCTCCGGTCTGGCACAGTCTGGTTTGAAGACGGCCCAGATGGCCTGGCCGGGAGACAGTGCTTAGTAAACAGCTTGCTGCACGGTCTGTTTAATTCTGATTTACCATGGTTCAGAACATCTTGAATTACTTTTGTATTGATTTTGTAATTTTATAAGCCCCCAGATTTCAGAGGTAGAAAAAATTACTCAGCGTTCCTATGGTTAATTATGTTCTCTTCTACTTTTTCAGTGCCTTGTCTAGAGAATGATAACATATTCCTAATAATGCTATTGAATTTTGGCAATTGGGTGGGGTGAGAATTTGGCTAATCAAGAGGCTTACTTCATTAGCAAAGCAAATAATGTTTAGAGGAGAGGAACATTTCACGGCACAAAGGAAGGATAATAAATTAGCCAATTTACAACCACGAAGCATGCCTGAAAACAGCGTTACTGTCTATTGATGATGAAACACCGTCATTTCAAAAATGAAAGGTTATTAAACGCGTGCTTATGCTTCGTAAAGTATTAATACTGATTTCTCAGTCATGGCGAGGGAGAGAAGTATGTTTAAAAGCTGGCTTTGCAGGTGGTCTACTTAGAAAGTCCACTGTGCAGCATTGATTTCAGTACCAGAATATTTACCAAGGATAATGAAGGCAGTCTGGGGAGTGCTGTGGACTTCAGTACATGTGATGGGGCACCCACCGACTCTGAGTCTTTGGCAGTAACCGCATCTATTTCGTGTGTCTTAAATCCATAACTTGTAGAACAGAGCTCTCATTTAAACATCCTCCCATCAGAAATCTCGCTTCCTCACTGGGAGTGTAATTTATGGACGACGGGTCCTCGCAGAACGACAGCGTGCCGTGCGGGAGTAAACGCTCGTAACCTGTCTGTCTTGTGCGCATGGAGGGAGATCCACCCACGCTCTCCACCCTTCCTCGCTTTCATTTAAGGTCCCTAATTTTTACCCAACACCTCACAGACGCCTAGCGCTCTTACTGAGCGCCTGTTCTGTGCCAGCCTTCGGCCAGGTCCAGGTCTGTCCTGTGTGGACTTCGGTCTCCTGGCAGGATGTCCACGGAAGTCTGCGTCACTGCTGCTGAGCAGAGGTGATCTTCCGCTTGTTTTCCTCAGTTTCCCGCAGAGCTGAGAAGCAGGTGCATTCAGACTTTGGACCGGAAGAGGGCTCCTCCTGCAGCAGAGGTGTGGGGAAAAGCGTGCTGGAGTGAGGGGAGGAAACTGTGGGTGGGAGTGAGTGTCTTCCAGAGGTTCGAGGCAGGGCCGGGGAGGGAGGGTCACTGATTGCCCTGCAGCCCTGCAACCCACTCAGCAGCCTTCGTCCCTTTTCTAAAAGCAGCTGGAGTCAGAGCCTACTGCTTGCACCTTAAGCCTCAGTGACTTGATACCATAAAGCTGATTTCCTTAGTGAAGAGATGGAACCAGAGAGGTTGGCTGGACCACGTCGTCTGTGTGCTACTGCAAGCTGAGCTACTGCAGGTCCCGCTCTGTAATCCGCTGGGCGATCACTCCCGGCTCCACACAGCCCAAATCTCAAGACAGCAGGTGGCTTCTCCTCCTCGCTGGCTCGGGTGCAGGCTGTGAGTGGACGCAGTGGTCCCAGCGTGGTGAGAAAGTGCGCAGCACAGCCAGGCTGTGAACAGCGCAGCCGCGCCCTGACTCAGAGCACGTATCCTCCTTCAGCGGCTTTGCCAGCGGTTATGAAGTACCAGCTCTAGAGATGACCTGGCGGTCTCCTGCTAGAGATGCGGAGCTGCTGGCTGTGCTGCAGAGCCGGGCTGGGGGAACCCGGCCCCTGTCCCTGCTGCTCCATGGGCGGGTTCCAAGGTTGGGGCGTGCTGAGGTTCATTAGCCCGAGAGAAACCGTGTGTGCTGTGATTAATGAGTCTTACACTGGCCAACTCCGATTCAAATATGTGGTCTGAGCTGTTGGAGCGGGCGGAGCGGCCAGCGGCTCTGCGGTGAGGAGGGCAAGGTCTGTCCACAGGTCAGAAACCTGAGTCCTTTCACACCCCGCGGAGAGAGAGAGATGATGACCGCTCCCAGGTTACCTCCTGAGCCGCGAGGGCTGGTGCCGACCGTCTCCGGAGGTCACACGTTTCTCCCTTCTCCCACTACGGAGTACTTGGTGAAACTCAGACGGTGGTGATTCTCAGTCTTTCTTTTGTGTCTCACAGGCCTTTGAGACACACAGTTCTGCTGCTTCCTCTTCTGCCCGGATTGCCCGCTCCGTCTCCGGGGCGGCCCTGCCGTGTCTGACGGGCAGAGCGCACCCTGCAGCACGCTGGCCTGGGCTGGAAAGTCGGTGGGTGCCGTGTGAGCACAGCCTGTGTCTGGAGGAGGTACCAGGCTTCCTTGGTCAGTGCTGAGATGACCTGTGCCGGCTGCTCCTCCCCACCCTCCTCCCTCTCCATCCACTCCATCCGCTTCCCACGAGAAAGCAGTCAAGGCGCACCCCCAGCGTGCCCACCCCCTCAGACGCCTGTGGGGTGACCATGACTGGCACCGGGCTCCTGTGTGGCCACTGCACATGGTCTCCTCCCACAGGGAAGCTCGGCAGTGGAGGGAGCTGTCTGGCTTCCCCTCTGCCTGTGGAGTGCGCATTCACGGCGTGGAGTAGGGTGCAGAAGAGGACTCCTTGGGTCCCCACCGCCAGTCCTTCTCCAGGGTCCAGGTCGGGAGAAACTCCGCGTCTCAGGAGTCCCACTGCTTTCTGGCCTGAACGGGGGTCCAGTTGGAAGGAAGAAATGGGCTTATCTGAAGAGAAGACCCAACAGCGTTGCCCCTTGATGTGCATTGTGTACTCGCACAACTGTTTCTTTTGAAAGTGGACATGCCGGATTTCTCAGACCTTGTAGTGATAATTGATCATCTCTTGTAAACCTTTCTTCTGGGAAATATGCTGGACAAGCAGCCTAAAGAAGGAGAAGTAGTGGGGGGAAAGAGAGAGCGGGTGAGGACAGATGCCTGCGGTCCTCTCGGGTCTCTGTTCTGTCCCCGGTGGAACCTTTTCTTGCTTCTGTACAAGTTCTGCTTCCCTTCCTTGCTCCTTGTCACGTCACAGATGCACAGTGTCATCCTGACTGGGGTGCTGTGGTCTGTAGCGGACTCTGCACCCTGAGGTGGCCTGGGGCTGTGGGTGGTGTTGGCTCCGTCCCTGCCTGGTCTGTGCCTGCTCCATGTTGGGAGTACTGTGGAGTGTGTGGGGTGTCTACACTGACTTCGTGTTTGGGTCAAGCACGCCCAATGGCTTGCAGATGTCTGAAAATATGAAACGGTGGCATCTTTAACGACGACAGACGCACAGTGGCTGGGCGAAACTCAAACACTGTGTGTGACTCAGGACTGGACAACCCTCATCTTCCAAAGCCCCTTTCAACTTTGTCCAGCAGGGCAGCTACTCAGTTGTTTCCGATGATCCGCTATCCTGGAGCCAGCCGAGGTCACGAGACATGTCACGAGACACAGCTGAAGAGCACCATGTCCGGGCTGTCCCTGCCACCCTGGCGTTGAGGCAAAGACCTGCCCTCTCGCTTCTGGGCTCAGTGCCTGCACGGTCTCACGATGCCTCCTTGCTCTGCCCTCCTGCTGTCCTTACTGTCCAGGTCGGGAGCAGAGAGGTGAGGGCTGTGGGTTCTTTCCGGGACTCTCCACAGGACGGCCTGCTTGCTGTCCCCTTGCTGCTGGAAACCTGTGTCCTTGTCTGTGCAGCCTGATGGGCTGCCTGGAGCTGCTGCTAAGGGCAGTTTGGCCATCCAAGTAGGACGCAGCCCCTCCCAACACATGTACACCACAGCCACATGATTACCGAACTCGAAAGCCAGCGCCAGCCAGCCCTGAAAGTCACCCTTATCTCCGAGTGCAGGGGAGTCACAAGTGGGCAGCTCACGTGGGTTGCTGGTGGAAGTTTATGTTTCCTGAGCCTCTGGGGCCAGGTAGTGAGTCCAAGAGCCAGCAGTGTGTTTGCTGGCTGCATCTGATGGCCCAGGAGGGTCACATACAGGACATCTCACTGGGGTCCACCCTACTTCCGTCCCTGGGTGGGACATTGCTCCATACCACCGTGGCCAGGAGGTTCAGAGGTGCCTGCCCTCTCCCAGTGTCTGTGGAAGTGTGAGGTGGCCAGGGCGGGGCTCCCTCCTGGAGTCAACCCCACATGCTCCCAGCTCAGGCCGGATCTTCTCTGACGCCCAGAGGCATACTTCCCTTGGGTTGCACGTGTGCTGTGGTATTTACTCTTGCCACTTGCACGATGAGAATCCCTCCTGGTCCTGGTGACGTGGTTTTTCACACTGCCTAAACTGCCGGGTTGCCCCCTTAAAGTGGGAAGCAGCCCCTTGGAGGCGCCGGGAGCACCTGGCCTGCGATGGAGTCCTATCAGCTGCCACAACCCTGGAGCCCCAGACCTGCCACAGATGGGAGAGAGGGTGATGAAGCTTATGTTTAGACACAGGACGTCCCAGTGTGTTTGGGAGGTGACTGGGCTCCCCGGTGGATCCATCCCTGGATGAGTTCATGACTGCGTGTGTGGCTGGAAGCTGGGCCTGGAATGTAACCTGGAAGCAGGAGTTCACATCCCCAGCTTCTCCTCCCCTCTCAGCTTCCGGCTGCCAAGAAGGGAGTGGCTCCCTACCCCCGGCTGTCCCCCCAAGCTGTCCCTGCCCCAAGTCAGCTAACCAGGAACTGCACGACCCGAATGTGTGAGCCTGAATAAAACTCTCCTCTCTTAAGTTGTGGGTGGTGGACATTTTGTCCCTGTGGGAGGAAAGTGACCGTGCACCCTGGAAGCATCTAGACAGGACCTGTACGAGGTGACACTGTCCTTCTGAGCAGGTAAGTGACCCTGGGCTGTGTGAGACAAAGGGTCCTCCTGAGGAGGCCTCCTTCTCTGATCAAAACAGGAAGAAGAGAAAAAGCACAGGGTGGGGCCACGTTTCCACATAAGACAGTGTGACTAAGGCTCTTAGGAAGAGGAGGATGAAGAAGAAACTGACGTTTATCAAACTGGAAGAGACATGGAAGCTGGTAGACATGTGGAAGCCAAGGGAACCCAAGAGGACACAGGGAGAGACTAGCAGGACGTACTAGAGAAGAGAAGAGAAATTAACCTGTGAGCTGGAGCAACCGGCTGGGAGGACCGTTGGCAGCTGTTCATTCTCACCCTTGCTGGACCCGTTAGAGTGGGCAGACGCGGACGATGAGCCCAAGGACTTGGACAGTCGCCCTCTTTTCTGTGGTGGAGGAGACACAGAGCCTTGATGGAAACTGCCATTGCCTTCAGCACCTTCTGGTGAAGCTGATCCTGCTGGCTCTGCGGGGTTCTTTTCAAACTGAAAGATGGCTGCCTCCGTCTCTGTCTCCGTCTCTGTCTCTGTCTCTGTCTCCGTCTCCATCTCTCTCTGTCTCTCTCTCTCTCTTTCTCTCTCTCTCTTTGACTTTCTCTCTCTCTCTCTCTCTCCCTCTCTCTCTCTCTTTCCCTCATTTCCTCCCTCCCACAGAGAATAACTGACCATGCGTGGAGAATCCTCACAATTCTTCTCTCCAGACCAAAGAGCCCAGGAAACTTGTATCTGTGGGTCTTAGAAGCTCAAAGGAGAAACTTGGAAGACCGGTACCGCAGGAAGTACAGATCCTTTCTAATTCAGAAGCAGCCAGAATCTTAGTATTTCTCCTTTATTTTGTGCTTCTTTGTTATGTATTTACCAAGCCAAAGAGTGAATTTGCTAAATTCAAAAGCATCCTTACCCCAGGCAAGTTCTGTGTATACACTGAAGGATTATTATAAGTGAAAGTAAGCTAGTTGAAATGGGAAGGAAATAGCACATTTAAATCTTTGTTGCTATTCCACTTAATTCAGAGCTCTTGTTTTTCTTTCTAAATTCATCCTGGCATGGATGAATTTTATTTTTGTCTGTGCTTCATATTACGGAACATTGCTTAAGGTTTGTTCTGATTTTTATCAATTTATTTCACTACTCTTTATTGGAGCAAGAGAATTTTTAAGGTCACACATATAATGACGTATGAAGCCCCTCTAGGAGGAATACTAAGGTGACTTACAAAAATTGTCTTAGCGACTGTGTGAAGTAGATATGGAGCAAAGAATTCATCTGTTCTTGCTCTTCTGCTTGCATTACACTTGTGGAGAATCCTCTCCTCGCATGGGGACTCTTAGCTTTGCTTACACATCCGATGCCCACGTCACATGGAAGCAGGGGACTTGCAGACTGGGGTTGGAACAGACTCTTCAGACACAGGGGGCAGGAAGCAGAGGAGAAAGGGGCCTGGACTCCTCAGTCGCTGGGTGGGTGTGTTTAGGTCTGGGTGCCAGACTTCAGACTCTGAGGGAGGTTCTAGTGTCTCCATGACACTATGTTATGAGTACAGAGTATTGGAGAACCTTGGCTCTGAAGGCATGAAATTTGAATTAGTCAGACATAATTCCACGTTAATGTGGGATTTTTTTCAGTGCTGGGGATAAAAGCCCCAGGCCTCATACATACAAGCTAGGCGAGTGCTCGGCCACCAAGGTCCCGCCCCATCCCGGCAGTGTGCTCCTGGGCTTGATCTCTCTAAGTCTTGGTACCTTCATTTGTGAAAATGGGGCTGTTTTCCACACACCTCTACCTTTTTGTCTGGAAGCACCGCCTACACCACACACACAGGAGATAATGTCAACTGTAGGGTAATGACCAAAGAGGCTTAGTGCCCCAGCCTCGTGAGTAGGACTCCGTGGGTCGGGTTGGAGCTAAAATACCCTGCACTGCAGCCCCAAAGTGCTCCTTCCTCTCCGCCCCCTAGGGACGCTGGGCTCCAGGAAAGAAACAAAGATTGATGCACAGGAGACCAGAGACAAGGATGTCAGGAAGCATTCAATGCAGACTAAAGGCATCGTCCTGCCCTGGGGAAAAGTGGGGGAAAGTGGAGCTGTATATGATTATTCCAGCTCAACTGCACACATTCAGCATTTGAAAAACACTTATCTATTACAGTGAGGACCTTGCATATTAGCTAATCATTTGCTGCCCACTCTAAAAATAAAAGGGAAAAACGAAATACAGTTTATGCCCAATAGAAAGAAAGAGTATGCAGAAACCCATGTTGTACTTTGTGGGTGGTTCAGGGGTCATTTAGGCTAATTTGGGAACTGTATGTTTTTTTTCCTTATGTATTTCATTTTAGAACACAGAAGGTCATTTTTGTGGAGTTACTATAAGCATTTTCTGTGGGTTGATATTTTCATAATCCAGTCCTAGTCATGGATTTGTGGCAACACTTTCATAGTCCACAAAAACTCTGATTAGGCCTCAACTACATGCATTTTATGGAAATGTGTTTTATATCTGTTATTTTCTAGTTTATTTATGCTTGGTAGTTTGTACCTTAGCCATGTACTCATTTTCATATATAATTGCTATAAAAGGCAATCCCTTTCCCAGGAAGGGCAAGAGGAGCCCTAGCGCACTAAAATGTGTGTCCACAGCTGGAAGGAAGGCAGCCGTGATACCAACCTGAACGTGCCCCGCCTGGCTGAGCCGTGGAGCTGAAAACCTGCCCATGGAAATGCTTTGGGAGCCTTGGAAGAAATGTGCCATCAAAATGCAAATATGTTTTCATTTAAAAAGAAAAAAAGCGTTTCTCTATGGAAACTGGTTTACATAGGATTTGGAGTTAACATTCCAGTTTCTCAACTGATTGAAACCATTGGCTGTTTTATTTACTGATGTTCGTGGGACTTAGTACCGCCTGCTGCTCATGGTTAAAGCATGCGAAATTCCTGGGATTTGAATCTGCCAGCAGATTCCTTTGCTATGGTCCACTTTTTTTGTAGCCTGTTGGTTCAACTTTTCTTGGTAGCCCCGTATTCATTTTGCTAAATGTGTGTTTTGTTGTAGATCTTCTATGACCTGAACTATAAGTTCCTAATTTCCATGAGTAATGAAACACATGTAAATTGTTAGAGCTTAAGTTATTCTGACGCTGTTGCCTACACTTTTTTGCTTTTGATAACCAGAGGTCCTTTTTTTCCCTCCTTTCTCATTTGTTTCTCAAACCAAACTCTTTTCACTTACGTTGTTGTCAGGCCGTGTTTCGCAGTCGTGGAGAGCGCTGTGTGGACCCTGGTCACTCAGGGTTGACGCTGGAGAGCGCATCACCGCAGAGGTGATTCGGTGAAGTGCGCTTGGTTGCCTGGGTCCTGATCCAGTGTGACGGGTGTCTTGTTAAAAGTGAAGTTAGGACTCTTGCCGGGAAAACGCTGTGAGATCCCTGTACCCAGGAACCTCTGAACCTCTGAAGCTGGGAGAGGTCTGGGACAGGAGACTCTTCCTCAGCGTGGTGGAGGAAGCACTCCTGGTGGAGACCTTGTACTTTGTTCCTACAGCCCTAGTGAAGGAATGCTCACTTGATAGCGCTCTCCATGCATTCCCAAACCTTCTTCATTCTTTGCCTTTTTTTCTTTACTATTTTTTAAAGCAGGACTGCTCTCCTCTATTGGACATATGTTCAAACTTTATCTGTCATTTAAGGTCTGGTGGCTCCCAGGACAACTTGTGAAGATTTCATGAACAAACTTCACATGGAAGGTGGCAGAGTCTCCTCCCTACTGCAGCTGTGGCAGTAGCCGGGCAGGAGTATCTCACTGGTTCATTGTGTTTCCCTCATGACTAATGCTATTGAGCACTGTGCGTGTCATTGCTAGTCATTTGTGTATTTCTTTAGAGAAATGTTTAAGATTTTTGCCCATATTTCAATTATGCGCCTTTCTATTTTTAGAAGTCGTGATTTCTTGTCAATCTGGCTGCCCATTACATGTCCTTCTTGCCTGACTGCAAGGGCTAAGCCTCCAGCATGAAGATAAACAGGTGGTAGAAGCAAACAACCTTTTCTGCTGCTGACCTCAGAAAGGCTTTCATCCACTTAGCCTTTTGGTCTGGTGCTAGCTGGGACTCCTTCATGGATCCTTTTCATGTGGCTGAGAAAGTTTCCCCTAGTCCAAGTCTGCTGAGTGTTTTCATAATAAAGCATGCTGGTGTCCTTTCCTACATCCATCCAGATGACCGCTGTGTCCTTGAATGCAGCATCTTGCACTGCCAGATCATCCTCTGTTCCCAGCTGGGCCTGGTGTGTCGCACACACCATGCTGCTGAGTCGGGTTTGCTCATGGATGGTTTTATGAGTGGATTCATGACGAGGGTTGGCCTGCAGTGTGCCAGAGATATCTTTTGGTTTGGGGATCAGAACAATGCTGGCTTCATAGAATGAGCACCAAGCACTCCTCTCCATTCTAGTTCTCGGAAAGGTTGAAGAAGAGTCAGTGTTGATTCTTCTCTCTTGACTGGAATGTTTCTCTTGAAGACAGTGCGCAGGGTTCTCTGGGGACTCCAGCTGCAGAGGTCCTCACCTGCCCGGCCCGCTCCTGCCGCTGGTGGGAGTCAGCCCTCCGTAATCCCCATGGCCTCCCTACTCGAGCTCCAGAGCAGGGGCAGCAGGCTTCCCCGCTGGCTCTCAATGCACAGCAGCCCAAGTGGAATCCTCCCTCTCTGTTTCTTCTGTGGGAGGGAAAGAAGATGCTGCAGTTAGTAACTCTCAGAAGTTCCACCATGGAAATGCTCTCTCCCATCACATGGATGCTGCCATTTTTTTCCGTTCTCAGAGAGCTCCAACGCAGATAGAGGGAGCCACTTTAACATCGTAGTATATAGTTCAGTATGGTGTTAATCAGGGTCTGTAATGACATACAGAGCCACTGAGAAAAAAGATACTAAAATTTTTCAAATGTCAATGAGAATTTGTAGGAGGAATTTTACACAACTACACAACTGTAATACTGGACCAGGATTAGACAAGTGCACAAATGGAACAGAACGTTAGAACCCAAGGCCTGAATGTGTGGGGCCTGGACGACGATAGCAGGGCTGGCTCGAATGAACGATTTAGAGTTGTAAATAGGCCTTGGACAACAGATTATCCAGGTGGTTAGAACAGTAGATTCCAGTCTCAGCACATATGCAAAGTTCAGGTCCACGTGGATTCGAGGACAAATTGTGAAAAGCAAGACTTCACATTTTTAAGAAGAATTTGTAGAAGCTATTTATGATCACAGGGAAGGAAACATCTTTAATGATGACACCAAGACACTATTACATAAGATACATTGTTGAATTGTTTCATTTACTTATTTAAAAATCATCATTTCTCTGCCCTTTGGTCAAGATCAAATGTAAAAATCACCATCATCAAAATTGGAGGTAAATCAGTTAAAAAGTAGGTAAAAGATATAAAAAGATAATGGTCTAGGGAGAAAACCAAAGCACTAGTATATATGTATATGCTAAGTATCATGAGTGAGAAGAAATAAAAAGTAGATTCTGCTTTATTGCCTGGGCCAGAAACTCACAGGTCAGGTGATACATAGGTGCAAGTGCTTTCTAGGGCAGCTGTGTAAACCTGGTGCCTGGATGACAGAGATCCGGTGCTCTTGGTTCAGAGCCCGCCACGTGTAGGTGCTGTTCCTCACCCACACCTGGAGGAGCCATGGCCCGAGCTCTGCGCGGCCGCAGGATCGCCGCTCTCTTCCCTTGTGCTTTTCTCTTCTATGCGTGTCGAGGCCCAAATTTCCCTCCTGTATTCTGATGCTGGCCATTGGAATCAGTATCCGACCTTCTTCCTCATATTAACCTCATTTTAATTTCATCAACACTGACTATTTCCAAATAAGGTCCTGTTGTCAGGTGCTGGGGGTTAAGGGTTCAAAATATGAATTTTGAGGGAGGCCACGATTCACTCCACTATACAAGTATTGCTAGAGTGTAAAGTGATGCAAACTCTCACAGGGCGGTGGTGGGAACGCCCAGCAGCACCATGCTTTGAAAGCAGCTTGTAACAACTGTTCAAATGACGCTCTGTAAGTAACTCCACTCCAGGAATGGTACAGCTGGGTGTCTGCCCGAGAGCCCCTGCGACGCATGGCTATGAGACAGTGTGTGCCACGCAGTCGACAAAACAACTATTTCTTCATGTCTCATAAACTGAGTAAATTTTAAAACAAGTTCCAGAATGATTCAGATATGATGGTGTATTTTAAGTTTTTATTCTACACACATCTGCCTATGTAGGGTTAGAAATTTAGTCCGGGAGGAGAAGGATCCATAGCACCTTAAGATAATGTTTTTAAGCCAGACATGTTAGGGCACATTTGTTTTCCCAGCACCCTGGGAGGCTGAGGCAGGAGGATCACAAATTCAAGCCTAGCCTGAGCGACTTAGCAAGACCCAGTCTTAAAATAAAAACAAAAACAAAGAGATGGAGATATAGCTCAGTGTGAAGGCCCTGGGTTTTTGCTGGGTAAAAAGGGAAGGGCATGGGTTTTAACGGCCAATGAAGCCACACGGTATTAATATTTGGTTTTCTAAAAAGTGCTAAGGAAAATATGATATGTTAATATTTATTAAATCTGACTTAGGTACATGGGTTTTCACTATATTAGTCTCTCTAATTTTCCATATGTTTGAAATATTTTATAACAAAAATATTTTTAAAAATCTCAGCAGGGTGGAACAATGTGTTGGCAATAGTGAGATAATTTTAGAGGGAGGTATTAAAAGGAAAACCTAATCTTGAATCACGTGGTAACTCTGTCACTCAGCGAATGCACAGTAAGGGGCGGGTGGGTTAAAAGGAGAATTTGTTTGATATCTAGATTAGATCTGCCTTCAATTTCGTGTGTCACTACCACCAGGGCCTGGCAACAAATCTAATTTGAAGGGAAAGGTCTGCAACAGAAAAATGACAGCAGTGCCGACTGACAGCCTGCGGACTCCGCGGGGTGCAGGCCAGAGGTGGGGAGGCTGTGTGGTGCTGGCTCTGGGTGTTGGCCGTGGAGCCCAGGCGGGAGGGCCGTGCTCCACAGAGCTGTGTGTGGCCGTCCAGCAGGTGGGGCTGGGCTGTCTGCTGAGGACGGACAGTCGGGCAGCATCTGGAGGTGGTCAGCATAATTTCTCCAGCATATAGAAGACCTCTGCCGTGGGATGGACCAGGCAGGACAAGGTCTCCCCAGAAAGGGGCGGATCCCTACTGGGGTACAAAGCACAAGCCCCGACTCTTCTGCCATAAAACATTTTTCTGTAAACCAGAACAGTGGCCAGAATTTTGGGTTTAATGGACCAGAAAAGTTTCAAATGAACAGATGCAATACAGCGCTCCTAGCACACTACTTTGCTAAGGAAAATGGTCACAACTGAACAAACAGCAAAACACACGAACCGATTCTACCTACTTTCACCATCGTACTAAAATAGCATTTTTATACCAAAACAATGAGGCACATTATCCCAGGATAGTTTTTGAGGAAAAGAAGCTTGGCCATTTTGCACTGATAATTTTTTAAAAGTTTATATTTAAGTACTTTCAAATAAAGGCAAAATAACATATGTGTTCTGTAACTGATTTCTTCATTAAATTAAAGGGGTGATTGAAAATACAGTGAATGTTTTAATCTGAAAATTTATTACAGTAAAAGAAATATCGCTGCCAATTCCCCTCAGGATGTGCCCCCTTCTTTTGAACACACCTGTGCCATTGTCTTGCCACCTTCTGAAGCAGTTCTGCGCTCAAATCCCGTCCTTCTCTTTGAACACACACATTGTTCTTGCCACCTTCTGGAGCAGTTCTGGAGTCTTCACTGGGGTCTTCACTGGGCTGTCATGGCTGACTTGATGTCCTGAGTTGACTCAAAACATTTACCTTTCATGGTCATTTTGGCTTTGGGGAAGAGGCAGAGATCACATGGTGCCAGATCTAGTAAGTAAGGTGGGTGAGGACGCACCACCATGCTCTGATGAGCCTGCCTTTCTGTTGGATGGAGCCCAGCAGCGGCATTCACAATATTTTTACCAAACCTCATAAACATACCCATGACAGCTGACTCTAGAATAGCTTCAGAAGGTGGCAAGAACAACGTGATAAGTGAGTTCAAAGAGCAGGAGGGTATTTCCAGGGCAGCATGTCTTTCTTGCAATATTTTTAAACATTTAAATAAATCATATTTTTCAATTATATCTTCTGTATCAATTTGGGAATTCATGCATAGACTGGAATAATATGAAGTAAAGTTTAAGTGTCCATGCTATTCCTGGAATTTATTTCTGAGCCACGAAAACTTACTGTTTTGAGCCATGAAAACTTACCGATTGTCCCGGGGTAAGAGCAAATTCTGAATGATACTTCACTTCATTTAACATGTTCTAGGTAGCCTGGGAAAAGCCAAGGAACAGCTACACTAGCTCTCAGCAGCTGCTTTGTGTCACTTTTTAGGCCACGGCAGATCAGTAGCTGAGAGCCAGGTTGTATGTATGGAGGAGGAATATGGTTTCTCCTCTCACAGATTGGGCCAACCCAGGGGAATTAGCTCCCAAACACTTACCATCCGGGCTCGTCCTTGGGGCTAGAGTTTTTGTTGTTATCGAGATATTGTGTGACATTCCTGGCCTCTGCTTCTGAGCGATCACTAGCGCTGTGACAGTGGTGGGGAGTGTCTCTGGGCATGCCGAGTTTCCTGAGGGCAATGGCTCTTGGGCAGGAGCTGCCTGCTGGATGTCTCCGGTCCACGGCCACCCTGGAGCTGTGGGGAAGGCTACTCGAAGTGCACTGACATGTTAAGAGTGGACACTCACTTGTCTCGACCCGATGGAAGCACAAATGGGGCTCTGCAGAGGCTGAGGGTGGGCAGCTTCGCAGGCTCTCTCCTCTAGCCACAGCCCTTTCTTCTCGGGGACGTGGATAAAAATATCTGGGAACAAACTTCAGCTGTGCTCGAGTGTAGGGAACCTGGCGGCCCTTTGAATGCCGCGGCTGCCCCCTTTGCATTAATCAGCTCTGATGAATGCGCCGGCTCCTTATCCGGCTCTCTCCTTTTTCAAGCATTACCTCGGGTATTTGGAAAGTTTTGTCATCTGACCATTACATTTCCATCATCCACCCCAAAGCCATCAGAATGTTAACTTCATTATTTGGGGAAAATCCTTACTCATGTGCAGGACCTTCTCTCTCCCATGTGCGTATGATTTCTCTTACTTTGGGTTTGGCTTGCTGCCTGGAGGAACTGATTTGTATTTTCCTTTGAGAAAAGGGTTTGTGAGCCTTTTGTTTTCCAGTGCTGCTGGAATTCTTCAGCCATGCAGAGAATGGGGAATAGCCACTTTTTCTGCTTCAGAAGGGAAGATCATGCTTTGTGTGGAGGGACTAGAACTGTGTCTTCAAGATACCGCTGGGACCTTTGAACACAACAAAATGTGCAAAGTCCTGGTCAGTTAAATGAAGAGGAGGAAGGACTTGCTTAATCACGTGCAGTCAAAAAGATACAAATACAAAGCACAGTGTCCACAAACACGGTTGTTACTTGGTGCTGTGTCCTAGGTGTCCTAGGCGCCCCTCCATTGGAAACCTGATGCCCAAAGTCACATATTAAAAGTACCTGAGATGGGTGGGTGGTCATGAGGGCAGAATCCCAGGACCCCAGGGCTACCAGGGGGCTTTGTGGAAGGGGAAGGGGTGCTGGTCTAGCACACGCTCTGCTCTACCATGTGCTGGCCGGGTTGTTGGGGCAGAGCAGAGGCCCCACCAGAAAATGCCGTGGGCAGATACAGCCTGTGGACCCTGCAATTCAAGCCTCTGGAACTGTATAAAACATCTTTTATGAATAATCTAGCCTGTGATAATCAGTTACTGCAAACAGAAAACAGACTACAGTAGAGGTCATCTAAGTGGATCTCCTGGAGGCTGAAGTCCATCTTCATTTCTTGAAAGCACGCTTAGAGGTGTCTGGGCCCCAGGCTGTCCAGAATGCTGACCCTTGCTGTGTTCAGAATCCCTCTTATTCCAGCAGGACACAGCAGCAGGGGTGCTGACGCTGGCAGCCAGATGCGCCCACTCCTCTCACCGACTGAGGGGGCTCTGAGGAGTGGAGCTGCTCCTGGAGAGAACCGAGCTGTCCTGGGACCTCTCGCCCCCAGGGGATTAAAATCGTTATTTAGAAAGCGGTGTGGTGGGGAAAGGCAGAGTGACTGTGCTTTGCTTGTGTGTACTCGTGGGATAACACAGGGATTGTTCAGATAGCGTTATTGCCAGAGACAAAACAAAACAAATGAAAGCAACAAGGGCAAGACTCAAATAAGAAAACAATAATGAATGATAATAATCCCCTTGTTGTTCAGTTTCCTCTGCTGCCTGTTACCAGGTTCATTTACCCTCTCACCGCTGGAGGAATCCAGCCCAACCCCCCGAGTATTGGGTTCTGGAGTCTGCATGTCCTCCTCCCTGCTCCAGGACCTGGGGTGCGTACAGCGCCGTCTCGCACTGCTCCCTCCTTTCCACAGCCGCCGTGGAGCAACCGCCCGCCTCAGCTAAGCTCTGCTGCAGATGGAGCACAAGGCCTTGGCCCCGCCTGTTTGGGATGTCCTTGACGTTCTTGTTCCTCCTCCTTCTCTCAGCTCTTTTCAGATGCTGAGAATTTAATGATCATCAACCGCGTGCTGCTTTTTGAATTTGAATTTACTTCTGTCCAGAAATTTACCTGTGGTTTCAGCAGGCTGTTTCTGTGACATTTTAGCTGCCTCTTGGCTAACTGTGGTGATTCGTTGGATTTCTGTAAGTAGTACATCCCCATATCCATTTTCATGGTTACCGTACTAGGACCAGAGGATCACCGTATTTCTTCTTAGAGGTGAGAACGTAAATGTTTTCTGCTCTCCTACCGGCCCTGTGCCCCTCTGCAGCACCTGTTGTTGGGACAGACAATTGCAGGGGAGTCACACAGTGTCCTATTCCCACTTTCTTCTAGCATCTGTTGACAGACAGATGGTCTTCCTAGTAATGTGGGTGATTTTAACTTTTCTCTTCACTAAAAGTTATCATTTTCTCTATTCTGAGATCACAGAGATTACTTTCTATACTTTCTCCTAAAAGTTCAAATCTTTTCCTTTTTGCGTGGAACCTCCGATTGACTTAGACTTGGCGTTTATGTGCTATATGACACAGAACCAGCTTTACTAATTCTGCTTAGAGCTAGCCTGGCTCCTTGCCATCTTCTCTGCTGTGTCTGGTTCTGCTAGGCCCAAGTCTGGTTCTGAGAGCAGGCTGCTGGGAGTCCTGTGCCAACGGCCCCCTGAGCTCTCCCAGGGGCAGTGTCCCTGGCGTCATGACAGCCCTAGGGTGAACTTTAGGGTTATACAGCTCTCTCTTGCTCACCTGGCCTTCCTCATCTATGCTTACCTGTAACTGGGCCTGTGTTTTTCAAATAAATTTTCACATTAGCTCATCAAGTTCCTCCAAAACCTCATTAATCTTGTGATTGGAAAAAAATTAAAACTGTGATTTAATTTAAGGGAAATAGAAGAAAATCATTATGATATTAGTGTTTTTTTTCATTCTTTTGAGACAGAGTCTTGCTATGCAGGCCAGAGTGGATTTGAGCTCACTTTGTAGCCCAGGCTGGTCTCAAATGTTCAACAATCCTCCTGCCTCAGCCTCCCAAATGCTGGGATTACAGATGTGTGCCGCCATGCCTGCCTTAAATTTTTGATACTGGAGAAAAAACTAAATTTATAGTCTAATTTAAAGATGCATTTGAGGATGTAAAGTTATCTCAGCTACCCAAAGGTTTTAAGCCTTTCTTTCTTAAATTCTTAATATATCCTATTTAAAATATCTAATGGATTATGTTAATATATCTTGCCATTATGAATAATATATTTTAAAAATATTTTCTAGCTTCATAGCTACTGTTTATTGACCCAGTAATTATTAATGTGTGAATATCATTGCATTCAGCAAAATTGTTAAGCACTGATTAATTCTTCTTGGTAGATTGTGTAGATAATTGTATCTTCTTTTAACAGTGACAGGTGCGCTTCTTTATATGTTCATACTATTTCCTCTCTTTCAGTCACACAGGGTCCCAGTGCAAGATGAAGCGGAGGTGATTATCCAAGGTCTCATTTTCAGTGTTTCCCTTCGGTGTCCCTGAAGGTTTCTTTTTCCCCTTGCAAATACCTTTTATCCAACAGAGGACGCTGAGTTCTGTTTCTTCTTTCCTAAGAACTCTGTTTAGTTTCGTGGTAAAGAAATGTTGAATTATAACACATACTTTTTCTGCATCTACTGAAATGAACATGTGATATCTCATATCTAATCTGGAAATAGAGTGGTTTAATTTATAAAATTTCAATGCTAAATCATCTTTGATTATCACAGTTAACTTCTTCATGATTTTTAAATACACTACTACATTTGGATTGCTAATATTTTAAAAATTAATTCATCTGATTGACAAATACGTAGATACCTCAGTTCACTAACTTAATTCTTTCCATGGTTCTGGTCACAAACTGAACTGGACAAGAACCGAGTCAAATTTCCCCAAAAGGTCAACGTTGAACCTAACCATTGAGTTTGATTTGGTTCTTGTCCCGTTTGTTTTGCAACCAGAATCGTGGAACGAATTAAGTTTGTGAATGAAGGTGCTGCTGCACTTACCTTGTACAGCAGACCTGCATGGAGGGATAGCCCAGGCAAGCTGACATGTGCGTCATCTCCTCTACTTACCCTTTTTGTGGTAAGAACAGCTAAATTTCTCTCAGCAATGTCCACATGTACAGTGCACTGTCACTATGTTATTCGACTGAGTTCTTGGGCTTTCTGCTATCTGAAATTCTGTGCCCCTTCACTGGTACCTTCCAACCACTCTCATTGGTCCGCTCCTGGAAACCAGCATGTCATTCTCTGCCTCTGGGGCTCAGCTTTCTGTAGATTCTACATAACCGTGCCCTTCTCTGTCTGTGGTTGGGTTATTTTACTATCACAATGTCCCTGCATCAGCCGGTAGTACCAGATAACAGGGTTCCTTCTCCAAACCTTGGTTGGAGATGGACCTTGATTGGATTCCATGTCTTGGGTCCTGCGCTGTGTGCTGCAGTAGACAAGGAGGGCGGGCACTGCTCCACCCTCTGCTTTTGGCTCCTTTGGATATATCCAAGTAGTGACATTGCAGTTGGGCGAATCATTCTTTGTTATGATTTCTGAGTTGTGCTTGTGAGTGCAGCTGACCTATAGTTTTACTAGATTTGACTAGGTTTGCAATTTTTTTGTCAAGGTAAAACTAGGATCAAAGATTGAATGCGAAACCATTTCTGATAGATTTTGTAAATTATTGAAATTTTTAGCAGACCTTATTTTCCGAAAATGGTCACAGCACTGTTTCGGTCCCATAACCTCTGCCCGAATCCTGTGGTACCTTGATGAGGTGACCTGTGCTCTTCCCCTCAGGCTCACGGCCTTCCGCCTTAGCTGGTGGGCAGATCCCTGGCCAGACGGTCAGGCCCAGTGAAGACCTGCAGGGTGGCTTCTGTCTCACGTCTCTCTGGGAACGTGTGCCTTAGACCTGGCCCCAGGTTGTGAGGAAGGCCAGCTGCATGTGGAGTTGCAGGAGGTGTGCTTGCTGACGTTGCCCCAGGTCTCAGGCAGCAGCCCGACCCAAATGCTGGCTGTGGGAACCACTGAGCGGTCAGAGGCCCAGCCCAGGGACAGGAGACTGACCGGAGCTGTCCCTACCAAGCTGTGTCCAGGCCCCAGCCTCCTGAGCAATAGGAATGTGCTTCTTTTAAGCCAGCAGGTTTGGAGTATTGGGCAACTCAGTCCAACAAAGATTATCTGCAAATACTTCTGCTTGAGTAACATTTGGTTGTTTATATTTCACTCGTTTTCGCCTAGATTTTCAAATTTCTGTTATAAAAGTGTTCATAGAACTGCATACTTAAAATTGATTAAATCAACCTTTTATTTTTAAGCAAAACTTTAAATCTAAACAGATGATTTCCATCTTATTCTCTGCCAAGCCCGCTTACACTTGTGACACTTGGAGATGGATCTGAACTCTTCACCTCCCTTAACGGGGGTGTGTTTGGTTTATTTGCTCCACTTTTACTTGCTGCTTTTTCCTTCTTTTCATTTTTAAGACATGTATTGATTTAGGGTTTATTTTTCCTTGATTTTTCTCCATCTTACCACTCTAAACTTAGTTATTACCTTAGCATTTTACAAGGCGTCCTTAGTAATTTAAAAGCCTAAAGATAGCCGATTTGACTTCATAGCTATTCTAAGAATTCAGGACACTAGAACTGGTTGCCTCTTCTGGATACCAGAGAGAGGTCTTAGAAAGCATTATCTTTTCTGGTGATGATGGGAACAGCTTCCACCTTTCTTCATCCCAAACAGCAGGCTCTGCCTGCTTGTACCCTCACACAGCAGAATGGAAATGCGGCCAGTGTGCTGGTGAGAACTACATCTTTATTCAATTTTATTTAAATTTTAAAATCAACTTGTGGCTAGTAAATTCTATTCTGAACATTGTAAGTACAGATTTTTTTACTTAGTCTTTATGAACACAGAAGTTGGTCATTTTAGTGTTTTACTTTCTTCATATTAATTCACATTGAACAGTTAGATCGGCGTTCCTTTTGGAAGTTCAGAACGTTCTAGACTCTTTCTTCCTTTTGGAATGCACATCAGTAAAAGTCTGCTGGCAGTAAACTCAATTGATATTCTCAGAATTCTGTTTCTGGATGTCCTTGAAAACTGAAGTTCGCAGCATCACAGTTCCAGGGTACTAGTGATTCCCTCCAGTCCTGAAGACGTTATCCAGGGAGTCTGGGTCACTGAAGCTGCTGCGCAGCTGATGGAGGCCGAATCTTCCTCACTGAGATGCTCGGGCTTTTCTGGCTGCCTCTTGATGCTATTTTCCTTGTGGACTTTCCTTTGCACGATCTGTTAGCTGCACGTTGCGCATCCTCTGCCTCTGGATTTATCTCTCAGGAGTGTCGGGCGATTCTCAGCCTTTCTGATACTGTGTCTTCCTCTTCTGTTTCACGTTTCAGGATGACTAGTAGATGTCAGTCTGACCTCGTCATTTTTCTCACCTTCAGTGGCTCTGAGATCTACTGTCTCCTCTTTGTTTCCAGTGTTGTTCCCTGCTCACGATTGGCCTGGCTCTGCTGTTCAGTGTATCCACTGAGCTTTCAGCTACAAAGAGAAACTTTTACTCCTAGATCTTTGCTTTGGTCTTTTAAATCATCAATCTGCCTGAGCATGTTTAATGTACCTTATTGATTGTTACATATTTTTAAATTTCTGTAGACGTCGCATGATGCGGTCATCTTCTCTTTCCATGGGCTGATGCCAGTGTCTCTAGTTTTTGGCAGTCTAATTTGTTTCCTGCTTGTGGTGATTCTCAATCATGGTGACCTATTTGATTTATTGTTAGGGATTAAAAATCCACTTCGAGGAGCTCATTTTAATTACCGGTATTTTCTGATGACTCTAAGAGCCCAGCCTGGTGCGGCTTTCCAGCACGTGGGACTGGATTGCTCCTGCTGCAGCCAAAAGCTCCCAGGTCTAGGGTCCCGCTTGGCTTCCTGGGGGCCCTGCCTGGACATGGGGCACCCTGACTGTGTGGAAGGCCGCGGAGGTCCCAGCTCACAGCTGGCTCTGCAGTGGGGAGCCTGACTTGTGTGCCTGCTGATGGCACAGCCTTTTTTAGTCTTCCTCTACTTTCTCATTTCCTCTTCTCAGCTCCCCACACGTCTTTCCTTTGTTTTCACCTATGGAGATTTGCTACGTTTTTGAGCCCGGTTCTGCTCTTGAGAACAGCTCCTTGTGGTCGCTAGGACTGTAGGGGCCGCTGGGAGCCTCAGCCCGGCCCATCGCGGCCGGTTTGGGGGGCGGGTCAGCGCAGCCTCCCCGGAGCTATGGCAGCCTCAGAACACAAAGTACTTCCTACAGAGCCACCGCATGGCAACCGAGCAGATTCAGTTTATCCTCCCCGTGTGCCAGACAGTTTTGAGTTCATGAAAATTCAGTTATGTTATCAGATAATTAAACTAGTTTAATACAATATGGACAAAAATACTAAATTATATTTGCGAAGGACATGTAGGTTTCACATTGATGAACTCCTTGGAAAAATCGTTCTGAGGCAGACTTGTAGATGTGTGCTTTTCTTTCCAAATTCATCCTCCTGGCCCACACTACAGGAAAACAGCATCTGGAATGAATACTGAAGTTGGGGTCAGCAAACCCAGACTGTAATCTCAGCTTAGACGCTAAGCATGCGATTTTCAACAGTGTAATTAACTTCTACGGGCCTGTATTTCCTCATTTGTATAATGGAGATAATTTCTATTTCACAATTATTGTAAGGATTAAATCAGCCAAACAAGATAATAATATGTGTGCATTTACCCAACATGGTGTGCAGCACGTAGTGGACAACGGGATAATATTAATTTTTCTTTCTTCCTTATGACGTCTTCAAGTTAATGCAACTAATTGTATGATGTACAAGAATATATCTTGAATATTTTATTGATATTCGTTCACTTCTGGGACAACCTGTAGTCTTATCTCTGAATTGAGAGTTAATTTTAATAAAGAGTGCAAACTGTTACTCCTCCTTGTACAAATTAAGCTACTTCCAAGATAAGGGAAGTTAGGTCTGATTGTAGTTAAGAATGTGAGCAATGCTTGTGTAACTTTGGCGAGTCGGCATCTGGAATTGATCTCTAGGCCCCTGATTAACAGGACCGGAGTGATGAATCCCAGATGTTCAGACACGGCTGCGTCTCCCCGGCTCACTGGATCAGGAGGTTGCACGGAAGGAGGGCAAACATTTGGAAGAACCAGGCGTCAAAATGCCTGAGGTTCAGCTGTGGGGAGGGCCCTCTCTCCAAGCGAACCTCCCGATGAAGTCTGTTGTGTGTTGTTAAAGCAGAGGTCTAATCTGAGGGAGTCTTAATACCGTGCCTTCACAGGTCCACCCACATGTGTCCCTGCAGAAATACACTTGCAAATGTGTAGTATGTGTAAGGTCCTGTGGTTAGAAATACACAGTCCCTGCCCTTGAGGCCCTGGTTTAGAGGGAGACAGGGCTGGGGACAGTCCCTACAATCAGTCCTAAATGCTGCCTGAGGGCTGCGGAAAGTAAGCAGGTCTTCCAGGGAAGACACGGCTTCCCAGAGACTCAGGCTCAAGACGTCCCCTCCTTCCCCTCCACTGCCTGCGGCTGTACTGTTGCGACCCAGCCCTGGGGTGACTGGACATGTCGTAAAGCTGTGTTTAAAGCAGCAGTTTCTGCAACTGTAAAACTGGAGCATTTTGACAATCTAATCCAGTGCCTCATGGTAAAATCTTGATGATTCATCACACGGCCTTTCCATCGTTCTGTATGGCTTCTGGAAAAACACTAAATATTTCAGTCGTTCTTTCCCACAAGTCGTGCTGTCCGGAGAAGGAATGCATTTGCTTCCTGCTGCCTCTCTCTTGCTCTCAGGCAGGCCTTTTGCTGTGGGCAGAAGAAGAAAGCAGAAATCCTCTGAGTTCACCGCTACTTACAAGTGTGGGGTACACTTTTCTGTGACATACTTTACTTCTCATAAAATCTCCATTTCTTCTTCCAAGGAAATTAGTTCTGAGTGAAAATAAGCAAAATATGTATCTGAAGGAGAAGAACCCAAATGCCCCATTGACAGGGGTTGTAAAAATATATTGACATCACACACTTTAAAAGGTAAAAGAGAGCAGCAAGGCGTACAACAGTAACCTGACGGCCAGGATTTCAAGCTTGGCCTGGTCTTCCACACAGGTTCTCAGGCTGAAATGTGCTTCTGCCCCTGGTGTATCTGTGTGGGTCGCGCTTCCTGCTTTGGCTTTCTCTCTTGGCATTTGTTATTTATTTATTTATTTATTTGGTCTTTTTGAGACAGGGTCTCACTGTGCAGTTCAGGCTGGCCTTGAACTCACTTTGTAGCCCAGGCCTCACACTTGCAATGATTCTCCTGCCTCAGCTTCCCAAGTGCTGAGATTGCAGGTGTGCGATTATTTTTTTAATTTTATTTATTTTCTCACTTGGCATTTTGTACATGATACCTGCTTTTCTACCACCTGTTGCCCCTAGACTTCCAGTAAGCCCCCGGGGGTCATTTCTTTCACGTTATAAGCACACCTGCCCACATCCAGAGAATCCGCCTGTGGGCCCCAGCTGGTCCCTCTGCTGGGACAGTCTCCAGCCCTTTCCAACGATCATCTGCTGCTGTCCCATAATGCTGAAATCTCAGCTGTTCTGCAGGAGCTCCCTCTCCTTCTAGGGCTGGTGAAATCCACTCACTGCCTGCATTTCTGTCGCCTGCCGGGCAGCCCACCTCGCTGGGGGATCTCCTCCCGCTCGTGGCCTGAGCTCCTGCCTGCTTTGCTTGTGACTCCTCACAGGGGACCATTCACATTTGCATTCCCGCCGCGTCTCCAGCTGCTGGGCTTGCTCAGCGCACGCTGGTTGAAAAGGATACTTTCAGCATCTCCGCTGTGGTGGTTCGAGCCCTCTGGATGTCGCGTTGGATCTGCTGAGAAGGAGTTTCTTTCCTGAGTTACTCAGGGCCGCACTCTGTGCTGAGGTTCTCTTCTGAGGGTGACTTCCTGCCTTTGGCCTCAGCAGACCTCCCATCTCCAGAGACCTTTCCTCGCCGGTGCTGCTGGGCAGTTGTCCATGACTTCACCGTCTCTGTCTTCTCTGCAGAAGGCTTCTCTTCATTCACCCATGTCGCGAGGAGGACAAGCCCATGCTGCCCCGGCCTAGCAGGCGTGGGGCAGAGGGGCAGATGAGGGGCACACGTCTTCACAGCTTTGGAAGGGCGGGAGGGGCTTTCTTCCCCCCTCTGGAGTTCCTGGCCTTCTAGGCTGCTGAAATAAACTCACGGCAGACAGACGCACAGGACAGGCAGCACCGAGATTTATTTATGAGCCCAGGGGCCTCCCAGGAAGGAGCCCCAGCAAGGTCCAGAAGCTGCTATGCTCTTCCTCTGAGGGCACAGGGAGTGGGGACCCTTTGGAGGCAGTTTTGGAGGGGTTGCAGATCGTGTTAGGGAGGCGGGTGGGACACATTCCTCTGAGCTTTGGGTGCGGTGTGTGGTTCCAGTCTCTCCCTCTGTGCTGTGGGTTGATGTTTCCTTCTGAACAAAATTTTAAGATCAAAACAAATTGTGTTCCTCTCTGGAGGATCAGATCTCCATAGAGCATCAAGGACTTCAGACAGAAGCCTTGTCTGACATTTGCTGATGCCCAAGGACTTTTAGAAACCATCGCTGGGACAGGGGCTGCACTTTGGGGTGGCCCCCGACCCTCCAGTTCACAGGTCAGGCTGTGACCTTTCGTCTCCCTTTTTCTCGGAGCTTGCATCCTGGTGCCTTTTAGGAACAGATCCATTTTTACTAAGTGAGGGAATGAGAAATAACATCTTAGATTCTTAAGAATGCCACTCCTTACATCATCTCATCCTATGAAACCTATCATCAAAGCCCTAGATCACTAGGGGAAAACCCAGCTGAGATTAGTTTGTTATCCAAGGAAATAAATCATCGATCATAAGATGGGACTGCCACCAGTGCACCTCGGTGACCCCCACACTTGAGGTTTTATCTGACTGCAGGTTAGAAACATTTGAAAACAAGTCAAGCCTGTGCTGGACATCTGCAGTTTTTCTTGCCTTTATTCCCTAAATAGTACAGCAGAGCAACTACCTCCTTGCCCGCATGTCTCCTGAGACGCTGTAGGTGGAGATTATGTGAGCTAAAGCGGGGCGCTGTGTGGCGGCCGTGGACAGACGCTGCTCCGTGTATAGGAGGGACGTGAGTCTCTGCAGCCTGTGGGGTCCCGAGGGATTTGGAACCCTTCACATAGATGCCTAGGCAGGCGACATACATGTCACTCAGGAAGCACTGACGTCTGGCACCCCGGTGCTCTGACACCCTCTGACACAGAGACTGCCCAGCATTTTCTAGTAACTGAGGGGCCATCCCCATCTTTCAGGGTGTCCTGTGGGCCCTGGTCCACTCTCAGAAGGTGGGGACACCTGCTCTCACTTTTCAGCAGCAGCAGTGAATCAAACTTGGCCCCTTTTTCAAGGTTGCCTGGGGGTGAAGTCTCAGAAGGGCATGCTCAGTCCTTACCCTGGAATGAGCGGGAGCATTCTGACTGCAGGGCCTTTGCCCCCTCGCCCCACTGCCGCCGCATGCCCAGCTGGCCCTCCTGCGGCCTGGGCAGGGTCACCGGGGGCTGCAGCCCAGGTGCTGAGTGGGTTTCCTGGGTGCTGCGGTGCTGTCCTTTTTAGCACTCTGTCCCAGCCCAGCCGCAGCCCCGCTGCAGGCAGGTTGGCCTGGTGTCTGCCCACTGCAGGCTCCTGGCCGGTGCTGCAGTGCTGGGGCGGCTCTCAGGTCTGTAAAAGCCTTCATTGTGCGTCTTTTCCAGGGCAGTGGAGCCACTCAGTCACAGTCTTTGTCAAGGAAGCAATTTTGGGTGATTGCAAGCTTTTCCCTCCTGGGAGTGGATGAGAGCTTGGTGTTTCCAGAACACTCCATTCCCAGTCCATCACCACCAGGGCACTGTCCAAGGACCCTAACCTGCCCCTTTTCTATTTTTCTGTTCTTTCCCTCCTTTTAAAGCATTTGTCTGGCTGAAGAAATAAGAGGAAAGATTTCCACTTGAATCTGTCAGGACACTCCAAATATAGTGATGTTAGGCAAGATGAGATGTTTGCAAATATAAAAGCCAAATGGTACCAGAATGTGCCACCCCAGACCTGCCTCTGTGCCAGAGGAATATTTCACTCCGAGTCCATTTAGAGCTAGCAGATTTGGGAAAAGCTCTAAAGGGAATTTCCATTCTGCTCAGAAAGTCTTTTCAAAGAGAAGTTGGCCGATTTAATGCTGCACAACGGACCTTCCTGAACCAATGAGAACACCGCGTTCGGCTCATTCTCCCATCCCTTCCTTTGCCCACTGCCTCTGGCCAGGCGCCCCCTTTCCTTAATTTGGCCGAGAAAGTCCACAGGTTCACGTTCTCACTGCCTCTTTGGGCATTTGCTGCCCCTGCTCGCCAGCCTGTGTTTTCTCCCGTCTATGGCAGTTTATAGCGTCTCCAGCTAGAGGACCTGAAAAGAGCAGAGATCATTTTTATCCTCCCCAGCAGGACCATAACATTTGCAGCAGTGTGTAAACACCAAGAGCAGCATTCATGGGCGGGAGGACTCGCGCGTGCCTGTGGGAACGCAGGCAGTTACAGAGGAACTGGCCTGGGACACAGTGGCAGCAGAGAGAGCCCAGGCGGGGTGTGGCAGTCACCTGGGGTGGGTGACAAAGGGAGCTGTGATGAGGAGGGAAGGTCACTGCCAGACTCCCTCTACACCCGGACTGGACACATCCATGGCAGGGATTTGACTCCGGCTGGGAGAAGAATTTCATGTGTGCCCTGCCGCCTGGGTGGAAGTTATTCATGCTCTAGAAGAGAAGTTGGTAAGGGCTTCTGGGGGAAGCCGGAGAAAGGAGAGGAGGAGGGAGGTAGAGGTAAGGAGGTACAGGGACTGCCGTGACTTGCAGTGGACATGAACAGGGAGCAGTGTGGACTCTGTCTCAGGTCAGGGCTGAGAGTCCTGCTCCAGCCAGGAGCAGCTGTTTCCCAGCATGTCTTTGGGTGCACCTGGCCTTCCTTCCAGAGTCCGGGCAAACGTAGGCAGCCAGCCAGCCTTTCTGATGGAGGAACACGGAAAAAAGCAGGAGTAGCTGTTCGGTTTGCAGACAAAGTGAACTTGAAACCAACAATGATCAAAAGAGACAGAGAAGGTCACTATATTCTTGTTGAGGGAAAACTGCAAGAGGAGGAGATAGCAATCATAAATATATGTGTACCAAATGTAGGAGCACCCAATTATATCTAGCAAAATTTAACAGACATGAAAAATCAAATAAGTAATAATGCAATTGTAACAAGAGATTATAACACCCCACTGTCACAAAGAGATAGATCAACTAGACAAAAAATCATCAAAGAAATAACAGAACTAAACCAAATGTGTGAACAAATGGACTTAGTAGACCTTTACAGAGTATTCCACCCAACAACATTAGCATACACATTCTTCTCAGCTGCACATGGGACATTCTCCAAAATAGACCACATACTAACACATAGAACATGCTTAAGTAAGTGCAAAGGAACTGAAAAATCCCAGGCATATTATTGGACCATAGTGCAATGAAACTGGAAATAAATGATAAAAGAAATCACAAAAGCTCCATAAACACATGGAAATTAAATAACACCCTCCTGAACAACCAGTGGGTCACAGAGCAAATTAAAGTAGAAATTAAACACTATTTACAATCAAATGAAAATGCAGATACAAATTACCAGAACCTGTGGGATGCAATAAAAGCAGTCCTCAGAGGGAAATTTATAGCAGTGGATTCCCACATCAGGAAAACAGAATGAACACAAATAAATAACCTTGTGTTACACCTCAAACTTCTAGAAAAAGAAGAGCAAGTTAATCCCAAAGCCCAAAGAAGGGAGGAAATTATAAAAATCTGAGTGGAAATTAAAGCAATTGAAACTAAGAAAACCCTACAAAAAATAAATGAATCAAAGAGTTGATTCTTTGAAAAAATAAATAAAATTGATAAACTCCTAGCCAACCTTATCTAAAAAAGGAAAGAAAAAACTCAAATCCATGCAATAAGGAATGAAAAGGGTGATATCATTATAGATTCTGTAGAAATTCAGAAGATCATCAATACCTACTTTGAAAATCTTTACTCTCATTAGATGGAAAACACAGAAGAAATGGACAGATTCCTAGGTACATATGGAGTACCAAAGCTGAATGAAGAAGATATAAAACCTTGAATAACCCAATATCAGCCAATGAAATTGAAAATGTATTAAAAAACTTACCAACAAAAAAAACCCAGGTTCTGATAGAGTCACAGCTGAATTCTTCAAGAAATTTAGAGAAGACAATACCAGTTCTTTTCAAACTCTTTAAAGAAATAGATTCTTTTTTTTTTTTTTTTTTTTTTTTTTTGACTTTGCTGGAAATTAAACTCAGGACCTCGCACCTGCCAGACAGGCACTTGTGCCACTGAGCCATATCCCTAGCCCTTCTTTAAAGAAATAGAAAGAGAAGTAGTTCTCCAAACTCATTCCTGAGGCAAGTATTATCCTGACACCAAAACCAGAAAAAGAACTAACCAAAAAGGAAGAACTACAGGCTAATCTCTCTAATGAACATAGATGCAAAAATTCTCAATAAAATACTAGCTAATAGAATGCAGCAAATCATCAAGAAGATAAAACACCATGATCAGGTGGGATTCATAGCAGGAATGCAGGGATGGTTCAATATACACAAATCAATCATTGTAATATATCACACCAACAGAGCTAAAGACAAGAATCACATGACCATCTCAATAGATGCAGAAAAAGCTTTTGATAAAGTCCAACACTTATGCATGATAAAAACTCTACAGAAAATTGGCATAGATGGACTTTACCTCAATCTGATAAAAGCCATCTGTGACAAACCAAGAGCCAACATCATACTAAATGGACAAAAACTGAAAGCTTTCACTTTAAAATCAGGAACAAGATGAGGATGTCCATTGTCACCACTCCTAGTCAACATAGTCCTGGAGACACTAGCCAGAGCAATTAGACAAGAGAGAGGAAGAAAAGGAATAAAGATCGGAAAGGAAGATGTGAAATTATCTTTATTCGCACATGACATGAGACTCTACATAGAAGACCCCAAAAACTCCATCAAAAGACTCCTAGAATTAATCAGCAAATTCAGTAGCATAGCTGGATACAAAGTCAACACTCAAAAATCAATAACATTCCTATACACAAACAAGAAACATTCTGAGAGAGAAACAAGTGAAACCATACCTTTCACAGTAGCATCCAA
>NW_004955417.1:30005780-30024633 GCF_000276665.1 Chinchilla lanigera
CTTGCGCTTGCCAGGCAGGCGCTTTGCCGCTGAGCTAAATCCCCAGCCCCGATCAATCTTACATTCTTATGTCTAATGGACTGAACAACTTCATTGAAGATAACAGTATGTAACTCAGCAACCATTGTAAATTTCTATCATTCTGTCGTGAGGTCATGTATCATTTTTGTTGTTTTTGTGTTGTTTTGATTTTGTCTTCATTGTTGCTTTATCAGTTTTTTAATTTTTAAAATTAAAAAAAATCGAGAGAGTTAATGCGTGGGTTACTGAAAACAGTAATCTTAGCCTGTAGTGGATTTATTTAAATCGAATTGAAAAAGAGTTCCTTCATATTTATTTTAACAAAAGTTTACTTAGAAAGTCAACACTAGAAAACAGAAATCAGTGTTGTGAGCTGGGCGTGCTGGAGCGTGCCTGCAATACCAGCACTGGGGAGGCTGAGGCAGGAGGATCGCTGTGAATTCGAGGGCAGCCTGAAGCGCAGAGTGGAATCCTGCCTCAAAATACAAAACAAACAAACAAACAAACAAAGCAAACAAAAGAAATAAGTTCTGTGAGCCCCAGTGCGTGGTGCTGCGGGGCTTCCCCCAGGGGGCGCTTTGGCCGCAGGGCCGATCTGCCCCCTCGAAGGAGCAGGGACCCGGCACCTCGGGGGTTCCCCGAGCCTGGAGTCGTCCCTCTGCATTTGGAGGCTGGCTGCCGTTTCCTGAGTGAGGGGGCGATGCTAGGTGTGTGTAATACTTGGGCCTTAACGTCTATTTTCTTGAACTCGTACAGACGCAGGTGGGGTTTTGGCTTTCTGCCTCCTCTCACAGACACGCGGAAAGCAGAGCAGGCCCCGCGGGCCTCGGGGTTCTCGGGTGTGGCGGCCCGCCCTCGCGTCGAGGCTCAACATGCTGCCGCGGCTGCAGCGAGCCGCCCCCAGCGTGAGCTCTGAGGGTTTTCTATTCCGAAACGCGGAGGTCTTTTCAGGCGGGAGCCTGTGGGCGGCGCTGGTCTCCGCCTGCCTCTGCCTCCTGCTGTGCTTTGCCATCCGGCCGCGGTGCCCGACAGGAACAACATGCTGCCGGTGGAGACAGAACCGGAGTTTCCGGCTGGCACCCGCGCGCTCCGAGGGGCCGGAGGCTGGGCTCTGCCCCGCCTGCTCCTCCGGCTCCAGACGGGAGTTGAACCTCTATCTGCCCGAGGGCGCGTCAGCGGCCGTGTGTCCGGCGGCCTTTGTCTTCGCAGACTAGCCCAGTGGCCGCACCGACTGCTGGAGTGCAGTGCACCTACCCCCCTTGTCACCGAGACACTTCCTGCAGACGGCGACGCCGAACCCCTAGTGTAAAACGTCGGGGTTCGGGGATGGCTTCAGTGTGCTGTCTCTGCCGCTGCAGTGACCCCTGCGGGAGTGAGCGTGTGGGGGAATCAGCGGGAGCCAGTGACTCGCTCCAGGTCACCGCGGTGCCCGTGGGTTTGGGGCCCGCAGGTGTGGGTGTCCTGTGAATTCACGGGGGCGGGTGGCAGGAAAGTAAGCTCCGGAGCGGTGCACTTCATCAAGAGCGGGAGGGAATGGCCTTCAAAGCTGCGGGAGCGTTGTGTTCGCGTCTACCCTGACAGTCACACTAAGCATCTGTCGGAGACCGCCTGGGCGGCTCAGGCTAGCCGCTTCGCAATGCCCCCTCCCGAGTTAGCGACCTGTGTGGGGGGCCCTTCGATGCCCTGTGCGTGTGCGAGCAGTCATTGTGTTGCCCCGTGTGCCCTGGCCGGACGCCCCCTTCCAGCTGTAACTCTGCACCTGTGCTTGCCCCCCCACCAGCCACCAAAGCTGCTGGGAGCCACGGGCCCTCCGCCCCGGGACCAGCTTCCTGGGAGTCCAGGCTCGCTGGAGTGAGGCTGAGCGCTGTCTGTTCCCGCGTCTGGAGTTTGCACTTGGTGTGGAGCCCCCGGAGCGCTTACCTAACGCGGTCACCGGTGTGTGCGGCCACACGGAAGAGAGGAGAGGACAGGACTGGTATTAATTGTGGTTCAATTTCTGGTCAGTTAAAAAGTGTACAAAACAGATTGCAATAATATAAGGAAGAAAATGTCCTTTGAAATTTACGTTTTAATGCCCAGAAACATCAAAGAGGGACTGAAAATTTATTAAAACGAAGGTTAGTGTAAGTGGCTAAGTGCATGACGTGTAGAACGATCGCAGTCTTCAGTTCGTCCGGCGCCTGCCGCAGCGTGCAGGGAGCCCTCCAGACGCGAGGCGGAGCAGGGATAGGGAGAGCTCTGTTCTCCAGGGCGCGCGGCGGCAGAGCGGGGGCGGCCGCCTTCCTAGCAAGGATTCCTCCTTTGGAACCCTGCACGGCCTGCTCGTGGCTCTGAGCACTCCCTGTCTCCCGCATATGGACACTACCTTGCGGCCGCAAGACACAATGGTTCTGTTACAATCCCATCTTCTGGGTGTGGACGCTGAGTCATAGGAAATGAAGCCTGCTCTGAGTCCCAGAGCAGTGGAAACAAACTCCTTTTAGGTTGTTCATGCTTCTGCCTTGGGCTTGGCGAGAGTTCCAGAGATAAAGCAGGGGCGGGGAGTGCAGCAGCTGTCTGTCTAATTTAATGTGCTGAGCAAAGTCTCCCTATGTGGGGGAATTCAAGAGATGTAAGTGATGTGAGTCACTAAGTCATCCTGGGGTAAGAACTGCAGACCGTGGGTTGCTGCGGGTGCAAAGGTCCTGTGGTTGTCACATCCTGATGTGTGTTAAGTACAGCAAGGAGGCCAGCGCCTGTGGAGAGTAAAGCAACCAGGAGAGAGTGGCAGTACAAGCTGTAGCAGGGAATGTGCAGACCACAGGCGGATTTGGGTTATTCTGCTAGAGATGGAAACCACTAGGAGTGTGGACACTGCCTGATGCTGTCCAGAGGTCTGTGCCAAAAGCCGAGACAACAGACACGCAAGGACTACAAACCTGCAAGACTGGCAGGGGAAGCGGTGCGGTGCATTTTACCGTGGTCCAGGGAGAGCCCTGGGGCCAGGCAGGAAAGAGCGCGCAGATTGGAGTCCGACTGGGAAGGAGGGCGAGGAGGTTTGCGACAGGCTGGCCATGTGCGTTCAGGGAAGGAGGAGACCTTCCGCGCCGGGAGAAAGGAGAAGCAGGGGCCTCGTCTGCGCAGGGCGAGCGCGAGCTAGAGGCTGCGGTGGAGACGCCCAGAAGCTTCACAGTCCCGTGAGCGACGGGAGGGGCGCGCCCGGCCCCTCCCCAGCCCCGGAGCGAGTCCTGGACCGGCGCTGCCGCGTCCCGCGGGTCGCTGGAGTGGGGCTGGCCGGGGGCCCAGGGCCAGGTAGTCAGGAGGGTCGCTGAGGGGTAGCGGACAGACAGAGAGGTCCACAGCCTGAGCCGCGCGCTGCACCACCGGGATCCGCTGGGCTGCTCGCTCTGCCCAGGTGAGGCCTGGCCTCTCCGACCTGCAGGAGAGCGCGAGGGCGGCGGAGGCCCCAGGCTGTGCTGTCTCAGGGCAGGCGGGGGTGGGGGCCGGCGCTGTGCGTGGAGAGGCAAAGGCGAGCAGGGGCGTGTGCCGGGGAGGGCAGGGCCTCAGGGCTGCTGCTCCGGAAGAGGTCCTAGGGTTGTGAAGCCCTCAGGCCTCGTGATTGCACATCCGGTGAAGAATGCGCACTGTTACCTCGCGGCCTGGTCCTTTGTCACCTTCACAGGGGTGCTGCGAGCTCGGAGGCAGTCCCCTGGTGCAGGCGGTGAACCAGGGCGTCTACACAGCATCCTGTCCCTATGCAGGAAGACGCCCGGAGAACCCAAGCCCAGTAACCCACGTGCGGAGGCTCGCAGGATCATCACCGACAGGTGTGAAAGCCCGGAGCCCCCGGTGTCTGGTGGCCGGAGGCGGTGTGGAGCAGCCGCTCAGGAGCACAGGAGTCCGCCGACGGTAAAGATCTCAGGTGTGTGAAGCCGCGAAGAACAGCCGTGGAAAGGGAACAGGAGGGCATGAGCCAAGTGTGCAGAATATCTAAGGACCCTAGAAAGACAAAGCCCGCGTTTCTGAAGCGCATGCAGCTTTGTGGCCGTGCGGCCGAGCCTGGTTTATGCGGAGCCAGGGGCTGGAAACGTTGCTGAGAACCCTGCGTGGTGCGCAGGGCTTGGACTCCAGGTCTTGGTTACGGCGCAGCCTTCTTCTTATTCCACTGAGGAGGCTCAGACGCCGTGGGGAGGGCGGCAGGGCGCAGGAGAACCGACCCTGTGTTTTAGGTTAGAGGCTCTTCTAGACCCTGGCTCCGAGGAGGAGCGGCTCACGGCGTGAATGCGTCTCTGCAGAACGGGCCACGGGCAGAAGCGATGGTGTGTGCGCCGCGTGTGTGCGCCGGTGGGTGCGGCGCTGAGGGTCCTCGTGTGTCCCCGTCTCTGTGTGCTTTGCGTCGGGACCCTGCCGCCAGGACTCTGCATCTGTGACCCGCTAACACAGAGTCGTCTTCAGCTCCTTCTGCAGGCTGGGGGTTGTCGGTGTGAAGCTTTCCCAGAATGTTTGACAATGCACTAAACCGCATGTCTTGATTACTGCCCTCAGAGTAGCGTTCAGTATATTTTAAGGAAAGATTAGGAAAATAAAAACTTTTAGATCTATAAATCTGAATTCTACTAATGGACTCACAACACAATAGACATAATTTTACTGTCATTAAAAAGTACTCCTTGTCCTTCATTCCAAATGTGGAATTTGTTATCCTTCATTACAAGAGATAATAGTAAAGAAAATATAACAGGATAGCCTCTTCCGTGCATTTTGGACACTTGCACATTTCTTAGATTGGGATAGATCGGGTCACTGTACTTTGCTCGTTCTGTGTTCCCACGGAGATAATTGCATTACAGGGATTTGCACATTCTGTCTGTGCTAGAACTGTCTACTATTTTTACTTTCAAAGCTGATTTCCTCCGTCGGTGTTTTGTAATATTTGGCTAACATCACATGTTGGCTGTGTTAGACATTATTGCGCTGGATTTTGTTATTGATTCCAGATCTGTTTGTCCATCTGTCTTGTTCTCGGTTGCTGGGGTTAATCTGTGTAGCACCGTTCCTTTCTTGCAGAAAGGAATATGGGAGTCCTTGTGATGGAAGAAATTGGAAATAAAATGAGGAATGGGAAGAAGAGGACAGGAGCGAGGTGAAGTTTTTGAAGAGGAAATTACAAGGAGACTCAAAGGACAATGTTGCACGCAAATAGAAAACTTCAGACAAACTTAGAAGAATTTTTACATATATTCCTTTATCTTTGCTGAATACTGGAAGGAAAGCAGAAGGTGTTCAAGGACAGGCTGTAAGCTGTGAAAACTGTACCGTGTTACTTGGACTTCTGAAGTTGTCGGGAGCTCCATAGTTGGCTAGCGTGTGAAACAGCTGTGGTCACTGTGATGAAGCCTTCGAGGAGGAGGGGTCCACTCCGCCGAAGGTTACAGAGTGCTCAGTCCCTGGCCGCGCCCCCCAGCAGATCCGGGGCCCTCGCTGTGCTGCTGCCTTCCCAACACTCCACATCTGGGTCTTGGAGACACACTCTGCTTCCGCAGTGGAGACACCTTCCGTCTCACACTTCTCCTCCTGATGAGGACCACTGCGCTGCCGCTCTGAGTAGAACTTAATATTAACCAATTGGCTTTCTGTGTTTACTTGTGAGTTGTCCGAAGCTTAGGCCCTGGTGCAGAGATGGGCAGCTGACTCACAGTAAGCAAACCTCTATGAGTCACTGGTCTCCACTGAGGCCTGTATTGGCCTGTGAAGTTGGGAGGCCTTAAAGGACAAGATAAGGCCACAGCTGAGGACTTTGGACTCCAACCCCA
Organism: Chinchilla lanigera; assembly: GCF_000276665.1. Classification (NCBI taxonomy): domain Eukaryota; kingdom Metazoa; phylum Chordata; class Mammalia; order Rodentia; family Chinchillidae; genus Chinchilla; species Chinchilla lanigera. The sequence goes on from NW_004955417.1 coordinate 30,011,594, forward strand.
ATTAACTACAAGGAGACTGTAGCTGCAGGCATCTCACTCCTGAGGTGAAGGCCTTCCTGGAGATAACAAAGTTTCCCTAAATTAACATAATATATTACCTGGAGAAGTCCTTAAAGGGATTCCCAAGTCCTGCCCAGATTCCTGTATGTTCTTCAGTATCCCCCTCCTTTGTGTGAAAACCGAATAAATACAGGCCACTCAGGGAGGTCTTAGTCTTAACCCAGAGAATCTCGAGTTCTGTGGGAGGGTTGATCCCTCCTGGAGCCCTGAAATCATTTCAGTTGTCTCATTTATTTAAGCCTTCACTGTCCACTTGTTTGGGAGATTGTGGTCCTGACCAGCCCACAGTAACTCAGGGTTATTTACCCCATATCTTCCCTGTCCTGGCACATGGACACTCTGCCCTGCAGAGAGCTCAGGCCCCCCAGGCAACCCTTCGTCCAGCGCCCCTCCTCCACCCTGGGAGACCTTGTGGCAACATCCTGCCCCATCCCTGTTCCACTCTTCCTGCTCCCTGTCCTGAGCGAGGGGCCACGGAATGCAGAACTAGTTTTGTACATTTCTCTGTGACTTCCGACTTCAGCTTAGGCCTGCAGCCTCTTTTGTGTTTTATCGTGATGGAGTTCGGGATACTCTACCCCTAAGGCATGACATGCTGGCCATTTTGAGTAGTTGAAGCTGGAGGAATTCAAGAAAACAGCAGAAGCAGGAAGGTCTCTCTAAACTTGACCTTCCCCTGCCCTTCTCGCAGCACAAGTCCTGACATCTCAGAGCCCTTGGAACTGCCCCCGAAGCAGGTAAGGCCACCTCGTGCCAGCTGCCAACCCTGTCCTCAGAGGAAAGGACACCTAACCTCCAAAGACCAGGGGCACCACGAGCACCTGAGAACACAGGCTGGCTAAATCTCCTGCAGTTAATTAGCAGTCACCCTGTTCTTTTTGTCCTGTTATGTTTTCATCAAGCCTGCGAGAGAAAACCACTAAGATTTATCTACCCTGGTCTTCACTCTCTAGGAAGGCTTGTCTCAGGTACAACTCAGGTCTCATGAACCTGTGTGTGCTGCCCTTGTGAATTTCTTTTGTGATAAGGGCCTTGGGGTGCATAGCAGGGTGGTGTCTTTCCTGCCTTAGGGTTGTTGGATGGACCGAAACTTTCGGCTAACACAGTCGCACCAGTGCAAACTCCCATGCCAGTCCTGTTACTGCCACCTTGGACTGAGCTTGCCAAATGGAACACAGGACACCCAGTTAAAATTTGCATTTCAGAAAAATGAGGAATCATTTTCAATATGTGCATATCCCACAGACAGTTCGGAACACATATACTGTACTAAAACATCCCTCATTTTTCTGAAACGCAAATTTAAATGGGTAGTTCGTATTTTATTTGCTAATCTGGCAGCCCTACCTTAGCCAAAGTGAGCAAGGGCAAATGAAGGACACTTTGCTGATCATCGGCAGGGCTGGTGTCTGTTGGGTGTACACCGCATACCAGGTACAAGCTGTGTTGGGGTGGGGCAGGCCCGCAGGTCTGAGGCAGCGTGCACGGTGGTCCCGTGGGTGTCGGGTTCACCCTCTGCCGACTCCTCACTCTTGTGTACCCACGTGTGCAGACTCTCGAGAGTGAAACGGAGCCTGGTTTGGGGAGGGTTCTCCTTGGATGGAAAGCATTTTGGTGCAGGGCATAAGCTATTTATTCTGCCCGTGAACACTTTTTAACCACTGGGGTTTCCTCTGACTCAGACGCTTGCTGACAGGACAAGTGCATCCTGCCAGGGCCGCCCCTTCCAGTGGGGACATCACCAAGATGAAGACACTGAGCAGGAGCGTTTATCGGATCAGCTTTCTCCTCGGCATCCTCACCTCACATCCAGGGCCCCTTCACCCCGGGAGGAGCAGCACAGCTCGGTGTGCACGGAGGGCAGGTCTCCCTTGCAGGGCTGTGGGCCTGCGTTTCAAGGGCGTGAGCCCTGGGGAGCTGAGAAGGCCTGGGGGAGGATGGATCCTCGCTAGCTGCACACTGTGAGATGTTTAGCAGGAGAGAGCTGGGTAGGGAAGGGGATTTTATGGAAATTCCTGGGTGATGTTTTAAACACAGACCAGGTGTTTCTGATTCTGGATGGCTGAATTTATTCCCTCCTAGCCTGAGACTGCCGCTGTCCTCCTTCGCTGTTTTATTTCTCAGTTTAAGTTAATCTCCGCTGAGGCCCTGTCACAGAGTGGGAGAGAAAACTACCTGCAAAGAAGCCAGCCTAGGGCTGGGAGGATGCAGCTCAGGGTACAGAGCTTGCTGCGCCTGTGGAGGCCCTGGGTTCAATCCCTGGTACCCTAGAAAGAAGAGAAAACCACGATGGAGTATCTCATGCCATCACAGCAGCAACGCCGGCCAGCGAGGGGGGCCCCGGGGGTTGGTGCACACGAAAGTGCACTGCTGTGATCGCTTCCAGAGGAGATGGAGGGCCTGTCAGAACCCAGTGGGTTAAGGAGGCTACCAGCTTGAAACTGTCCAGATAATCTGAATTTTTACATCATGAGCCACAACCTCCCCGGGAGTACAGCACACAGCAGTGTTGTGGCCAGCCGTCACCCAGGTCCAGGGAAGGCAGGTGCCTCTCGAAGCCAGGTGGGGCCATCTCCCAGTCCACTGCTGTCTCCTGCCCCTAGCAGCTCTGCCCATGGCGGCTGGCAGATTGCCTGACCCACTGCCAGGTCCAAGTGCTGACTGATTCATGATTTATTCTGTTCTCAAGTGAGCTCTGCTATGTTAATTTATCTAAAGTTTTTTTTTTTTTTTCACACTGAGGGCCCAGAAGTGGGGGTGGGAAGAGGCTCTCCAGTGACCCCAGGGGTGCTGCGTGACCGAGCCAAGGTACCTGCTGGGACTGTGGCTCTTGGGCTGGTGTGTTCATTCTCTCTGGGGTTTAAACCCTGTGGGTTTCTGCTTTGAGTTCTCTTACCTGACTTGAACAATTTTTGGACTGGACTGGGTTCTGGATTGGCTCCATTAAAGAAAATGCGCTGGGAAGAGGAGGAGGCCTGGAGCTGGTCAGGCCACTCGGAGACCAAGAACAATGGGCTCACGTGGGCCCCAGGAGCCTGGACCCCTCCTCCGTCGGGAGCTAGTCCCCACTGTCTCCACAAGCGCCACGGAGCCAGGGCCTGTGACACCAGAGCCTTCCCAAGGGCAGACGATGACCACAGTGAGGGAACTCCTTGCTAAGGTGAACACAAATCTTAACAGCTACAGGAGCTACACGGACTAAGAGGACTTCCTCATGTCCATAAGACCCAAACCAAAGAACCCTGTTCCCTGAGACGCTTCCTGGCTGTATCAATGCCCCAGCTGGTGGAAAAGAAATCATCCGTGCTTACACCACCACCCGACAGCTCCCAAGCCCTTGGCCTTGGCTGTGTCCCCAAGGGCCGCACACCAGGACAACGGCCAGTCAGTCCCTCAGTAGGAGACTGTGGTACACATTTCAAATTAAGCCAGAAGGGCTGTGTTCAAAGCAGAAGCACATAAACATGTACACAGAAACGTGTCTTACAGCTTTCATCTGCAAATGAAAGCCCTGTGCTTCACTCAGTAATCCAAACTCATTAATTTATTAGAGTATCTGGGACCTAATTGTATTTCTGGCCAGTGCGGCAAGATTTCCCACGTAGACTCTTACGGCATTTTACTGATACTTGTGGAAAATATTTTTCAGATTTTTTTAGTTTTCCCAATTTCCAAACATTTTCTAAAAATTGAGCATTAATGAAGTAGTATTTGAATACTGGAATGATCTGAAAAAGAAATTATAAAATGTTTGTCTTTACCTTTTAGATGATTGGCTAGCAATTAAAGGTCCTGTATTTTATCAAGCTAATTTCCTGTGTTTTCTATTATCTTCAGGAGAACTTTTATTACAAAATGGAGTTCTTTATCAAAGAAGCCAAATTTTTTACTCAGTAATTTTCTATATTTGCCTTTGAGATCTTTTAACGTTCACTCTAGTTAATGAATACATATTCTTTCAGAATGCCCCATCCTATTTAACACAATATTTTAAATATTTTGATAGCTTCCCAAAATCAAATTCTAAATTAAGATCTTTTGACAGCAACCTCACTTTTAAAGTTTCCAAATGGGCTCCTGGGGTAGCTCAAAAAATACGTTCTCTCTCTTGGTAAAAAGCAAGATGTTCAGCTTCTTGGGCTTATTTGATGTGCTAAATTGCCTAAGAGGCATGGCCAAAAAAGTGGGGCTAAACCCGTTGTTTGGGTAGGACAGCACACTTCATAAATCAAATGACTTTTCTAGAAATCTAACAGGCCTAGTATGATGCCATCAATCAATTGTGATTCTGGTTATCATCTTAAAGTAGGGCAGATCACAGAAATAACACCACGTCCTCATCACTTACATTATAATGAACTCTCACCAGAACTTTCACCATATCCATTCTTAAGTCTGTCACCCACAGGCAGGAGTTGTTTTACTCCGGGGATTTCTTGAAAGCTACCTCGAGCAACCATGAACATGAAGGCATTTCTCCCTTGAGAAAACTCATGGGAAGGACGGATGTGTACTGATCTTTGAAACTTTAAAGTTACACTATTGGACGGGGTAAGAATTCCCAAAACTACTGAAGAAAATGACTGAGTCACGTCCTAGTTGTGTTCATATTGCAGGAACACAGTAACCTGCAAGTTACAGGAGGAGCCGGGCACCTCTCCTGGCCGCAGGAGCAGGCTCCAACACAAAAGCTGAGTGGTGGAAGGACCCGCCCCAGGAAAGCCGCCCACAGCAGGGCGGCCAGGGAGCAGAGGCCCAGGAAGGAGGTGAGCCGTCCAGGCCAGCATTCGCCGGCCCACTGCCACCCAGGCCTGCTTCTAGCAGCAAGTCAGCTATTGCCCACAATTCAGTGCCTTTCTAGAGCCTGAGAACTTCTCATGGACTTTATAAAAGTACTCCGCGCACAGCAAACGGAACCAGAATGAACCGACTACTGAGGAAATGTCGTGCTCAGCCAGCCAGTGCTGAAACTGTTAAGTTACTCAATTTTAATAAAATCTGAAAGGTCGACCCAATCAAATATCCTGTAATTTATTTCTAAAAGCTATGCTAGCTGGTATTTAAATGATGGAACTTTACTGTTCTGCATGGACTCACGGAGGGCCGGGGGGGCGGGCAGCCTCTCCTTCCGAGTCTGTAAAGCTTCTGTTGTTAAAAGCTGCGTGCTACGTGACTCACTGCAGCACAAGTACAGTGATACAAGTTATGGAGAAATTATGAGTGTGGCGACTGATCTAAAGTTGCAGAAATGCTTCACAATCAGTGCTTAGTTTCTCAATCTACAATTTCGGTGAGACAACACATAGCTCCTGAGGTACGTTTCTGCATTTCAACGCAGATGAATTTCATTCACTTGCTACCCCGATGGGCTATTAAAATGTTTGTTAATGATTTAGATGTTCTCTGGTGGATAAAAGTTTTTGATGGATCGCAGCTGGTGGTGTAACAGCAGCTAAAAGACTAATTAGAATGAGTTTTCTTTACAAGGTTTTCTTGAAACATCTCTAAAAATAGAGGCACTAATGTCACAGGACAAGTCACAAAGCAATTAGATATGGTATTAAGAATGCAAAGGTGTAATCTCTGTCCTTCACCATCAATCATGAGGGAATATCAGGAGGACAAATGGCATTTAAGTCAGAGGGTGGCAAAGCTAGCTCCATGAATTAGATTGCTTCAGCGGAAGGGTTACCGTTGGGCTAGATGACAATCTGATCCACCTTTGCTAGAAAATACATTAATTCCTCGTGAACATCCACTAGGCAAAACAAAATACAAATTATCAAACATATAGGAACTACACAATGCACTTCTACATAATCAATGGATTGTGAGTAGTTATATAATATTTATGGATATATATATATATATATATATATATATATATTCCCCTAACAGAATTTTGTGTGTCTCTTGTGCTTATAAACTCATACAAATAAACACTGCACTGTTAACACTTTCTTCCAAAATTTGTTTTCACCAGTTATAGGAGACATTGAGAGTAATCAGATCATTTGCTTTTAGAACCTGCAGAGAACCCTGGAAATGAAAGTCCTGAGCTCTATTAGAAGGCACAATGGCAAGCTCTACCATCTACTGTGCAGTAAAACTCAGGGCCTTGAGTCTTGGGCCCACACCTGAAGATTATTGGGGTCCACACCTCTTGGAAGCCTCCAGAGAAAACTGACTGGGGAGAATTCTCCTCAGAAGCTGATGATACCCAAGATGTGCTCAGCTTGGTCAAGACCATGTATAGAGACTCCTCTCTCTTGTCACCCTAAGCCCTTATCCCTTTCTCTCTTTTCCATTTCTATTTTGCTTTTACATGCAGGACAATGTGATAACTTCACAGCTGACAGCTTCTGGAGGGAACATACATGTTGGCTATGTCATGCTATCAGAAATCCCTACAATCTTAGCAATGGATTCTCTAGTTTACCCTCTTCTTGTAATAATTATTTATGCGTTCTTTCTGTAAGAGTAAGCTTTTATATTCACATATTCAGATTCCTTGTTAAACAGTAGGAAAATCTGTAGTAAGAGTTTTGCAGTTAAAGTATGCCAGAAATTGAGAAAGAAAACCAAAGGTAAGATAATTTGATAGTTTATAAAATTTATAACCCTAATCATTTCATATTCAGTTTCATCTAACCACGCAGTGATTCAAATAATAGGATGTTAGATAAATATGACTAGTGCTTTCTTAGTAGTGACCCCTAAAGAATGAGGTGTTCCACGAGATTAGGGATCCAAGCAGTATTGCTGTCATTCCATCCCTAATTGGGAACCTATCATTGGTCTGCATCTTTTAACTTTCACTGTGGAATGAAGAATTTTCCAGATGGCATGTAGCCCTCCAAGTGGCCATCTTTTGGCAGAATGTTGCTTCCTTGGCTTGGCATACATGGCATCACTGGGGGGGGTGATAGCTAACTCCTCTCGCTGATATTGAGTAAATGTGTCATGGTAGAAACTCCATCGCAGAGATCAACCTGTATGCTACCTGGGTAACACAGGCAGAATCCTCTTTTGGTTCGTATTTCATTTTTTGTGAGTGATTGTTTTCTGCTCCTTCAGCCTCGGCACTGTTCTCCTGACATGGTGCTAGTGCTCTCCCGGGCACGCTGTGTCCTCTCAAGAGACTGCAATATTTGTAGCCACCCACTATGTATCAAATGGCCTCAGTCAGATAAAGCGATGGAAACACGAAGAACACATGAAGCATTCAATCAACCTGACTCTGACTTGTTGATTCTATATGAAGACAAAACAAGGGCGCCAGGAGGGAGGAGCGTCAGTGCCCCAGCACCGTGAGGGTCACTCCCTCAAGGCTGAGAAGCTGACCCTGGGAATCATCGAGCATGGTGATTAGACTGGGCTGTCTCCGTGCTTTGAGTTACCACACAATGGACCAAAACCTAGCCTAGCACACACTGAGTCGTAGCTGGGGAGTGTCACAGCCAAGTTTCAGCCAGTCACAGACATTGCGCCATGCTCCCATGACTGTAGCCAAGGCGGACGTCCGTCTGCAGCCAAGCAGGCGAGTTGTCAGATCTGCTGGAGGACCTCGCTGCGCAGCAGAGCTCCTGGGGCCTCTTCTACCCCTGAGCGCTGTGCGGTTCACGAGTTCTTCCCTCATGTGTGCTCTGCTCAACCACTTTGTCTAAGGTTTTTGTTTTAATGGAGATTTGATGAGGCATTCTACCTGTCTTCAAATACTCAGAATTCTCCCTGATGCAGCAGTCAGATGGACAGCATTGGTGGGACTTCCCAGGATGCACATTAAGCCTGGCATTGCCTAAGGAATGAATGACCTAAAGGTAAAACTGGCTACTAGGTTTGGTAGCAAATACCCTGTGAAGAGTTTCCTGAAATCCCAGAAAATCACCTTTCAGAAATGTGGGTTAACTGGGTAGTTTAGATTCTATTTCATTATATCTCACGGGCCCTGTGGGTTAATTTCATAGTGCCGTAGCAAGCACCATGTATACATTCATTCATTCCGAAAGTATTTCTTCAGTGCTGGATACCAGTCATTGCTCCAGGACCAAGTGTCACAGCAAATCCTCACCGTCCAAACCCGGCGTATTAAACACAATAACTCACAGGGCAGGCTGGAGAAGTGCTCAAGTTTAAGAGAAAAGTGGAACCCGGAGGCGGGGTGGAGGGTGCAAAAGGAAGGCGTGAGAGTGTGAATGCGGAGCTGTGTGAGACGGCCTCGGCGGAGGGAGGCGTGCCTGTGTGCTGATGGGAGGTGGAGGAAAGCTGTGCCTGTCTGGAGGAGCCCTGCTTGGCGAGGCAGGTGCGCAGCCTCTGACACAGGATTGGCCTCACCTCTGTGAGCAGGCAGCAGCCCTGCACGGCTGAAGTCGCAGGGAGAGCAGCCAGGGTGAAGTGCAGAGAGGGACTGAGGTGCTGGCGCGCAAGGTTTCCTTAGCTCTGGGGCAGGGTGTGCTCTTGCCTCTGAGCAGTGTGGGTGCCTTGGAGGGTTTAGGCAGGGAGTGCCACACGAGGCTGGCAGCGTTGTGTGGATTTGCAGAGAACTGGACACAGGCAGGAAGAGAGTGAGTCCAGGAGAGAGAGGACGGCCGCGTGCACCATGTTGCTGACCGAGGAGGTTATGAGATGTGGTCAGAGCCTGCATTTGTTTTGAAGAAACTGCTGCCCTCCTGATGCGAGGGAGGGAGGACAGGGAGCCGTGCTGTAGGCTGTGGGCAAAGGACTGGAAAGACTGACTTGGCATAAACCGAGGGAGAGCTGACTGTGGGTTTGGGGTGGAATTGAAGACAGATCAGTTTCACAAGAATTATACACTGATCATCCGAACCCACATGCTGTGATCCCAATTTACAGAAGAAGAAAATAAAATAAGGAGAAATGTATGGCATAGTAAGGCACCAGACAGCACAGTGAGCCGTGAAAGCTATAGGAAGAGACACAGGTGGAGAATGAAGACTGAGCCTGATTATGAACACAGACTGACTCCTCGTTCTCCTGGGTTCCTGCTGAGGAAAGAGGCACTTTAAAGAAGGGGATTTTCCTTTGAGGAGCTAACTGTTGAAATGTAGACACCAGTTTTTCCAGTGCAGAGTTGATTCTATCTCATTTAAGCTGGGCACAAACAGAGCAGTTTTAGGTCAGTGGAGCCACTGTGTGTAGCCCTAGAACAGAGAGCCCTGACCTCACACGTTTGTCAAAACCCACCAACGCACCACGCCAGGAGCAAACCCTGCTGTAAACGTAGATGCTGGAAGTCGATCAGCGCTCAGCCACCAGTTGCAGCCCGCCCTACCCCCACTGACACCTGACAACTACTCCTTTTCTTAGTGTCTTCATGGTCTGGCCTTGCCCAGAACATCACAGTTAGAATCTCATAGCATGTAGCCCTTTCTGATCAACTTCTTCCAGGTATCAATGTGAGTTAGAATTCCTTCTACAGCTTTTTACGGCAGGACAACTCATGTCTTTTGGCAGCAGATATTATTCCATTCTCTGTGTGTGTTCACTGACCACGGGGTGTCTTGGTTATGTCCACGTTGGGCAATTATGAGGCGATCTGTTGGGAGCATCTCTGTGTAGCATGTGGACTGGCCGTGTAAGGACGTGTGAGGACGTGTTAAGTTGCTGACCACAGTGTTCTCTGGCTGTAAAGGGAAAGCTCATATTCACAGCTTCTGAAGGTAAGAGAACTTCTGCAGCTGCAGGACACTGAATCTCACTTCATTTCCAGGGCAATAACCGACAACCTTAGAGAGGAAACAGTTTGCTTAATTAGCAAGAGTAACCGCCTAGAATGTCTTTGTTCTAACTTCTCAAGGCCTTGCTCATTTTCCTGGGCTTTTGCCTCAGATGTGTCTTCCACTCTCAGTACCCTCCTGAATAGTTGAGGACCCAATAAGTATGGACAGTCCAGAGAGGTCTTTGTTTTAGCTCCAAGAGAGTGCTGCCCTTCCTGGACCCCCAAACCATATTACATTGTCTCTTTTCATTAAACCTTTTCTGTAAGCTTGTCCATAAGATTGGGAGCTCGGCCAGCTCCTGTTAGTGTAAGTTTTGTGTAGACATATTTTTCCACTCCCGTGGGCAAAATCCACAGAAGCTGGTGGTTGGGTGACACGGTAACTGTGAGCTTAGTTTTATAGCAACCCACCCAGGGTCATTCAGCATGGCTGTACCTGCTACACCCCCTGCCCCAGCGGTGAGGCCTTTATGGTACCACAACCTTACCTGCACCTGATGGAATCAAAATCTTGGGTCTCTGGCCTTTGTCACAGTTGTGTAGTGGTATTTTTTTAATTTGAAGCTTAATGTCATATTTGGAGAGTCTTTTCATAGGTTTTCTCTCTGTATAGCTTCCTCAGTGAGCTGTGAGTTGAAGTATTTTTCCTTATTTTAATTGGGTTTTAAATTTCAAGAATTAAGTGCATATTTTGAATAGGAAAATAAATAAAGCAAGTATGGAGGCATCTTACCCCACTTACATGGTTTTGCTTTTGTTTTTGAGCACCGTGGCTATCAACTTTCATCATGAGAAAAGGACTTTAAATTATATCCTTAGCTGTCTTCTCTTTTTGTGAACATCAAAGACAGTCGAAAAAGTCCAGCTAAGCATGAAAGAATACAGCCAGGCAGAAATGGGAGTCGGTGAGATGACAGGGTAGGACCGTCTAGCACTCATCTCCACAGAAACATCAATTTGAGGACTATCCCGTTACATCATGAAGATGCCTCCCGAGAGTTAAGAAACCCGAGAGCAGCCAGGGACAAGAACAGTGCTCTGTAGAGCGAGGAAAGATGGTTATCATTTCCCTCCGTGGGGCCAAGGAGAGAGCAGTGAGCACCAGACTTTGCCTCCGGTTCCAAAACCAGGCAGCTCCCCTGCAACTGAGGCTCCAGGGCTTGTCAGTGTCAGGCCTGCCTGACCTCTTTGCAATCTACCCACATCCAGGCACTCCCAGTTCTCTAGGCTCTGGGTAAAACCAGCACAGGGCTGGCCCAGGAGCCCAGTTCCTGCCAGTACCCAGTGCCAGCTCAGCCCAGGGCGAAAGGCTGGCGCCCGCAGGATGCAGGTGGCAGGTTTGCCTAGAGTAGGTCACACACGGCCCGAAGTCCCAGGCCCTGTGACACTCATTCTAAGCCTGCCCAGGGCTGTGCCTATCACTGGGGCTCTCGTTCCAGCAGACCCATGGGCCAACCCACCCAAGTGGACACCAGCCCCAAGTGTCCCTGCGGCTCTAGGCACAAAGCCAGCAGCCATGGTCCCAGGTACCCTCACCAGCTGAGGTAGATCCAGTCTTGTGCCTGCATTAGCACCAGATCTTCCCAGCCTCCAGTGCACTCCATCCAGGCCCATTACCAAGACCACTGTCCAGGGTCACCCCACACCCGGGTGCTGGGTTAGCATCTGAGGACTAAGGCTTCAGTACCACCTTTCCAGTCCCAGGCTCACAGGTTACACCAATGCCAGCCCAGCCTCTGTGGACTCAGTTTCAGGCTTCTTCCAGCTCCCGGCTGGCCTTGAAGACTAGAATCCTGGCTTTCCTCCTGCCAGGTGTCCAGCTGTCCACACCTCAGCCTCAGGATGCCCCACTTCCACCACCAAACAAATAGGTGCACCCGCACATACCCGAGACCCATCACTCCGGGGCTGGGTCACCCCACATATGGACCCAGGCCTGAGCTAGCTTGACTGAGGATGGTTGGGCAGGTCTATGCATGGACCATGGCAGACACCTTTCCAGAATCACTCAGCAGGCTCCAGAGGAAAGGCTTCCCAGACAGACCCCACATGTAAAGACTGGTCTAGGACCACTGCAGTTGTGAGGCCACACACAGTCACCATGGTGGAGGGCATCAGTAAACACAGCAACACCGGAAGAACCACTGAAAACTAGTGACTCACCCCAGAGCAGCAGAGACAGAAGAAATCTCTCTGGAAAGAATTCAATATAATTGTTTTAAGGAAGCTGAGCAAACTTCAATAAGATACAGAGAAAAAAAATTTAATGAAATCGTGAAAACATCAAATGGCTGATACAGGAAATTTAACAGATTGAAATTGATATTAAAAAACAAACGTTGCAGCTAAATCTGAAACAAGCAGGTGCTACACATGGCATCCACAGCAGGACCGATCAAGAGAAGAAAGCATCCGTGGTCTCAAACACCCATGGTCCAACACATACAGTCAGGCGAGAAGACTGCGGACCCGAAAGGAATAAAGTTCAAACACTTAAGGTATTTTTTTAATATCTGAGTTTTTCTTGTTTAAGAAGGACAGGAGAGACAAAGGGGTAAAACACTTAGTGAAGGTAGTGGTAGAAAATTTCCAAATCTGCAGAAAGATAGAACTATCCCAGTACAGAAAGGTCAAAGTTCTGTTTCAATCCAAACAAAAAATATACAAAGATAATCAAACAGTGAAAAATGAAGAAGAGGATCTTGAAAACCACAAGAGCAGAAGAAAGCGGACCACATACGCAGGAGCCGGAGAGAGGGGAGCAGAGGAGTCCTCAGCAGAGTGAGGAAGCAGCTCGGCGCAGCAGGGCCTGGTACAAAGTGGGAAGGGGAGTAGCAGCTTCAGCCAGGACTAAGAGCCTGGCAAAGCCGTCCTTTGGAGATGATGGAGATGAAAACTCTCCCAGACAAACTACAGTGGGGAGTTCAACTATACCCACCTCAGAAGAGATGCTGGCGGAAGTGCATGGAGGTTTCAGAGCTCAAAGAAGAGTCCTGCTGTGGTTTGACTTGACCTGGGGCTCAAGTGTTGGAAGCTTGGGGTTGTAGAGGTGGGGCGCAGTGCCATGGGAGGTGCAGAGGTCACTAGGGACATGCCCCAGCAGGTCAGGGACCCCAGCCTCCCTTCTGTTTTCAGAGGCAATTCTTGGGGCTGGGGATTTAGCTCAGCGGCAAAGCGCCTGCCTGGCAAGCGCAAGGTCGTGAGTTCGGTTCCTGGTACCGGAGAAAAACCAAAAAAAAAA
>NW_004955417.1:30024733-30156701 GCF_000276665.1 Chinchilla lanigera
AAAAAAAAAAAAAAAAAAAAAAAAAAAAAAATGGCAGAGGCAATTCTTCCTCTGCCCTGAACTCTGTCAATGGGACCCCAACTGCCATTAGCCCCTCCATAGAGGTCAGAGCACAGGGCCACCTGAGATCCAGGCTTCTACCCGAGAAATGTGAGCTGGATAAATCCCTTTAAGGTGATGAAGCTGGCCGACCTCACATATATTGTTATAGTAATGCAAAACAGATGAGTAAGTACAAAGCAGTACAAAAACATATTTTCCCCATATATTTTCTTAATGAACATTATCGTATAGAATATTGGGTTTCATTGGGCCATTTTCACAAGTGCATATAACACACTTTGCTTGTATCTGGCCCCCTACCGCCTCCTCTGTCCTCCCCTTCTCCCATCAAACAGCCTCCCTCTACTTTGATTTCATCTTTGCCCGCTGTGTTCCACATGTGAGGGAAAACACAATACTTGTCTGAGTCTAGCTTAGTTTGCGTAACATGATGATCTCCAATTCCATCCACTTTCCTGAACCCATGACTTCATTTTGCTGTTAGGACCGAATCATACCCCATTGTGTAGATGTGCATTTTATTTACCCATTCACTCACAGATAGGCACCCAGCCTGACTCTGTCTTGGCTATTGTGAATTACGCTATGATACACTGGGGAATGCAGATGTCTCCATAGTGTGTTGACTTAGTTCCTCTGGGTATATGCCAAGGAGGAATATAGTTGGAACATAAGGTAGTTCTGCTTTGGTTTCTACCAAACTTATTTCCTCCATACTTATTTCCTTAATGGCTGTACTAATTTACATTCTCACCAACAGTTCTATGAGCTTCCCTCCCCTAGTGTCCTTGGCAGTGTTTATTACATTTGCACAGTTGTTAATACTATTTTGACTAGAATATTAATGCATTTTTAATTTCTAAGGGCATTTCCAAGTGGCAAAAGATACTGAACACTTTTTTACATAATTATTGGTCATCTGTACTTCCTTTGAGAAGTGTTCAATTCACTTGCTTGTTTATTAACTGGATTACTTATTCTTTCAGTGTTCAGTTTTTGAGTGCTTTATATATTCTGGACATTAGTCTTCTAGGAAGAATTATTGGCAAAGATTCTCTCTCATTCTCTAGGTTATCTCTTTATATCATCTCCTAAGCTATTTGAGTCCTGTTCAGGAAGCCTTTACCTACGCCTATGTCTTAACACAAAACAGTATCACATTTAAGACTACTGGAACAAATGTGTCCTGGCAATAGTTTGGATGCTGAGTGTCCACTGAAGGCCCAGGCATTAGGAGGCTGGTCCCTGAGGTGGCCCTCTGTGGGTGCTGGGATGTTAGGAAGCCAGGCCTAGAGAGAGGTCCTGAGGTGACTTTGGCCATGACCCCAAAGGGGGTTGTATGAGTCTGGTCTCCTCCCTTTCTGTTTCCTGCCTCATGAGGGGAGCAATCAGCTTCCACACACACTTCTGCCGACAATGTGCTGTCCCATCTGAGGGAGGCAAAGTGATAGAGCCACTCAGTCCTGGACTGTGGCAGCCAAAACCATGGGGAGAACTAATCCCTTTCTCTTCTGTTAATTGTCTAGCGGAGTTTGTTAAAGTTACAGAAAGCTGATGAAAACAACAGTTAAATTCAGAGTTCACACTGCAATGGTGGGATATAAATTACTTATATCTTTAGTATAAGAGTTAGAAGAAAATACATTAGGGTTTCTGGGAAAACGGCAGAATGGTGAGCAGCAGAGAAACAGCCTCTCTGATATTTGGAACCCAGATGCTGGCCTATAGCAACATGAGAAAAAAATAGACCACATGCTAGCTCTTAGAGCATGCTTAAGTAAATACAAAGGAATTGAAATTACCCCATGCATATTATCAGATCACAGTTCGATGAAAGTGGAAATCAATGGTAAAAGGAACCACAAAAACTTCATATACACATGAAAATTAAATAACACCCTCCTGAACAACCAATAGGCTGCAGATGAAATGGGCCACAGATAAAATCAAAGGAGAAATTAGACAGTTTCCACAACTAAACCATAATGCCAATATGAGATACTGGGATTTATGGGACACAATAAAAGCAGTTGTATGAGGGAATTCATAGCAGTAAATGCCACATCAGAAAGACAGAAGGAGTGCAGATAAATAAATTAATATTGAATCTGGAGCTTCTAGGAAAAGAAGAGCAAGTCAAGCCCAAAACTCATATGAGGAAGGAAATTATAAAGATTAGAGCAGAAATTAATGCTACTGAGACTAAGAAGACAATACAAAGAATCAATTAAAATGAATCAAAGAGTTGGTTCTTTGAAAGATTAAATAGTTGACAAACCCTTAGCCAACCTTTCCAGAAAAGGAAAGAAAAGGCTCAAATCTATGCAATTAGATATTGATATCTTCACTTTGGATTCTCAGATAAACAAATACAGACATGTAAGATTGATCATACACTTGAACTTTAACTACTCCTTTTGATAGAGCAATAAAAGTCAGCAGTACAACTATGTTAGCTATCTTGGGTATACATATATATATATATATATTTTTTTTTCCCCTCTTCTTTCTTTTCTTTTTTCCCTCATCTCAATTGTTCTTTCCTTTTGAGCAGTTTCCTACTCTTTCACAATGTCTATTGTAGCTCCCAGATTTTATTGACTCTTTCAGGTTCTTACACTAGTGAGATAATGTGTTTACACATGCAGGTCTGATTTATTTTACTTATAATTATGGTCTCTAGTTATGTCCATTTTCCTATAAAAGCCTCAAGATTATCTTTGTTTATAGCTGAGTAATATTCCATTATGTAAAAATACCACAACTTTTTATCCATTCCTCAGTGGATGGGCATTTGGGTTGCTTCCATGATTTAGCTATTGAGTTCAATAAATTAATATTGAACCTCGAGCTTCTAGGAAAAGAAGAGTAAGTCAAGCCCAAAACTCAAATTGCACTGCTATAAACATGGGTGCATATATATCACTATAATATGATGTTTTCAGTTCTGGGAAAATACCCACCATTGTTAATTTCCTATCACCTTGTCTGGGATTCTGTATTGCTTGTAATGTTTTTATGTTATTTTCTAAATGTATGTGTGCTTGCTAAGATGTTTTTGTTCCTTTATCTTTAAAATAAAAAAAGTCTATGCAATTAGGAAGGAAAATGTTGAAATCACCACAGACCCTACAGAAATCCAAATTATTAATATCTACTTTGAGAACCTGTATTCTAATAATATGGAAAACACAGAAACAATGGAAAGATTCTAAGATGCATATGAATTACCAAAGCTGAATCAAGAAGACAAAGATTCTAATTAACCCAGTATCAGTCAATGAAATTGATGATGGAATTAAAAGCCTACCAACAAAAAAGATTTCAGATCCTGATAGATTCACCACTGAATTGTACAAGAAATATATCCTCAATAAGATACTGACAAACAGAATGCAGCAAATCATCAAGAAGGTGATTCACCATGACCAACAAAGATTCATCCCAGTAATTCAAGGATGGTTCAACATATGCAAATCAATAAATGTAATACACTATATCAATAGAGCCAAGGACAAAAACAGCATGATCATCTCCATACATTGAAAAAAAACCCATTTGACAAAGTCCAATGCCTATTCATGATAAAAACCCTCCAGAAAATTGGAATAGATGGTATTTAGCTCAATCTGATAAAAGCCATTTATGACAAACCAGTAGCCAACATCATACCAAATGGTCAAAAATTGGAAGCTTTCACTCTAACACTAGAAACAAGACAAGAATGTCCACTATTACCACTTTTATTCAATACAGTTATAGAAACATTAGCTAGAGCAATTAGACAAGAGAAAGAAATAAATAAAATAAGGATAGGAAAGGAAGAATTTAAATTATCATTATTTGCAGTTGACATGGTACTCTACATAGAAGATCCCAAAAATTCCACCAAAAGACTCTTAGATTTAATAACCAAATTCAGTAGCATAACTGGATACAAAGTTAACATTCAAAAATCAATAGCATTCCTGTACACAAATAACAAACTCACTGAGAGAGAAATTAGGGAAACAACACCTTTCACAGTAGCATCAAAAAAAAAAAAAATGAAATACTTAGGAATCAATCTAATGAAGAAAGTATAAGACCTGTACATTGAAAACTCAGTGCTCTGAAAAAGGAGATTGGAAAGGATATCAGAAAAAGGGAAGATATCTCCTGTTCTTGTATAAGAACAAATATAGTGAAAACACCGTACTCCCAAAATTATATATATTTAATACAATCCCAATTAAAATACCAATAGCATACCTCACAGAATTAGAGAAAACATTCCTAAAACTCATCTGGAACCAGAAGAGACCTAGAATAGCAAAAGCAATCCTGGGCAACAAAGGCAAGGCCGGGGGCATCATAAACCATGATTGAAATTATGCTACAAAGCTACTGTGATAAAAATAGTATGGTACTGGCAAAAAAAAAAAAAAAAAAAAAACAGACCCAAGAATAAGTGGAACAGAGGATTAGAAGATGAAGAAACAACTGCAAACACACTCATCCAATTTATCTTTGACAAAGGGGACAAATATTTCACTGGAAAAAAAGATAGCCTCTTTAATGAATGGTGCTAGGAAAACTGGCTTTCCACACACCAAAGACTAAAACTAAACCCATATCTCTCACCATGCACTAAACTAAAATCTAAATGGACCAAAGATCTAAATATTAATACAGAAACACTAAATCTGCTGGAAGATAGAATAGGTAGGACTCTGACTTTACAAACAAAATCACAATTACACAGGAAATGTCACAAAGAGTAAACAACTGGTATCTTAGCAAAAAGCTTTTGCATAGCAAAAGAAACCACCAACAGACTGAAGAGAAGACTGACAGATTGGGAAAAAAAATTTGCCAGCTTTTCTTCAGAGAGAGGACTAATGTCTAGAATATATGAAAATCTCAGGAAAAATCAGAACCACAAAATTTAAAACCCAATCCAAAAATGAGCATCTGAAATGAATAGACACTCTTCATATGAAGAAGCAGAAGTGGCAAGTAAATATATGAAAAGATCTTCAACATCACTGGTCATTTGAGAGATGCAAATTAAAACACTGAGATTCCATCTCACCTCAGAAAGAATGACTATTATCAAGAAATTAACCAATAAAAAATGCTGGCGGGGGAGTGTAGACTTGTGCAATCACTGTGGAAATCAATGCAGAGATTCCTCAAAAAACTAAAACTAGAGGTTCTATTTGACCCACCTATTCTCCTTCTTGGTATCTTTCCAGAAAAATTTAAAGCATCATACCACAGAGATACATGCACACCCATGGTTATATTGGCACATTTTGCAATAGCTAAATCTTAGAAACAGCCCAAATGCCCATCAACCAAGGAATGGATAAAGAAAATGTGGGTTTTTTTTAAAAAAAAAAATACGATGGAGTAGTACTCAGCCATAAAGAAGGATAAGTTTGAGACATTTCTAGGTAAATAAATGCACCTTGAGAACATACTCTCAAGTGGAATAAATTGGACATACACGTGTAAATATTGCACTGTTTCTGTGGTATGAGAAACCAAAAGTGTAAATAAGGACAAAAATGTATAATAGATATTGGGAAATGAGAAGAAAATGTTCAAGCGGGAAGGGGAATTAAGAAGGGGTGAGGGGGAAAGGAAGGAAGGAATGGAAAAGGGAAAAGAGAATAGAAGAAAAATAGACACAAAGCTTTTGTAAATAAGGAGGGGAGGAAGAGCTGAAGGGAGGGTAGGGGCGTGCTAAAAAGGAGGAATCCAGACATATCATGTGTTGGTACAAATTCCCTATCGTGAATGTGATCACTATGTATATCTGAAATGTATCAATAAAATTGGTTTTAAAAAGACAAAAAAAAATCAAAACAACAGAGGACCCAAGAATTTGTCATAGATGGATAATACGACAAAATGTAAGTTGTGTCAAAACAAATGTAGGAGGGACAGAGCAAAGCTGCATTAACTCATGCAAAATAGAATGATGTTGCTGTCACCTTCGAATGGCTCATCATCATCCTGGAGTGCTTTATGTAAGCCTCACAGTAGATATCCAGCAAAAGCCTAAAGTAAATTCATAAAGATATAACCTAAGAGTTCAAAACATCCCACTAGAGAAAATCATTTAATGAAAAAGGAAGACAAGAGGAGAAAAGAAGAAAGGCTTTATAAAACAAATAGGATGTAATTAATAAAATGACAGTAGTAAGTTTTTACTTAACAGTAATCAGCTTGAATGTGAGTTAATTTCTCCAATTAAAAGTTAGAGTAGTTGAATGAATAAAAATAAATACCCGGCAACTATATGCTGCATAGGAGGGACTCCCTTCACTTGTCAGGACATGTGAAGACTGAAAATGATAGAAGTTATTTCATTTAGGCGGAAGTCAAGAGTGAGAAGTAGCTATATTTCCTTTACATTAAATAATTTCAAGTCAAGCACTGTAAAATATGGGTGGAGAGTACAGCTCAGTGGCAGAGTACTCGTCAGCATGCGTAAGGCCTGGGGTTCAACTCCTATCACATACGTGCAATGAGACAAACTCATGTAATGATTAAGGGAGAAATTCAACAGAGTATGCAACTGTAAATATATACATGCCTCACAATAGAACAGCAAAGTATATAAAGCACACGTTACTGGGTTTGAAGATACAGACTTGAAGATACAGAGAACACCATGATAACAGAAGAATTCAGTAATCCGCTTTCATCAATGGTCATGATCTGGATGGAATCAACAAGGAAACATTGCACTTGAACCACACTTTTGACCAAATAGAACTAACGGATGTGTATAAAAATTCCATCAATCCCAGAATACACATTCTTTTCAATCATTTATATTCTTCAAGACAGATCATATGTTAGGCCACAAACCAAGTCTTAATATATTTAAACTGATAGAAATCATATCAAGTATCTTTTTCCAACCACAATGGTATAGGACCAGAAATCAATAATAGAATTTTTGGAAAATTCACAGTTGTGCAAATTAAAGAACATGCTCCTAAATAACCAATGGGTCAAAGAAAAAACATAAAGGGGAATTAAAAACATCTTGAGACAAACAGAAATGGACACGTGACAGACCACACTTACACAATGCAGCAAGAGCAGGTCCAAGATGGAGACTGGACACTTACGTCCCAAAAGAAAAAAGGTCTCAAACAGCGTACTGCTGCACTTTAAGGAGCTAGGAGAAGAACACATGACAGCCGGTGTTTGTGAAAGAAAATAAATTATGAAGACCAGAGTAAAAAATAAATTAGAAACTAGAAAAACGTTAGAAAAAGCGCAAAACTAAGAGTTGGTTTTTGAAAAGATAAATGAAGATCCTTTATTTTGGCTAAGAAAGAGTCAAAATCAGAAACAAAACAGGAAATGTTGCAGCTGAGAACACAGACGTGAAAAGGATTGGCGTACTGTGAGCATGACCACCAGCTGAATAGCTGGGAATGAATGGGTAAATTCCCAGACACACACGTGCTAACTGGGTCATGAAGAAAGGAAACCGATCAGACCACTGTGCGTAAGGAGATTGAATCCACGTGGAAATTCCTGTCAACGAAAGCCCAGAACCTGGGGGCTTCATTGCTGAACTCTAACAAATACTACAAGAATACTACCAATCTTTCTCCAATTCATCCAAAAAACTGAGGTGGAAAACACACTTTCAGATTAGTCTTATGAGGTCAGCATTACCCTAATCCCAAGGTCAGACAAGGGAGCTACCAGGAAAGAAAACGACAGGCTAATTCCTGCGATGAACTCGCGAAGTGAGTCTAACAGCACCTAACCAAAGGGTCATTCTCCATGCTCAAATGGGATGGTCCAACATGCGCATGCTGTAAGGTGGATGGGTCACAGTGCCAGGGCAAGGGGTCAGAGTTACACGTCATCAATAGACACAGCAGAGACAAAAGTGCACCCCAGAAAACTGGATGCCTTTTCATGATCGAAGCTCTCACAGTGGGAAGAGCAGCAACGTCCCTCAATAAAGTGTGTACGTGGCCAGGCCAGGCCCAGCACTGTGTGCCAAGTTGGACAGTGGGAAGCTTTCCAGGCCAGACCTGGAACAGGCGAGGCTGGGAGCGCTCACGGCTTCTGTTCACCATGGGGCTGGAGACCCAGCAGTTCAAACAGGCAGTGGAAAGAGGTAAAGGGCATCTGAGTCAGAAAGGAAGAAGTTAAATTGTCCCTGTTTTCAGATGAAATGATATCGTTTATAGAAGCTCCCCCAAAGTTCTACAAAAACTTTTACAATAAACACGTTCAGTAAATTGTAAGTTATAAAACCAGTAGGCATAAATCAGTAACATTTCTTCTAATAAACTAAGAAACACAGGAAACAAATCTCATTTACAATAGCTACAAAAAATGTAATAGTTAGGAATAAATTTAAGGAGATAACGACTTACATACTGAAATGCACAAAACAATGAGGAAAGAAATGGAAAACAAACAAAAAGAAAAATGTTCCACGTGCATGGATTGGACATGGACCGTTATCCACATTATACAGAGTAATCTCACCTGTAATCCCACACGCAGGAGGCTGAGACAGGAGGATCACAACAAATGTCAAGGCCAGCCTGGACAATGTAATGAGTTCAAGGCAGGCCTGAAGTACATAGCAAGACCCTGTTTCAAAAAAACAAAATACAAACCCTAGTATAGAATCACAAAAGACCTTGACTGGTCAAAGCAATCTTGAATGGAAAGAATAGAGCTGGAGGCATCTCACTATCGAAGATCAAAGTGTCCTGCAAGGCCCTCGTGAACAAAGCAGCCAAGTGATAGACTAGAAACAGACACACAGCCCACGAGCACAAGGTGGAGTCACACACACGTCTATGTCTGGTTTTCTACAGAGCTTCCAAGGAACAAGGGGAGACGAGTCATCACCTTAATAAGTGGCACAGAAAAAACCACCACCAAATACAGAAGGATAACTGTAGACCAATTGCGTCCATACGCAACTCTCAGCTCAGACTTCATGAAAAACGTAAACATAAGACTAGAAACAATAAAGCTGCGGAAGATAACAAAGCAAAAACTTCACAGCGCTGACATGGGGAGTGATTCTTCAGTTAGGAACCCAAAAGCACAGGCAACAGAAGTAAAAAGACACAAATGGGGTTACATTAGACCAAAAGCAAAGCAAAGGCCATAGTAAACACAGCAGAGAGGCAATTTATGGAATGGAAGATTTGAAACATAATATTTGATACCTGCATAGTCTCTGAAATATATATGGAATGCAAACAGATCAAGTGTAAGAATACAACCCAATTAAAAAATGGGCAAAGAATGTGCAGATATTTCTCAAAAGAAAACTTAAAATTGGCCAACATTTATATGAAAAAAGTACTCAAAATCAATAATTAAAGAATTACAAATTAAAGCGACTATGAGTTTACTGCCTCACACCTGTTTAAATAGCTAATTATCAAAACCAGTAGTGTTGGAGATGATAAAAGTGGAACACTTATACCACTAGGGGGCACTTTCTGGTATATATATATATATATATATATAACACTGGGAGGGCCCTCAAGACAGTGAACATTGATCCAGCAATCCAACACCTGAGCATGCAGCCAGAGGACAGGGAGCACAGAGGCTGGGACAACAGCTGCACGCCCTGCTCATCCTGGCCTTACCCGCTGTGGCCAAGACAGACCGCCAGGCTCTCTGCCAATGACAAAGGAAACGTGAGACATGCACACAATAGAAGCAAGCCTCGGAAGAGAGGAAAGTCCGTCACATGTGATGAGCTGGGCGGACCTGTGTACTATGGTGGGTAGCCAGGCCTGGAAAGACAAGTGCCACAGGACCCTGGTTACACATAATAGCAGTCAGCTGACCTCGTGGAAGCAGAGTTGTGTAGATGGTTCCTGGAGCCTGGGGAGGGGAAGCATGGGTGGATGCCGGTGAAAGAGCACGGTGCTCCTGTTAGGTAGAAGAACCGGTCACAGCCGGCTCTTGCTCCGCAGGTGACTCCAGCTAGTGGTGAGATATCGCCTATTTGAAAAGGCAAAGAGCAGAGTGTTAACGTTTTCATGACAAAAAATGAGTATGTGAGGTGACACATTGTTAAGTCATTTAGCCACCCTACAATGTGTACATATATCAAAGCTTGGTGCATACCACGCAATTTTTACTTATTACAAAGTTTTTTAAAAGTAGAAAATGAGTCAGTGGCAGATATAACATGGCTTTAAAACTTTCTTACATTAATAAATTTCCTTTTATTATTCATAATATGATATTTTGTGGATTTAATATAGTCAATATTATTGATAATTCTTTTAAACAGTCCCTCTCAAATGACCTGATATCTTTCCATGAAGACATTTTTGTATACTGGCACTATTTCCTAGATAACAGCTCTTGGTGTGTAGAAGGAAATGGATGAAGGCCAGTGTTAAGACAGCCTTCTATTTGACGGGGTCATTGTCAACCAACACTCGCCACTGACAGTCCTTGCCCTGGAGATCCTATCTTAGTGACTTTTCCTGTTAAGTGGTGCTTTTATGCTCAGTGTTGCTTAGGAATTAAAAACCAACTGATTGCTCCGGTGTATAATGAGCCTTTAAATTTAAAATTTGGGGTTTTACATTTATTAAATGTTCTAGAGATGCTCTTTCTTTTTCTTTCTATCTAAAATGAATCATTCTAATGTCCCTGTTTCTTCTTGAGCAGAGTTTATTTGAATGTGAGTCTTCTGTATTACCTAGCAGTCAATCTATGAGGATGCTCTTCATGGAAATTATACCGATTTCCATAAAGCAATTGTGGTAGTTTAATTGGACCAACTTATAATATCAAAAATACTTTTTACCTTGTTTAACCTGATTTAAGAAGTAACTAGCTAATAGCAAATTATATTTAAGGAAAACATTCTATCTAAAAAGGAAATTGCTAATTTTGAAAGTTGAAAAATACACACTGCCTTATGGTGAGGAGAATTTAATCTTTGCTAATGTACACAATTATTTTTGAATTATAAATGAGTTAAAGTATAAACATGAATTGCTTTTTGTATTAATGGATATTTTGAAATTTAATAACACAGATCAAGAATATTAGCGTTGGTGGAACCCATATATTTGATCTAGTTAAGGCGTACCAGATTCCTGGAGTTAGATAAGTTCAACCCAGAGCAGAGAAAGACCCAGGCTGATCTAAGTTATCTGGGATCTAGTTCACACATTTTCTCAGGAGACTTCATCAGTGACTTCGTTCTGAGTTTATACAGGTGGTTTAATGTTCAATTAGTTTTTTGTCCAAATATACCAGGAGATATTTATGGTTTAATGTTTTGATAATATGATCAAACTACTATAATATTCCTAAAGCTTTAAAACGCCATCATTCACAATAAAAGAGGTCAATTTAATTCTAGTGGTTCAGAAAAAAGCCCACCATCACTAAAAGTTGTATCATTAATTTCAGAAATATCACATGTATTTCTCAGATGCAATTTCATGTACTTTTTGTGTGCTCTGGCCTCTATACATTTAGACTGAGTTCAGACACACACATGAAAGACCACTTACTGACATATTCTACCCATGGACAGCCACCAGCCAAATGTGGACATCACAGAGAAATCTAGTGATAGTCTATGACAGAACTCTAGCAACTGCTACTCCATTGTCTGAACAGGCTCTTGAGCTGAGAATTGAGTCCGTCACCCATTTACGTGAGACTATACCACTCCTAGCTGGGCCTGGTTAAGACGGTGGCTCAAGGCAGTCCTGCGCTTTTCCTCTTAGTTCTGCTTCTACCTCTGACCCACCTGTTTGTCTGTGTGTCCTGTGCCTGCAGCGGTTCAGAACTCCGCCTGGGGAGGACAGATGCTTTCCGTCTGAGCTCTGTGGATCCCATCAAGTGCAGTTCTGCCCACCATCACTCACTTCCATGGAAAAGGGGCACTGTGGAAAATGCAGTTCTCCCTTGCTGCTCCTTCCCAGGGCTCTCAAGTGACCGGAGTGACTGACATATTCTGAATAAGCTTGGCCTGAAAGACACTATTATCTGGACTGATTGCGGCTGGGGAATGTCCTTCCTGATGGAAATCCCTTTTAGGTCTTAACACCAATACAAACACACAAACAACAAACTGTTGCCCTGTGCTGTGTCTGCAACAGGACGTAGCTTATAATTTTGTTTATAACGACATGTGGACCACATTTAGACCTCAGAGTTATTGTCCTTTAGACTATTTGCAATGCACATAGAGAAGCTAGGAGCCAGACACATCCAAGTTACTGATGTGTGGAGCAAAAACGAGTTGTAGTGGGATAGGACGGCTGCGTGGTCATTCTCCAGGACTGCTCCTTTTGCTTTACCCACATTTTTCTTTCGTGTATACTGGTTTTACAGATTAATGAGTTTTGTGTTTGGCAGATTTGTACACGCACATAACATGGTAAATAGATGCTAATAGAAAAGCGAGAAAATCAGAAACAGCAGCAGGCTTTACCAGATTCTAGGAAAAAAGAGCCCACAGACGTAATTTCCTAATTTCATGTTACTTCCATTTGGCTTTGTAATTTTTTAAATCTTAAAGATTTTGGTGTTTGTTACTGTTGGAGAATAACAAGCCAAGGTCATAGCATTTAGGAATTTTGAACTGCATTAGGAAAGTTTTGTATAATTTTTAAGAGGTGGAAAATTCTGGATTCAGAGTATAATGTTAATACCACAAAAATCTTCATATTTTTCATCATCTTGACAAAGATCCTCCAAGCAAGCCTTTAAATGGGAGATAAAAAAACTGCAACCAAGTGATGTTAGGTGTGAATCTCTGAAATATGTGAAGCTCATGCCATGTTTGCCCGTTCATTAGTTCTACCTGAGGGCAGATGCTAGCACCCTTGCTGCCCTATTATTCATAAGGAAGAGAGGCCCGTGCTTTCCTCCAAGATGGAACACAAGGAAACCAGCAAACTCTGAGATTTTCCCATCCAACTCCAGTTTAGTGCAGTAACAGTGGGCTCAAAATGGCGGCCTGGCATGAGTAGGAGGATGACACGTGGGGCAGCCCCACAAGACTTGTTTCTATAGCCCCACAAGGCTCAAGGAAGACATCGATCGATCCCATTGGCCAGAGTGGAAGAGAAGAGGATGAATGACAGGAGGTCAGAAAGACCCTCCCAGATTGACTCAGTCTGAGAGACTTTGTGGACCAATGATGAGGACCAGTGATATAGAGGCTCTCGATGGACACTGGCCAAGGAGGATAAGAAGTCGGTGACTAGATGCTGACCCATGGCCAAACCTTCTTGCCCTACCTTCCATACACTCATTATCACGAACTTCTTTAAGGATCTAGGCAAGGGACCCTCCTGCTTATCTTAAATAAGAAATGACTAATTGTGCAGAATTAACTAAAATCAGTGCATGAGGATTGAGTTGATTTATAGAAGACAATGGGCTGTATTGTTTTTGTATAACTAAATGTTGTGACCTAATAATTTATACAGTACTAGCATTCCTCTCTTATTTTCTGTGTATCCTTTTTTTTGTTTTGTTTTTTTGGTTTTTTTTTTTCGGGTACCGGGAACCGAACTCATGACCTTGTGCTTGTCAGGCAGGCACTGTGCCGCTGAGCTAAATCCCCAGCCCCTTTCTGTGTATCCTTAACTGAAAATGATCCTATCTTGGGGCATGAATGAATTATCATCTTTTGCTGTCACAAAATACCTGACATACATCATTTAGAGAGGAGAGGTAGGATTTGGCTTAGTTTCGGAGTTGTCAGTCCATGGTCGATGGACCCTGTTGCTTTAGGTCTATGGGAAAGCATAAATGCTGTGGTGGAGCATTGTGGAAGAAAGACATTCAGTTCAGTAGAGGGTCAGCACACAAGAGCAGAGCAGCAGGCGAGAGTTGAGGGACAAGATACAGGCCCCAGGGCCATGTCCCCTTGTCCCAGTCTCTTCAGCCAGGCCCACCTCCTCATTTCCACCATCTCCAACCAAGTCACCGAAGGAGGATCTCCTAAATAGCTTAATCCACTGATGAAGTTAGGCCCTTGTGACCCAATCACCTCCTGCACACGGGGACTTTGAGGGACATTTTAGGTCTAAACCATAACAAGGCATGGTATCACTAATTAAGGATTAGTTTCTCAAAGCAGGGTATAAAGCAAATAGTTTATAAAGACTAAAGGTCATTACCCATGAAACCCCTCACCCAAGCACATAGTACTGTAACAGTCATGAATAGATTCAATAAACTCTATACAAGCAGTTGGCTCTGGGCTGGAGGATATTAGCTATTTCCTCAGGTGATACAGATTAAGTTTTAAATTACTCATCTCAAGATGCAAGGCTATAAGAGTTTCCCATTGTAAGAAGTTCATAGGATTAGACATTGCCTTAGTTACTTTTCTTGTGGCTGAGACAAAATACCCAACGTCCAGAGTTAAAGGGGGAAAAGTTTATTTAGCTCGCAGTTAGTAGAGGTTTCATTTGATAATTGGCTGGCTTTAAGGCAGGGCTGCACATGGCAAAGGGCCAACAGTCCATGGTGACAGAAGAGGGTTAAAGCAACAAGAAAGTGGGGGCGGAAACCTCTTTCTGTCCCATACATTGTTTGCAGGCTACCTGCCCTAGGGTAATCGCAGCATTGGACCATGAATTAATTACAGGCTCTAGATTCAGCCACCTCCAAAATTCCCACCCCCATAACCCCATGAGGCTTTTGGGGGACATCCAGACACAAACCGTAGCAGACACCAAGGGAGAGAAAAACACATTATATTTCCCACTACCATTCAGAGGAATTGGCTGGGTTCCCCATTACTGGAACGAAATACTTGACAGTCACAAATTGAAGGAGGAAATGTTTACTTGTGATTTCAGGGGTGTCAGTCTATGGTCGCTGGCTCCATCGTGGAACGCCTGGCAGAAGAGGGCTTCTCAGCTCATGGCGGTCAGGAATCAGAAGGGAAGGGAACCAGCAAGAGAGGGGCAGAGACTGGACACAGTGTCGGAGGTCACACTCCAAGATCACACTCCTGTGACCCAAGCAGACTGTGCTTCACCAAAGTAACCCTCACAGGAGGCAGCTTGCCCCGCATTGTTCAATCTCTCCACCACTTGCTCGGTATCCATGCCTGTGTTTTATATTTGTGACTGGACTCCTCTTAAAGTTTTGGTTTGAAAGTGCTGACTCTGGTAGGCATGGCTTCTGTCAATACACTATCCGACTGATAACTTCTCCATCTCAAGAGGTTAAAACAATGTGGCTTCTTTCTTTTCCAAGTGCGGAGAAGGCAAAAATATGCAACTGTTTCCAAACAACATCTTAATGCAATAAAAGAGCTGTCTCCTGAGAGAATACCTGGCTTCTAAATTTCTATCTGCTGTTAGTCTTCATCTTCAAAATACAAACCAATTTTTGACAATAGCAATTGTAAAAAGAAAACCGATTGTATATACTTAATTGTGAATTCAGTTCATATAATATTTTCTTGAAAAGTAAACAAGTGAGATAAGTAGACACACTAGCTTAAACATTGCATGCATTTTCCTATATGAGAAACCTAAAATATAAATAAATTATAGAGCAAAATGAAAGATAGACGGTAGGAAGTAGGACCATAGGTCTTTTGCAAAGGGGAAAGAGATCAACAGAGAGAGGGGAAGAAGAAGGAAATAAAACAGGATGGGGATGTGTTATGTGCAGGCACCACCTTCCCATGAGGAATGTGATCGTTATGTACTGCAAACATGTGCTGATAAAGATAAGTTAAAGTAAACTTTTTAATTATTTTGAGCTATGAAGGAGAGCCAAATCATACTAAATTTTATTGTTAACTAATCCTTACTAAGTGACTATTAGAGACACAATTACGGATAAAAAGAGATTTTATGGGATTTCAGGCTTAATTTAAGAGCCTTTCTTTAAAAGCTCATGAAATGTACAAAGAAAAACTTAGGTATTAAACTTAATTTACAATGAAACCTATCAACACAAAATCTAAAAATTCAAGGCTGACATATACCAGCGAGATCGCACATTGTCAAGTCTTCTCCCGGAAACTCTCCACGCACCCCAAACCATGAGGGGACAAGAACTGTGAGTCTCATCAGCTGCACTGTACATCCTTCCCTGGGCAGCTGCTAGGCTTTGGCTAGATGGCAAATTTGAGGTACGTGCTTACAGTATCAGGACTCTGGGGGCTGAGGCAGGAGGATCACAAGTTCAAGTTCATCCCAGGCAATTTAGTGAACTAGCAAGATCCTATCTCAAACAATAAAAAAAGGGCTGGGGATGCAGTTCAGTATAAAGGCTCAGTTTCCAGTACTGAAAAAAATGAAAGAAAAAGATCAGAACAGGCACTTTATTTGTTATCTTGTATCAGTGATGTCATCACCTGTATCTTAATCCCAAAGTTAGCAATGCGTAGCTCAGAGAGTTAAGAAACTTGAATAAGATCACCCAGCTAATAACTGGCAGAGCAAAAGTTCTATTGTAGCCCAGGGTTACTCGTTCCAAATTATTTACGTTCCTTGCACAACGTTACCATGCAAGCAGTTTTCTCAATGCTGTGTAACGTCCTGTCAGTTGCATTAAACACAAGGGAGGAGGCAGAGATGATCCTGTCTGCCTGCACTCTTCCTTTCAACTTAGTTTCTATGTGAATTAGATGTTGGCCATGGAGTAGTGTTTGAGTAGCCAATTCTTGGATGAACATTGGGTTCATGCTAAAATTCTGGGAATGATGTTACATTCTGTGGTAGATGTGGGGTAGACCAGGCTGGGCTTGGTGTTTGTACTCAGTGCTGTTACTAGTTAGGTAACGACATGTCACCTAGCGACCTGCTGAGAATGGGACACTCAGTCCCTGCCTGGATTCATCCTAGAGCTGGACTTTTTTTGCAGCAAAGAATCTAGAAATGTTGGCTTCGGGCTAGAGTTTGTGATTCATTTGAGTTCCAGCACTGGTTCTTGCAGGAAGCCAGCGCTCCCAATTTCTCTGTGCTCAGACCAGTGTCCTCCCAGGTCACCGACTCTTTCCATTTCTTTGCCAGCCTGGAGCTGCCCTTCATGCTTGGAGGAAATCCTACGGTTCCAAGTAGGGGCAGCTTTGTGAGGGGTGGACCGAGGAGTGTTTAGGTTTCTAGGTGGGTTAAAGTCAGGGGAACAGAGGAAAGACGTCTTTCCTGACACACATGTGGGTGCACGCAGAGTGTGTGCCTATGCTCTGTTAAAGCTCAGATGCTCCCACCAAGGCCGCTCTCAGCACGATGGTACAGCGCCTCGCCCACATAGCTGTCCCTGCTAACTCACCGCTGGGCAAACCCTGGCCGCGCAGCCTGTTGTCTTTACCTTGGCTTCCTGGCGGGTCTTCAGTCTGTGCCATCACTTGGTTCCCGTTGTCTCCACATAGCTTTGCTGTGTCACACATCAAGTATCTAATTACACGCCTCTTTCTCCCTGTGATCCTGCCCTGCTGCTCTGTCAGCACCACAGCTGAAGCTGAATTCCTCTGGCAGCTGTGCCCCTGACATTTATAGATTTTTTCAACCTGGAGTTTGGCCATGGATTTTTCAACATCTGGGTTTTAATCAAGATCTTAATTTTGTTCTCTTAGTGACTTCCAACAGTAAATTTACTACTTTTTCTGGATAGCACTGTGGAAAGGGAAATATGAAGAGTTTTCTATTCCTCATTGATGGAAACATTCCCAATGTAGTATACATGAGTAATATAGACATTTTTCCTTTGGAAACAGTATGTCGGTGTTTGGGCTTTAGATATGAATGAGGAATCACACATTTTCAGGAAAAGTCTCTCCCCCACCTTTTTTCTGGACACCACTGAAAGAAAATCAGAGTTTTATTATGTGACTTTAATGTGTTTACTTCTTATTTTGTTGCATTATTCCAGGACAATGGGGATATTGATTGATTGGTGTCCAATAAGTGATTAAAACATACATACATAGCCTATGAAATTATGCATTTCCCAGTCTTTTCCAGACAAGAGTTTTCACCTTACTTGTAAGAGTGTTTAAACTTAATCTTTCCTGACTTATGTGATCATAGTTGATATTTAGAAAGTAAAATGCAAGGCGACCCAAATTAACCAGTGATTCTTGGATGCTTGCCATGCGGTGACCTGCTCTTTCCCAAATATACAAAAATGACAGTGACATCACCGAGACACAAGATGGTGGAGTAGGGGATGCTAGCCTTTATCCTCCACTCCCCTTCACACACAGACACACACACCCAGGTATCCACACCTCATTACAGACCCAAACAGCCCAGAGCAGGAGCAAGAGGTGCTACCCACAAAATATACAGACAGGAAAGGAAGGCAGCAAGAAACATGAAAGTCATGGAGATTTGATGCTGCTAAGAGTACAAGCTAGTAGGTGACCCAAAGAAATAGAGATATATGAATTAGCTAAAAAATCGAAGACATACTTTGAATTAATAAAACATACTTAAAATAAAAATTAAGGAATTGAAAAATACAATGAATGAAATAAAAATGTACAACAGCATCAACCAAATAGATGATACAGAAGAAAGAATCTGTGAACTCAAATACAAGTTATTTGGAAATTAGAGGAGGACAAAAAGAAATTCAAAGAAAAATTTTAAAAGCTTATGGGATTCATGGGGCACCATCAAAAGAGCAAATGATTGAGTTACAAGAGATTAAGAACAGAGAGACAAATGTTCTGGTAGATATAGTTAAATAATAACAAAAATTCTCCAAGTCTGGGAAAAAATAAATATCCAGATACAATAAAGTCAGAAGTCTCCTATCAGATTTAATCCAAACAAGACCACAGTAAGACGTGCTATAGTCAAGCTGTCCAAAATTACAAGAGGACTTTGAAAATAAGAAAAATAAAAATCAAATAACATACAAAGGACTTCAGGAAGGATGGCAGTAGATTTGTCAACAGAAACCTTACAGGCCAGGTCAGAGTGCAATGAAATACTCAGTGCGGTGACAGGAAAACGTTACTCCACAGGGCAGTGTGTTCAGCAAAGCAATCCTTCAGAAAAGAGAAAGACTTCCTTGGGCTGAGCTGAGGATGCTCACAGTACAGACTGCCTACCTTACAGGAAATGCTATCGGGCATTTCTTAAGATGAAAGAGAACCTGCTAAGGAGGAACATGAAAGCATATAAAGGAACAAAACTCACCAGCAAAGTGCATATACAAATTCAGAACACTAACACTGTAATGATGGTGTATATTCTGAAGGTTTAAGGACAAACTTATTAAAAATAGCTACAATAATACATATATATAACATGAAAAAATGAGAATTATGACATAAAAGTCAAGGGTTGGCTAAAAGTGTAGATTTATTTCATGCAAAATAAACAGTGCCTCCCCTTACCAAGAGTTTAGTATCTGTTGAGGAGGACAGTTTTAGAACAAAGGAGGTAGATATTTGTGAAAGAAAGGTGATAGAGTGGCAAAATAATCACTTTTGAGAAATTTCTCCAAAGATTGTCTCTGAAAATGCATTATCACTTAATTAAACTGTTCCCCAGGGTTCAGAATCATGCATCATTAATGTCAGTACATTTATTATCTCACAACTAC
Organism: Chinchilla lanigera; assembly: GCF_000276665.1. Classification (NCBI taxonomy): domain Eukaryota; kingdom Metazoa; phylum Chordata; class Mammalia; order Rodentia; family Chinchillidae; genus Chinchilla; species Chinchilla lanigera. The sequence continues at coordinate 30,044,381 of NW_004955417.1, forward strand.
GGCAGCAAAAGAGAAAGACCTAACTGGAGTCAGGCAAACATTTGAATCTTGGCTTTATTTCTTATTCATATGTAAAATGGGGACACTATCATCACCTGATATAACTCATCTACCTTCAAACACAGTTTTTTTTTTAATAAAAGAAGCTTTGAAAATACTGTTTACTAGCATTTTATTATTACTAGTGGTAACTATAGGCATACCTTGCAGATAATAAATACAGTGGTTTGAGACACCTACAATAAGATGAATATCCATTAAAGCAACATTTTGGTTTTTCACAGCACATAAAAGTGACGTTTAAAATGTACTGTAGTCTATTAAGTGTGTAACAGCATTATGCTTCAAATGAATGTAGAGAACTTAGATAAAAACCCTTTATTGCTGAAAAGTGCAAATGATCATGGGAGCCTTCCATGAATCCTAAACCTTTTGCTGGCGGACAGTCTGCCTCGATGTTACTGATTTTTATCCAGGGCGTACTAGGGTGGTGGTTGCTGGGAGGGGCTGTAGCTTAGTGATAGAGCACGTGCTTAGCATGGCTGAGGTCCTGCCTGGGTCTAATTCCCAGCATTAAAAACAAACACACACACACACACACACACACTGAGAATGCTGTTTGCTGAGGGGTGGGGTGACTGTACCCAACTCCCCCTTTAACAGGAGAGTTCTCCTGCAGCATGCAGTTGTTTTTTGGTAGCGTTTTACACACAGTATAACTTCCTTGAAGACTGAAAGCAATCCTCTAGAACCTTGCTGTGCCTTATCAACTAAGTTTAAGTAACTATCCTGAGCCCCTTGTGGTCATTTCAACAGTGCTCACAGCATCTTTACCAGAAGTAGATTCTGCCTCTAAAAACCATTTTCTTTGCCCATTCACAAGAAGAAACTCCTTATCCCTTAAAACCTCCCTGCAAACTTGCAGCAGTTCAGTGCCATCGTCAGCCTCTATTTTGATTCTAGCTCTCTTGCCTTTTCCTCCAGGTGCACAGAAGTCTTGAGCCCTTCAGTCATCCCAGAAGGTTGAGATCGGCTGCTTTCAAACGCCTGTTAATGCTGATATTCTTGGTATAGGGGAAATACTATAACTCCCAACCCGCTAGATGTCAGACACGCCTAGTTCCTGTTCCCCAAAATCAAAGAACAGATTCTAAGGAAACAATAGAGTTTAAGAATAGAAAAACTTTATTGAGAGAGACAGCCTCTGAGAGACTAGAGGGTCCCGAAAGTGGGTTGCCGATGAGCCCACTTCTGAAAGGAAGTTTTACACAGCAAAATCATGAGGTGGGAACAATGCGGGTCAAAACTATGATCAGCCAAGTAGAGCTGCTCAGGTAATATTGATCTAATGGGGCAGCAGGCCACATAGCAAGGTTTTGGAATGAATAAAGGTCTTCTTTAGGACAGGATGGACCGGGGAGGTCTTGGTCACCCACTGAGGTGACTGATGTCTATCTAGACTTTATTGGACCAGGTGATACCAATTATCTTATCCCCTGGGGAGGCATGTATGCCTGGTCATTCTATCTTTTTATCATGAGGCCTGGCCTCCAACAGATGCACCTCTGGCCACAGTTGTGATGTGTTTCTGCATTGATGCCCCAAGGGCACAGCCCTGTCTGACTGCCTATAATATTTATACATGACTTAGCTGTCTGTAATATTCTGGTCTCCCACGAATCACAAAGGTCCCTCATGACCTCCAGAATAGTGAACCTTTCCAAAGAGTTTCAGTTTTTTTTGTTCAGATCTGGATGAATCACTGCCTATGGCAGCAGTGGCCTCACAAATATTTCTCAGTTAATAAGCTTTGAACGTTGAAATTACTCCTAGGTCCATGGGCTGTGGAATGGATGCTATATTTGCAGAATGAAAACAACAGCAATCTCCTCGCACAGCTCCCTCAGAATTCCCCGTGACCAGGTGCATTGTCAATGAGCAATGATACTTTAAAAGGCATCTTTGTTCTGAACAGCAGGTCTCCACAGTGTTTTAAATCTTCAGTCAACCGTATTGTAAACAGATGTGCTCTATCTGGCAGGCTTTGTTGTTCCATTTGCAGAGCACAGGCAGGATCAATCAGAGTAACTCTCAAAGGTCCTAGAATTTTCAAAGGTAAATGAGATCTGCTCCACCTTAAATCACCAGGTACGTAAGCCCCTGACAAGAGTTAGCTGTCCTTTGAAGCAGGTATTGACTTCTCCCCAGCTATGGAGTCCTAGATTGCATCTTCTTCAAATAGGAGGCTATTTGTCTACATCGAAAGCCTGTTCAGTGAAGCCTCCTCCACTTACTATCTCAGCTAGATCTTGAATATAACCAGCTTCAGTTTCTCTTTCAGCAATTACCGCTTTACCTTGCACTTTGGTGTTATGGACACGGCTTCCTTCAGCCTCATTAATCAACGTCTGCGAGCTTCAGATTTTTCTTCTGAGTGTCCTTATCTTTCTCAGCCTGCACAGAATTGGAGAGTTGGAGCCTGGCTCTGAAACAGGCTTTGGCTTAAGTGAATTGTGTGGCTGGTTTGATCTTTTATCCAGGTCACTAAAACTTTCTCCATATCTGCACTAAGGGTCTTCTGCTTTCTTATCCTTTGCATGTTCTCTGCAACAGCACTTTCTACTTCCTGCAAGAATTTTTCCTTTATATTTCCAACTCAGCTAATTGTGTGACTCAGGAGCCATAGCTTTAGGCTTATCTTGGCTCTGTACATGTCCTCCTTGTTAAACTTCATCACCTGTAGCATTTGAATTAAAGTGAGAGCTGCAAGACCGTTGTTTCTGATCAACATTTGGAGGGCATTGTCAGGTTATTAACAGCCTAATGCAGTACGGCTGTGTTTTAGGGAATAGGAATTCCTGAATAATGAGAGACTGCGGAGTGCTCAGAACACACAATGCATGCATCGATTAAGTTTGCCTTCTTACGCAGGCGTGGTCCACAGTGCCTCAAAATAATGACAATATTAACATCAAAAGTCACCCATCAGAAATCATTGTGAGGGTAATAATATTGAACACGTTTAAAATATTAGAAGAATTACTAATATGTGACACAGACATAACATGAACACTGTTGGAAAAACAACACGGGCCAAGCTGCCTAATTCAGTCACTATAAACCTTCCTTTTATAATAATATCTACAGGGTGGTTAAGTGAAAGACAATAAAACAAGGTAAGCCTTTCATGTCCTGGAGACATGTAACCTCTGAACAAACTGTCAGGAGATGATCAAGGCATAGGACTGTTTTTCTCTAAAAACCCATAAGTGAAAAATAAGTCTTTCCAAATATTCAAGAAGCTGTGTAACACTCTACCACAGTGGTTCTCAAAGTGTAATATTTGGAACAGCAGCACCATTTGAGAATCACTGGAGTGACATTTGAGAATTGGATAAAAATTCAAATTTTAGGGCTCCTATCCCACAAATTCAAGACCTACCGAGAGCCTGAAATTTTTTAGTGAGGGCCCTATGCCGAGAGCCTGAAATTTTTTAGTGAGGGCCCTATGCCAAGAGCCTGAAATTTTTTAGTGAGGGCCCTATGAATTTGTGCGTAATAAGGTTGGGTGTTGTTTAGGCACACTAACATTTGAGGAAAACTGTGCAGAGATACTGATGTCAGTATTAGTCCACTTGGGCTGTTATAGCGAAATCGCTGGCACTACGTACCTTACAAAGAAAATTTACTGTCTCAGCCCAAGTGCTGAAAGTTTAGTGGAGAGGCCGAACCTGAAGGTGTAGAGTGGTGACTTGAAGAGGTCGTGGGCCACTTTGAGTGGGTATGACCAAGGTCACAAAAAGCGACTAGATTTGGACAGGAAATTTATTTCTTTGTGAAGGTGGAAAATTTGACACTGAGAAGAAAATTAAGGGAGCTCGTTCATGAAAGACTTTTGTAGATATCTTTGCTCCTAGATTTTCTTATAGAACAAATGTTTTTGACCAGTTAGAGGAAAGTAGTCGTATCTACCAAGCTTATTTCCATCTCTTTGAAATGGATTCCTACCAAATCTGGCTCAATTCTGAAGGCTAAGCTCCAAAGTGATCTGAAATTTGAATCCTTTACAATGTTGTGAAGGAAAAGAGCACCTTGTCAAAAAGACTGTAAAGTGGGAAAAGTACAAGCAATGTGTACAGATGTGCGGACACTTTCTCCAGTAAAATTCCATTTCTGGTTCTCTGTTGTAAAACTTAGAGTCAGATTAATTTAATAGAACCTAAATTAAAATGTTCTTGCTTAGTCAGTTACTCTCAATGGGAATTTTTATTGTGTAATGTGGGCATATATGTTTCATTAAATCCCTCTTTATGTTGGAGTTGCTAGTATTGTCTTAAAAATAACTCAATAGTGACAAATTTACCATCTTAGTATCAAACTAAGTTTAATAATAACCTCTCTAATGCCTTAGGAAAAGGCTGTTTTTCAGCATCTTTAATAATTTGGATATAAAAATTCAAATCAGACTACAGAGCTAAGGCTTTATAGGACAGACCAGAAAAATGAATGGTGAATCTTAAGGATCGTGGTGGAAGCTGTCATATTCAGCTACTGGAAAGTGCAGGATTGCTTTGAGAAGTAGTTATCACTTAATACTTCACACTTCAACCAGTGAACTATAAGATTGTGTTCCTCATTCACCCACTACTAAGGGGTCTGGCAACATTCTGGTCTCATTGCTGTTGTGCTTTCCTGGGAGAGCTGTTCTCATACCTGCTTTACACTTTGAGTGCATCACCAAGTCTTTGCCATTCCTTCTGTTACTAAAATGTATTTGTAGGTGTATTAACATGATGACCCCAGGTTGTAGTAATATGATGATCCTAATCTGTGTTTGTTGGATTTGATTTTTAGGAGCGACTGGGGAATGTTTATTTTTCAAAATTTTCCTTTCTATCTTTGAGCAGAATATATTTCTGTGACCCTTTAGGAAACTTTAACGATAGCTTATATAAGTTCTAAAACCCATGACAATGATCTAGTTTCAGTATTACAGTCATGCAAATGTAACTTCAGTTCACTTAAAATGGAAAGGATACAGTAAAAGTATAATAGCTACAGATGTTCAGTGTACATAGAAACCTTGGGATCTATTTGACTGAATCTATTTTTATAGATGATTATATGATTAGATAAAGTAAATGGTTTGTATGAGACATGCATAGTACGTTCTCCTGGAATAACGTCTGACACAATATCTTTGAGTGGTTTAATGTGGACAACGGTTCAGTCCATGGTCAGCTGGCTCCAAGGCAGAAGGATCATGGTGGAAGCGCCGGCAGAACAAAGCTGCTTAGATCATGGTGGCCTGGAAGCAGAGCAGAAGGACAGCAGAGTATCAGGAGCAGTGGAGCAGCCCTGGAAGCCTAGGCTGCTCCTTCATGACTGCGGGGACCAGATGGGCTCAACTGGCCTCTTCTGTGAGAACTGGAGAGAAAGGCAGTGTGACCCGTGCTGACCTGCTGCAGGGAAAATTAATACAGCTGGGATCCTTACGAGGCTGTGTACCACAGACGGTGAGAGGCAGATGAACCCTGTTTTACTCTTACTGCTCGTGCCTGTCTCTCAGTGAACAAAGCAGGGTGCACCAGCCACGTGGGGCTCTTTGAGGAAGGGAAACAAGAGCCCCCAGCCCCCACATTTTAACCTGTTCTGTGTCTCTGTGTTTCATCTTTATTGCCCCTTGGTCAGGTACAAGCCCACAGGTTGGCCCCCTACGTACAACACCCAAACACACCCAGAAGTGTGTTCCGCCAATCCCCAGGGTGGATCCCAAAGCCAGTGGAGTCAAAACTCCACCCCAGATGCCTGAAAGAGAGTGCTCTCAGCTTGCCACACAAATACATTTCCTTGAAGCATCTCTAATCCCCAAGCAAAGGTAATGGCAAGTTCAAAATTCTGCCTAACGTAATCCAAGTATCCTGTCTACAACCAGAAAGGGGGAGACAGTGCACACGGAGAAGAGGTACTGCCAAGAGCTAAGTTTAGGGCTCTTTAACACTTTAAGGACTGTTGGGGAAAGATCCTTTAAAATGAGAAAAGTATACAGTTAGGAAACCATTGAAGTAGGCAATGTGTGGTCATGAAAGCCTGGTAGAAAAAGCATTTCAAGAAAAAACAGCAAACACTGTCATGTGCTGTAAGAGGGCCACATGAGGGACAGCTGAATGTTGCCTCATGCAAAAGTTGGTCTCCAGTAATCTTAAGCAGTTCCCTGGGACTGATGCAGATGACAACATATCAGTATATCTTTCTAACAAGAATTAAGCCAAAATTGACATAATTTGGCTTCAAATTTTATCCACCACATGAATCTACAATAGTTACTAGTATAAAATAATAGTTTACTTGGGTAATGAAATACCTATTACACCACATTTATTACCTATTCCTAATGTTTGCTCAGATAGCCTGCCCTTAAATTCTCAGAGCTACAGAAAGCCATTTTTCAACATATATAATCAGAGAAGTATATTCAGAAGCAACCCTGTTGAGGAATTTACTACTAAATCAGCAGTGAGCCAACTGACTCCTGGGGGGTGTGAACATACAGTAAGCACATAACATATTTAACTAGAAAGCTTATGACAAAGCACATGGGACCACAGGGACGAGCGACACTGGGGAGTTATGTGCGTCTTTGTAGAACAGCAAGCCTGCAGCCAAGAAAAACAGAGAACAGAAGCAGGTGCGGCCGTGACCGTTGCAAAGGTATAGGCAAGAGCCAAGGGGCACGAATATAAAAAGACCACATAAAGAAAGTAAAAAGGAAAATGAGTAAAGCCTATCTAAAACTATAAATACAAAGGTCACCCCTAAAACAAAAATAAAAGCCCTCCTAAATTCCAAAAGAAAAAATTTAAAACACCCAATAGAGAAACAGAAAATATAAAGCATAATTATTACATACAGTTGTAGTAGTGTGTTCAAAAACATACAGTTGATGTCTTTCTGTTGAAATACTTCCAAATATAAATATCTCAATACAAATAATTATTGAGAATCCAAGTACACACATGAATACATATAGGGATGCATGCATATATGGACATAGGATCAAGCAGTGGTGGAAACGGTGCAAGAATTATCAGCAGAGGGGAGCGCATTTGGAGGAGGGCAGGCATCCCCGTGGTCCTTAAAGCCTCTTCCCACAGTCGGTGATAGGAGCAAGGAGGTAAATGACAGTTCTGTTAGGATAAAACAGATGCATCCCAAGCTTCCCTTGAGGACTTAGATACTGGACTTGATGTGGTCTGCACAAATAAGCCTCATCATATTTGTGACATTCAGACTGGAAAGACAATCTAAGTGCAATCATAAGAAACTAACAGTTCTTCAAAATTAAACTGTGTATAATTTCATAAAGTAACAGGTCTGTACAGTGAGAATATTTGGTCATGCAGATAAAAAGTTGGGGAAGTTTTCAAATAAGAGAAGACATGAAAGATACAATATAAATACAATATATGATCTATTAGAGGGGAAAACACATTATGAAGGACATGAAGATCTTTTGAAAACTTGGGATGTTGAATTTGAATTCTATCACTATGGTTACATAGCATAGCCTGGTTTGTAGGAAAATCACAGCACTAAAGTGGTATGATTACATGCCTCTTATTCCCAAGTCATTCAGAAAATATAAATGATGTATGTGTCCGTGTATGCATATATAGATATAGAGAAACAATAATAAAATGGTAAGAAAGTCGGAAAATCTAGGTAAAGTGACTACAGCAGTTCCCTGCATTATTCCTCCCAATCTTGTTTAACCTTGAAATTCTTTCACAATAAAAGGAGGAGAAAGTAGAGATTATGACAAAACCAGATATCTCAAGGAGGTGGAGATCACTGAACATCACATGCCAGGCCTGACGTTTTATTCAGTGAACAGCTCTATATTCCTTCTTTCTTATTTCTTCAGTTAGGTTGTACAAGAGCTAACATTTCTCTCTCTGTCACCTATGACTAAGTGCTTTTAGCACGTATGAACATAAGTCAATGCATTTTGATATTCTCACAGGGCACTTGACCATTTCAAAAGTCACATTTCCTACTCAGCCCCAGCCAGATGTTTATAGGCTTGCTGTGATTCTAGAAAATTTGACAGAATCTGGATAAAGCATCATCAGCTGGAGATACAACTACTTATTGATATAACCAAGGATTCCAGTATCTACAAAGTGCTCACCAACAACACAAAGGATGTAACTGATTTTCTTACTGAATAGAAAATGTGAGTATGGACAGCAGCCAGCCCTTCACGCAGGCAAGTGGAAAGCAGGCGCGGAAGGAAAAATGTGTGTGGCCTGAGAATTCAAGGAGGTTTGCTCCCAGAAGTTAAATGCAGTAAGAAAAATGCTAACAGCAGAGATCGAAAACTTTTGACAACTTCAGGTTCTACCTCGGGGTGTGCTCACACCGCCTCACTGTCCTGTGTCATCAGTCATACAGAGCCTCACAATTTGTAAAGTACATTTGTATACTTTGTGCCATTTACATCGTGAACCATTAATTAAAATTAAGTAGGTCAGGTATTATCATTTACTGGGAAACCAGGCCATAAAAGCTGAAGCGTTTCCCTCAATAGTAGCTATTAAATTATGGGAGCAAACAGCAACTGGAACTAGTTTTTGTTCTAAGTTTCTTCCCCCGCTTCAGAAACTGGTAGAGGCAGCTTAGAGTTTTGTCTCTCTAAACAAGAACAGGAAAGTAAGAAAATACAATTATGAATGCTTTTCAACAATTCAAGCCGAAGGCAAGAGGGTTCTGATGAATTCTGTTAGCAAATACACATAGCAATAATATATCCCAGTTTGAATGTGATTCCACTTCAAACAGAGGTGGGAGGGCCGTGAGAAAGCTCTCCGTGTCCCTGTGATGTCTAATACTGTTCTAGTGATTGCCTACAGTATTTAGAATTGAAGAAATGAAATAGAATTTCAACTAACTCACTCAGAGGAGACACAAGCCAGGCATCTCTACGCCTGGCATGGGAAGCAAACTTTTCTGACTGAAGACTTTGATTGACCCAGTCATCTTCATTTGGTCTTTTGGCAGGTATATTTAGAATGACAGATAGTTGGACCACTCGACTGATTGCTCTGTTGGATAAAGGATTATGGATTTCCTGTGGGTTTTGGAGCTTCAAGAGCTATTTTCTCTCTGACCCTTAAAATATGGACCCCTGCCTTTCTCCAATAACATTAGTATATATTTATCTTGCGAAAGGATAATGTACTTTTTTTAGTTCTTTCTTTTTTAAGCATATGTACTACTTAGGAAGATAATCAACCATAGGAAAAGATTTAGCTGTATAAAAGATTAATAACACTTAATTTACACTTCAGTCAAACTGATGCTAGTGATCATTAATGCATAGATGCCAACTCCGAGCTCAAAGTGGTATCCTGCTAAATGCAGAAAAATGGGCTGGTTATGAGAACAGGGTTTAGAGCTGCACTTTTTTTGGATTTGAATGTTTGTTTCTAGGGTTACTAGCTGGGTTATGTCACAGTGGATTAATCTCTGTGAAATGTAATTTTGTCATCTATAAATTAGGCATAATAATAAGATCAAACGGATAAGGCTGTATGGGTTCATATCTGTGAAGCTGACAATATGTAGATCTGTTTTCAGCACATTATAAATGAGAACATTATGACCTATGTGAAAATGCCAGGTAGAGGTTCAAAGTCAGTGCCATTTATGTCACGAGTATTTGCGGGATGAGCAAACCTGCAAAACTGGCCTAAGCATTTCTGGGGCATGTGCAGTTCTGCTAAGAAGAGCACTCGTGGGGTCCTGCTTACACGTGGGAAAGCTGGGCCCCCACAAACAGAGGTAGGCCGACAAGGAGGAACCAAGGGAAGCGTGTTGCTCCAGAGTTGATACAGGGTGACTGGCTGGGGAGGTCATGGCCTTGCTTTGCAGGAACTTGCTGGGGTCACTTCATTTGCTAGACTGTGGGATCCTTTGGGGCAACAATTACTACTGTTCTTCTGCTTTTAGAACGTCCCAATCTTGGCGTGTTGACAGGTACTTAAGAATTTAGGGTGGATAATGATCCAGCTTGCCTTGCAATGGCTTAATTTTACACCTATAATCCCCACATAATCCTTTATAGCATTCCAATTCCACTCACAGTGCTTCAGTTTGGATAATCAATGATTTGATCTTCTTATTAAAACCAGTGGTCAAAGGCACAGTGTCTCCCATCCTTGTTTGAGGTCTGTCTTCTACCTGTAAGTTATGCTTTCAATTCCTCCAGGGCTTTCTCCTACAAATAACAAAGGAAAGAGGGATATATGTCAACAGGAAAAGATCTTCAGTGTGTTTTTATTTTAATTTATTCTTTAATTTTCCTGTTTATAGAATTGAGATAAAATAGGAGGAATTACTATAAAATGTTATTTAATAAAAAAGCAACACATGTAAATCTCACTTTCATGGAAGTTAATATCGAAAAATCATATACAATAACTATAATTGTAAGGAGAAACAGTTTAGCAATATAAATAGATGCAACTGCAAACTGCTTATCAATATTGAGCAAAAAGGGACTTAGTTTCCTTGATGATATCTTTATACACTGAGCTGCAGGGTCAGCAATTTTGTCTGTTTTTAAATGATTTTATCAACACTGTCTCATTTTAGGTAATGTACTGTTTCTAGTGCCAACTTGATTCCATTATAGCAGGAGGCTTCTAAAATTTGTTTTTAAAATTAACTCAATAATTCAATTAACTTCAAAGTGGAAATGTCCATAATTTCATGGAAGCAACTCAAAAACACGACCTAAAAGCATTTCTGCTAGTCTTTTCATACACTGCTATAATCAGTCACGTCTGTTCACTCAGCCATCTTGCCTCGGATAATTTGATCCAGTTAAAATTATTCAGGCGTCATCTTCATTTACATAGTTCATCACAATGAACGTTCCTCCAGGCCAGAGTGTATCTTCCTTTGTCCCAAGGACACTGCTCAGACTCAGCCCACCTTGTAATTTGCGCCCATTAAACAAAGCACAGAAAGTGAGAGCTCTTCCTGGAGCGGATTTCGTCTTGAAATTTTAAGCACAGTGACAGAAAATCATTTCAGTAAAACTGCTGTTGAGATTCACCTCTTCCTCCCCCGTCCTCCAGTGCTGTTCGTCCTATACAACACTCTCCCACGTGTTACCCTGATACTTGAAGTTAGTTTTAGTGAGATTGAAGCCACAAACATAACCTGAATGTGTCCTTTCACTTTGTATTTCCTAACTTCTTTCTCAAGGGTTTCGGAATGCGCAGTCCTAACCAGAAGGAGAGGAGGAGACTCCACAGCAGGACCATCCCTGTGCCTGCAGCTCACACCTGCGTTGTTCAGTCCCGCTTCTCCACGGCTACGTGGCTCTGTGTAAACCTAGCTCACGCAGATGCCAGTCTCCCCGTTTCTTTGTGTCTGTGTTTCTGAAGGTTCTCATGTTGTAAACTCACATTCAAGAAATGGGTATGTTTTCTCCTGCTAACCCATCTGCAGCAGGTTATTTCAGACCTAGGCAGGAGGGCCAAGGGTTGCCTTCCTGCCCCACACCTCCAGAATATGAAGAACAAAATCCACTATTTACCTCATTTCTGGTGAAGTTTTGATACTCAATCACATAAATCTATCTTTTATTTCTTCCGCATAACTAGACAGTTTTTAGTTTTAAAACTCTATGTATTTATACCTCATAAGGACACTTTGTTTATCACTAACATTTCATATGGAAAAGAATGTTATTCATGGCAAGTTTAAAGCTCAAGAAAAGCACCCAGGGTAAAATTCAGCAGAAAAATTTTACGAATATTGAAATGTGTTTGTTACATGTAAAATTATATCTTGTGCCTCTGTTTCCTATTTGAACATCTTCAGCATCATGAACGTGTGGAAATTCTTGCAGTCCTCAGCAGTATTTTCTCAAGCTTTTTAAAATTCTGGAAGTTTAGGAGGATGCTGTTACCCTGCTGCCTTTATGAAGCGTTCCTGACCACCTATGTGAACGCACTCTCCGAACTCTCTGGAAGCTGAAACTCACAACTCGGCTTAATGGAATTGTAGGGCAATGTGATGTAGGAAAGCAGATTTATCACTGGCCAGTTTACCCCATGTTGTAATGTAAATCTTTTAGGAAGTCAAAGAAGCAGATAACTGCTTTAAAGTCCTTCCCACGAATCCAGAAAAGGAAACACTGTTGTCCTTTGGTACCTGACCGGCTCTAGTTCCCCATGACACTGAAATCCGTGGATTCTCTTGGCCTTATATGAAATGGCGCCGTGCTTCCATATAACCTGCACACATCTCCCCGTACGCTTCCGGTCCTCCCCAGATTACTTATGTACCCAGCACCATGTATGTGCTCTGCAGCAAGGTGTTACCCTGTATCACTTGGACACAGTGGCAGGGGGGAAGTCTGTACATGTTCGACACACATGCCACTGTTCCCACGTAAGTGGTCATGGTTAGCTGGGTCCACAGATGTGGAGCCTGTGGATGCCATGGACCTCGTGTAATTTCTCTACTATTATCTTGACCATACAAATTAGGAATTAGAGGTTTTTGTCAACACTGGCAGTGTTTAAGTGTCAAACCACTACAGTAACTGTCTGAACTTGCCCTGTAGAATGGTCTGCTCTGCTAGGTGAGTCCTTTTCTAACAAAGGCCTGGGCAGTCTTGCTGTTCACACAGGCGGAGCCTGGGTCTGGTGAGCTCCATGGGCAGGGCCATCCATCCATAGCACCGTCACTCACAGCGCCGCCCACAGGCCTAAGGTGAGGAACTACGCACACTCTTCTGGGGAGGGGTTCTCAGCTGTCACCCAGCTTTCTAAGGAGTTCTTCTGCCTGAGTGTTTGAGAGCCAACACCTCCTGCCTGTCTGTCCAACCTCCCCCATGCTCCACAGCATTCAAGGGTCAGTTGAAGCCGCATGTATTGACCGAGTATCTACAGCTGGCCAGACCCCAGGAGAAATGATGAATAAGGGCAGGCGCTGCACCTCAGTGACTCATGGGAGAGAAAACTGCAGTTTTAACAGTGTGTGAGGAACATTAGGACAGTGGCGTCTTCAGAGTTCTGAGAAACCGTTCACGTAAGACTAGAGCTGATGGTGTAGACATTGAACCCTTCACGGAAAATGTTACACTGGACCTGTACTGACAGGAAGAACAGAGACCAGAGCTCCTAAGCATTGGGGTAGGAAGGGGCAGAAGTCCAAAAGTACGCATAGGTGCTGCTACTCTGATGTGACATGTGGTTACTGAGTATGTCTGGAAAGGAGAGAAATGACTTTAAAAGACGGACTCTGTGGGAAAGTATTTGAAGACTGCTGTAGCACAGAGTGAAGGAACAGGGAACTGAGGGGGAACCAGGGACTAAAGTCACGGGTACCCGGAGAAGGTTCAGGGAGGGAGTGAAAGCGTAAAAAGTAGTTTATTTAGTTAGCCTGTGAGTTAGGCGGCAGCTCGTGGGAGGGCCTGAGATGGAGCAGGCCGGCCAGCCACACCAATGAGAATGAAGAGGACACAGCGGACTAGGACTCTGGACGAAGAACGAACTTCCAGAGCGGATGTGTGATGCTTCCCACTCCCTGCTAAAGGGAAGTGCAGCCGCTCCCTAAGTTCCTGAATTCTGAGGAAATTATAATGAAAATTAACCAGTCTCTTCTGAGATCCCCCTTTTCCTGCAAACCCTACAGGTCCAAGCCTGAGTCCTGATTGGCCATTTTAGTTCCACAGAGCCCCCCCTCCCCTGTGGTACGTGACCGCTAAACAACTGAGCAGTTCCTGCGCTCCGTTCACCTGCAATTAGCTTTACACCAGTCGGCCATGTGGCCTTGCTCTCAGGACCCTCCCGGAAGCTCAGGGGCTGCTCTCTCTATCCTTATTTCCAGGGAAACTCCAACCCCCTCCCTTGGTGTGCGACTCCGTTCCTGTTTGTGGAACCATGGGTACTCGGGGCATCAAGGCAGGCGACAGTGTGGGTTGGGCCAAGGAAAAGCAGCTGCTGACATTTTCTCCTGCTCACTTGCACTTTCTGTTACTTGGCACAAGCCTGGAGTTTGTACTAATTGTCGGTCACCCTCAGGTAGTAATGGCATCACCAAAGCTAGCAAGCCTGAGCACCTGCTGAGTGTTCAGAGCCCCGTAGGCCCTGGGCCCTGAGCTTTGGCTGCACGCAGAGTTCGTTGTTCAAGTGTCCTGCTCATCTTACTGAGGTTCCACACTGGACTGGAGAGGGTTTGTCCCCCCGAGCTTCCTCAGTGTGGGGGCTGCAGAGCCAGCACTGCAGCCAGAGACCCCGGACCCGGCGTTCAGAGTAAGGCTCGTTTCGTTCGGGAAACACCGAGCTCTGAGAGTATGGCTAACTTCTCATTCACTGGAAACACGGCTTGAGGCCTTTCCCTTTTATTTCAGAACAATCATAAACTTAAATCTCAGTGCCACAGACCCACAGGTATCCCTCAACTGCTGTTTTCCTAACTGGAAGCATTTTGAAAACTTGGTGTTTTGAGAAGCCTCAACTTTAATTATAGAGAATCCTAACTGAAAAAAAAGAGTAAAACAGCAACTTATATGGATGATAGATAAATATTTTTGAAATGGGAAACAGCTGCGTTAGCATTTTGATGGCATGATACTTGCCATGAATTCAGCAGAAGTCTGTCAACACGTTAAAGCTGATCACCAGGGAAGTCCCAGGGCCGAACACCGCCCGGCTTTGAGCACACTCAGATGTTTTCACGGAGGTGTTTCAGTCTCTTACCTGAAGCTACAGGTTGCTGGTCAGTTAGCTGGGCCTGTGTGCTGACTCACGGAGCTGCGGATGTAGGTGGGCAGCTTGGGGTGGAGACCGCAGAGGGGATGGCAGGACAGGCAGGGAGGTTGGGACCCACCAGGGGTTGTCCCACGGGGCAGTCCAGAGACCGTCAGTTGCCCTGATTTGACTACTTGAAAAGTAAGTGAATATTGGGGTTAAACGCTGTTTTTGCATAGCACAGATAAAATTAACTAAGCAATCTCACCACTTAGGAAACACATTTAAATTGATGCAGCCAGCCTTAAAAGTTGGATGGCAGCTCTTTGAAAAGTGAAGCATAGAATCACCATGACCCAGCAATCGCACCCAGGTACCCAAGAAGTGAAAATGTGTGCCCGGGAACAACCTTGTACATATGCGTACACAGCACTGTGAGTCAGAGCGGCAGAAAACCGGAAGGAATACAGCTGCCCCCACTTGAACACGCTCACTGGTACTCTGCACATGGCATAAAGGGATCAGTTACTGGTACTCCTCAGCCACAGAAGAAGCCAAGCGACCCTGGTCATGAAAGTGTAAACCTCCTGTTCCGCCTACACAAAATGCCAGAACGGGCAAATCCAGAGAGAAACTGGCGGTTGCCTCGGGCCAGGGGCACAGGGGCTGGAGGATGAAAGCTAGAATGTGGGCTTCTTTCAGGAGTAGAGAAAATCTTCTAAAACTGATGGTGATTATGGCTGCATAAACGGGACTCACTAGAGAAGTGACTGAACTGTACAGGTCGCAGGGTTGAACTGTGGCGTGGGAATTACATTTCCAAAACGCTGCTACAGGAGCACTGACTTAGCTGACAAGGGCATGCAAGTATTTTGTTTAATTTGCTCCTATAAAAGGAACCATTTCCCTGATCTGCCTTTCCACGACTCAGGGCTCCTTGCAAGGACACAGGATGAAGTCTTCAGGTCCACTGCCTTTTAATGAACTCGTTCTTACAGTAGTAGGCAGTGGGAAAAGGTTTCCTATTCACTCACATGTCATCTAAGGTTGGGGAACAGCATAAAATACAGAAAGACGAGGGCTGGGGATTTAGCTCAGCGGCACAGCGCCTGCCTGGCAAGCGCAAGGTCGTGAGTTTGGTTCCTGGTACCGGAAAAAAAAACAAAAAAAACCCCAACCAAACAGAAAGATGAGACTTGAAATCAGAACTCGAGCTGAGACCTCACTGCACCTTAACTACCTGGCTGGCAGTGAAAGGACTACATTTCCTCTTCATCTGTGCGATGTGAACTGCACCGTCCGCTCCTTGTCATAACTGTTGTCCCCAAAAGATTTGTCCTCCGGTCACAGCTAAGCCACGCCCTAGGCCTGTAGCGCCCTGCAGAAAGTTAGCTCAACGCGCTGGCGGAGAAGACAGTCATGGCTCTGGGAGAGAGCTCAGGAGAAGCCCAGCTCAGCCGGCTGCTGGACAGGGAGAGGTCAGTGGCAAGGTGGCGGGAGCCGGAGCGGCGGCAGGGAGTGGCTGGAGCTGATCTCAGCCCTCTTTGCTGTAGCACCCTGCAGGGACCTGTGACAACCCGCAGACCCCGTGAATCAGGTGTACTCTGGCCCCCCACGCCCCACGAGTCCCTGGCGAAGCAGAATCTGAGCACCAGAGGGCGGGGGCAGGAGGCACGGCTGTGTCTACACTCACTGAACATTGACGTGATTTATGAAGCGTAGATTTACAAACTGTAAACATGTACCACTTTTGGCTCCTTATTTAGAAAGCTATTATCCAAGTATACTGGTATTTTGATGAATTAGATAAATATACCTGTTTTGAAAAATTATATAAATAGGCCATATTTATAGATTTTCGTATTTCATTTTTTTCTAACTAAATATTTTATGACTATTTTTGCATGGATTTTGAATTTTTCAATGAGCTACAAAAACTCATGGGAATATTTTGATGACTATATAGTGTTTCACCAGGTGTGGAAGCCATAATTTAATTTTCTATGTCATATTGGACACCTAGATTGCTTCTAACTTTGACAAATACCTGTGGTGATGAAAAACATTTACACGTTTTTTCTGCATCCATTTTTCCTATAATAGATTCCTGGAGATAGTTACTTCAAGGACCTGTTGTGTTTATCAGAGTTCTGGTGCCAGTCCCAGGCTGCCCCAGAGCTGGTGCCAGCCTCCTCAGCTGGACACGGTGGCTCAGGGACAGTGCTGCCACTGGCCCAGGGTGGTCAGATCACTGACCGCTGTTCCGAGGAAGCCAGGCCCTGCTCCTCAGGCCGTGTGAAGAAACCAGCCTGCCGCACAGGTAAGGGATCCGCAGGAGAGCAGCAGAGAGGAAGTCGAGGACACCAGATCCTCCGTCTTCCAGCATCCGTAACCTTCGCTCCAACAAAGCCCCTTCTTAAAGCTCCATTGCAAGCTGGCTTAGTCATGACGAGTCTGCTGGGCTTGTTGAATACAGGGCTACATGGGATGTACGCAAGTTTAAGAACTAGTACTTAGCCGTGCTTCCTGAAAACATAAAATGTCTCTCTAACTGTGTGGACTTTCTGTTTAATTTACAGTAAAATCCTGTGATATTTTCCACATACAAACACCATATACCTCGTAATATATACTGTTGGACATCTACTTGGCTTCCGACATGCCATGGTTATTTTAATGAGCCTTTCCCCATTTCACAGTTCTATTGCTCTTTAACAGATTGCCGCAAACCTAGAGTTTAAATCAACATCGAGTTTTCATCTTACAGTTTTGAAGTCAGAGTTCAAAGACCTCTCCATGGGCTGTCAGGAGGTCAGCAGGGATGTGGTCTCCTGCAGGCTGAGGCAGGAATCTTCCCTTTGCCCCCTCCTATGGGCTGCTCGAGTCATTGGCCACTGGCCCTTTGATCTGTGAAGCCATCCGGGCCAGCTGCGCCTATCTTACACGTCTCCTGGGTTCTGCATCCTCAGCCTTCTCCCTGCCCCGCAGGATCCTCGCCTCTGCACCACTCCCCAGGAAAATCTCCTTTCTGGCCAGCTGGTTAGCAACCTTACAGTTTAACGTATTCACAGAGTGCAGGAAGAAGACAGAATTCTCCGAGAAACCGTGATTCTGTCACTGTTCCCACCCAGTACAGGCTGTACGATGGCTCCTGTGCTATGGGTGCATGCTGTGTAAAGACTTTTCCCACTCTCACAGGAAAATTCCTTAAACAACTGTGTTTGACTTGCTTAGCGCTGACTTGGATGTATTCAAGTCAGCTATCATTCTCCCGTGGGGCAGCAATGAGCTCCAGTGTGGGTTATCAGTTACCCACACTCTGTGAAACCCAAGGTTAATTCCCGTCCTCCGCAGGCCTGGTCACTGACAGTCATGAAATCCCAGTGTCTGAACACAATGAGTTTCGTTCTTGCTCTTGCTGTGGTGAAGTGTGGGTAGGGGTCGGGGAGGACTGCTCCACACCACCCTTTTCTGACCTCAGCACGTTCTGAATAATGGCCCTATTATCCCCTGGAGCCCAAGTGCTGCCTTCTGCTTGCTTTGCATACAGCTGGCAGATGAGGGAACAGAACAGAGAGAAGAAGGGGTAAGACTGAACTTTCTAAAGGAGCTCGGGGTGCTCCGAAGGTGTGGAGCGCCTGCTGCGATCCACCGGCTGTGATCCGGGCCCACTGCCCCATGGAACCGCTGGATGTGATGGACCTGGGACCAGGTAGGGTGGCCAGGCAAGCAGAAAAATGGACTGGGAGGAGCACAGGTGTCCCTGTGGCAGCGTCAGCCACCACAATTCTTTTCTGGACCCAAACTGCTGCCCGGGACCACCCCGACGGTTCCTAGAAGGGTCAGGCAGCTCCGGATCCCACGTAATTCGGGATAAATTTAGGAAATTTGTGATGGCATCATTCTGTACAATCCTGTTATTTTCTTTCCCCAAATGTCTTCATCTTATTTTCCACTCTTTATTAGTGCTCTGTTTTTGTGTACTTGTTTTTTTACCCTGGGCTACATTTTGTCATTTGCTACTCCTCCTTTGGGCTCCGCATTCCATTGTGACCCCCAAGGGTGCTTGTGCACACACCCACACACTCACGCCTTCAAGCGCTGCTCTTTTTAGTTTGATAAAAGAAATCAAATATGTACATATCTCTGCAAACCTCAATCTACGGTACACATTTTTCACTGGTCCACGTCAAGGGGCCAGAAGGGGCAGTTGGCGGTTCCTTAACAAAAAGTCAGCGTGTTTTCTCAGTCCCTGTTCTTCAGCAGTTTTAGTCTAAGCTGTGGCCGCAGGCACCAGTACTCACAGAATACTGCGACCAATAGTGGTGCTGATGACTGTCGGTAGCAGTTACTGAACTATTTGCCGAGCAGTAGAGTAAGGATTTATGTGTACTCAGTCCTCAAAACAACAAATTCTTTGCCCCCGAATTTCAAAGAAAACATTAATGCACTGCCTTTAACCTCTAAAAATTTCTCCCAGCACTCAGGAGGCTGAGGCAGGAGGATTGTTGAGAGTTTGAAACCAGGCTGGGCTACAAAGTGAGTTCAAGGCCAGCCTGAATTGCATAGTGAGACCTTGTCTCAAAAAGGCAAGAAAAGAAAAACCTGTAAAATTTTCATCTTGTCCAATCTCATAATGATTCTCTAAAGGTAGGTCTTTTCTGATTCTTTTATTCACTTTTTTGCAACGTTTGATCCTATAAAAACCCCTTTTTACCATTTGACCCAGGTATGTCCCTCCTAGGTGTCTTCCCGAAAGAGTTAAAGACATATTACAATGAAGGATAAAGTTGAGTCACTTGTAGGAAAATGGACGCAGCTTGAGACCATGATGTTAAGTGAAATAAATCAGACATACAAAGTATAAATAAAGAGCAAAATAAAAGGTAGGTCACAGGAAGTAGGAGATAGATCTTTCTCAAATGGGACGGGGATCAAGAGATGGAGGGAGAGGAGGGAAAAGGGGAGAAAAAGGAACTGAAAAGTGTTGGGTACATGGGCCAATGCCACACAAGAACACATACTAGTGAAAAAAATGCAAAAGAACACTTGATGGTATTGATGACAGCTAACCTGTATCAAGAGCAATTGTCAGCTGGCATGTTAAGTGCCTGTGAGGACGTCACATAAGGTACACCAGCAAATCGGTACTTTGTCCACTTCACAAAAGGGAAACAGAGGCAGAGAAGAATTAAACTGCCCGAGGTCACACCGATTCACAAATGGAAGAAGAAGACCACAGAGGACAGGAGGACGCCAGGCTCCCGGGAGTCACCAGTTCCTGCTCCATTCTCATGCTTCCTGGGCTGTCCTGCATGCTGAGTGCTCTACCCAGCCCCAGGCCCATTTTATAAAATCATAATTTATTAAAATTAGATATAGGGTATGCTTTTCATATGTACATTTTTAAAAGAAGTGCATTCTTCAATAAAACAATACTAGCTATGACTGTGTCAGAAAAGAATAAAATACTTAGAAATGAATTTAACCAAGGAAGCAAAAGATCTGTACTTGGAAAAGTATAAAACATTGATGAAAGAAATGGAAGATAACACAAATAAATAGAAAAATATTCAACACTCAGGGATTAGAAGAATACTGTTAGAGTGCCCTAATGCCCAAAGTGATCTTTAGATTCTATTCAGTCCCTATCAAATTCCAGTGACATTTTCACAGAACTATGAAAAACAAACTTAAAATTCATATGGAAGCATAAAAGACCCCAAATGATTAGAACCAGCCTGAGACCATGAGGGCTTTGCTTCCTGGCTGCCGGTTGTGCCCCAGAGCTGTCGGGATCAGAGCAGTGTGACGCTGGTATCTAAACAGACACAGTGATAAATGGGACACAACAGAAAACCCAGAAACCTAAGTGCACGTGCTCCATCAATTTTCAACAAGGACACCAAGAGCTCGCCCTGCGGAGAAGACGCCCTCTTCCCTGACAGGAGTGGAGGCAAGTGGATGTCTGGGTGCAGCTCAGTGAACCTGGTCCCCAGGATTACACTACACCTAGAAATCGGCTCACACTGGACCACACACTTCCTGGAGAGTACAAAGCTGTAAAACCCCTTCAGGCAAACACAGGGGAAGACTCCTTGATGCTGGTCTTGGCAATGAGTTTTTGGATATGAAACCAAAAGTTCAGAGGAAAAACATCAACAAAAAAAAAATCGCGACCACATCTGTTATGGTTTGTATCTGGTTGTACCCCCAAATCCTCATGCAGTCATGAGGCAGGCTTTTAGATTTTTGATTGATCCATAGTCCAATGCTGGGATTATGGGTGTGAGTGCTACACTTGCCCCTGGGGCGGGTAGTTTGCATACAGTGTAAGGGAGGGAAAGAGGCTCCTTGCTGCTGCCATTTCCCCCTTTTGCTCTTGCTGTTTTTGCAGTTTTCTGCCACCATGAATGGTTGCCCTGTGCCATGTGCCACCTGGCCTTGGAGCCAGCCGAGTATGGACTGAAACCTCCACAAACTGTGACCTATCTAAACCTTTCCTTCCTTAATTTTGAGTGTCAGATATTTTGTCCCAGCAACGAGAGAAAAGTAACCAAGGCAACATCAAACTAAAAATATTTTGCACAGCAAAAGAACATCACTAATGATCAAGGAATTGCACACCAAACCCCTGTAAGCTGTCTGCTGTCATTGCATAGAGATAGCAGTTGTGGTGGGGAGGAGGGGCACCAGGACCGTAGCACTGAGGCTGGGAATATAACTGGTATGGTTGCTATAGAAATCGGCATGGAAGGGGCCAGGGATTTAGCTCAGTGGGGCAGTGCCTGCCTGGCAAGCGTGAGGTCCTGAATTTAATTCCTGGTACCCCAAAACAAACAGACAAACAAACAAACAAGAAATTGGCATCGAAGCCCCTCCTCATGGTATAGCAAATTGAAAACAGAAGGAACATATGGCCAGGAATCCCTCTTTGGGGTACACGTATACTTAAAGGAAGTGACATTAGTGCTTTGTAGAAAAGTATGTCCCTCCATCTGATGTAGCATTATTGACAAAGGCCAGAGCTTAGAGCCACCCAGCTGCCCACAAAGGGATGGGTGGGTAAAGAAAATACATCATACCTAACAAAATGCAATAGAACAACTATTGTTCATTTCCTCTCATCTTGTTTTGAAATTCTGCATCATTTTTATCATTTTTATGTTGTTTTGTTAGTGCCTATGTTTTTGTTGTTTTGTTTTTGTTATTTTCTCTTTAAAATTAAAGACAAAAAGTAAAAATATATATGTATATACAAGGATAGCTGGGGTAAGTGTGTTGCTGATGTCTGTTGGTTTGTTGAAAGGGACAGTTAATGCTTAAATTTTCTTTTTCTTTTCTCTTGACCAATTTTGCACACTTATATCTGCTAATCAGAACAACTGGTTTGAAGGCAACAATATGCAATATAACAGCCATTGCTGAATTCCTACCAACTTGTTTGGTGAAGTGCTGTTATCATTTCTAATGTGTCTTTATTACTTGTCATTGTCTATAATTGTTTGATCAGGCTTGCATTCTTGCACCTGGTAATCTGAGCAACTTCACTGAAGATAACAGTATGTAATATAACAGTCGTTAATTCCTATCATCCTGTTTTGAAATCTTGTATTGTTTTTATTGTTTTGTTTTTTGTCTTCATTGTTGTTATTTTGTTATTGTTTTCTTTTTCTCTTTAAAATAAAAAATAAAAAAAAAATACGTTTTACAAAATGCACACACATCCACATACGGGCCACAGGAAGCCTGTTGGGTGTGTGTTTATAATGGAGCACTCCTCAGCCTTTGCACAAGGGAGCCTAGCAAAGGCATGATGAACCTGAAGGACGTGGTGCTCAGTGAAATAAGCTCATCACAGAGAGAAAAATAGGGCATGATCACACTTACGGGTGAAATCTAAAATAAAATTTGGATGCACAGAAACGGACAGCAGAAAGATGGTCACTCACAGAAAAAAGAAAGGGAGACAGAGGAGAAATGTTGGTAAAGGAGTGGAAACCAGCAGATTCCTAGAATGAGTAACTCTGGAGATTTAGTGTAGGCCCCAGGACTACAGTTAGTGTCGCATCACACGCTGAACATCTGCTGAGGTTAAATGTGAGTTTGCTGACTGCAGACAGACACACACTGGTGACCGTGCCAGGTGATGGCTGGGATAACTCACGTGAGGGTGTAGTCATTTCAGCGTGTACCCGTATACTCAAAGGTCATGCCATATACCTTAGGTGTGCACAATAAAATATTAAAAATAGACCCATGCATACATGAAAATATTGTTGAAATATATCTTCCTTTCACTTCTGAATTTTTGGAATTTCTAAAGTGAAATTGGTACTGAGGTTGGATTTTCATGAGGTTCTTGACCTGCCATCTGTCAAATCTACACTTTTTCCTGGGTGCATTGACATGGGCCTGTAATCCCAGCACTCCAGGAGGCTGAGGCAGGAGGACTGCAAGTGTGAGCCCAGCCCAGGCAACTTGGTGAGACCCTGTCTCAAAGAGGCATGCATGCTTGCATGCGTGAATGAATGAGTAGATAGAAGTCTGGGGTGTAGCTCAGGGAGAAGGCCCCAGGTTTAACCCTTAGTACCAAATAAAAATAATCTAGAGAAAAAGCCAACCTAGTACTTTTATTCTTTCAGTAAAATTTTGCTGAACAAGACACAACTCTGGCACTTAAAAATCAAATACAAATTTGGCCCACTTCAGTTTTGCAGGTGCTTATGAGGAGCAGGAAGCAGTGAAGGTAATTATTGAGAAAGATTTTAAATTCAAAGTTAAAGAAGCATGATGTGGCAATTAGCCTGATAAATACAAAGAGATTAGGAATCAACACATGTGCACTCATATCTGGAGGGGTTTACTAGTCCAAGAATTTATAGCACGTTCCCTAGCAGGCAATGTGAATAAATATTGTCTCCTATCCTTATTGGTTAATCAAATGTTTGTGGTAAACTCGGTAGTCATAAAATTACACATAAATCATTGTGAACCACAGGGATGTGAAGAGCTGTGAGGCAGTTTGGTCCAGAAAGTCTCTGGTGTTTTCTGAACCACACTGAGCAAATTCTGGTAGTTCTAACTTCAACAATTCACGTGCATATACAAAAACTAGTAAAAGTTACGTTTACCACTAGCGGTATCAGAAAAATTTCCCTAGTTTATTAACAAGAGGAGAATGTTCAAAAGCCTGAGGCTTTGTTGACATTTCCACGAATGACATATTTCACAAACTGCTCACCGGGTTTGCTTACAAGGAATGTAGATACATTCTTATTTGAATACCAGTGTTGACCTCAACCTAATGACACTTGTCCACTTTGAAAGTAAGGAGGATAAACCTTCCTGGATCTCCATGGTGATTAGCTTGGCTGACCCTTGTCATCAGTTCTCATTTTTGAGGATTCATATTTCAAAGCAAAGCCCAGAGCTTGGCCC
The DNA here is from genome assembly GCF_000276665.1 of Chinchilla lanigera. Classification (NCBI taxonomy): domain Eukaryota; kingdom Metazoa; phylum Chordata; class Mammalia; order Rodentia; family Chinchillidae; genus Chinchilla; species Chinchilla lanigera. Next base: position 30,068,596 of record NW_004955417.1, read on the forward strand.
ACGTGGTGGAATATGCACACATTCGCGGGAACTGCCCCAAACATTAACTTTAGTACATTGCTTTCACATCCTGAAGAAGCTGCAGATACTTAGCTGTGTCTCCCAAATTTCTATTTGATTTTTCTATTCCTGGTTTCCCTGATGTGTCATATATGTTTCCATGTGTCTAGAATTTTTTCCAATAAGAGCCAGAAAAATGCATGCAGAATTGTGAGTAAAATTAATTTTTAAAAATTTTTTTATCAAATAAAATTAATGATCTCAATTACAAATAAAGATAATTTTACCTTCTGTCCTGCTACTTGCTAATAATAACAACAAAACAGTCTAATCTTCCTTTTTCTTAACTCATTCTTTTAAAAACAATCAGCTCAAAAGTTTTGGTGACCACCATGTTATTGTAATAGCAGCAGTAGCATTAAAAAAAAACTTCCTCTTATTTTCACTCTACTCTTTGGACTCCTAAGTGTCTATGTTTGCATGAGTTTATGTTTGGCAAGATAATATTAGCATGTTTATAAAAAGTCCAGATTTAATCTGCCAGTGGTGGAGAAGGTGTCCTGAGGCTTTGGCTGGGGAGTCATGCAGTCGCGTGTAATCTGTTCAGCAGACCACAGGGCAGCAGTGTAATAAAGATGCCTTCTAGCATCAGTCAGGATGCTGTGGAAGAAGAAGGTGGCTCCTGCGGGTAACACCCTTCCCTTGGGCCAGTGCTTGTTCATTTAAGGCTTAGAGCTAATCGGTTTTATCGCCTTCCGTGACATAGAATTGGCCAGAGGCCCAGACCAAGAGCATTTAATTGGATGAATGATTATCAATTCTAAAGATAATATAAATCAAAGGACTTAAAGAATGAGGCTGTTATATTTGTCACAAATGACATCTTTGGCAAATTAATAGCTCCCTCCCTCTCTGCACAGACTGTCCTGTGTTCTTTTTGTGTAGGATTTCAGTACAAGAGGAGGGCCGGGCTCATGTGGTCCCCGGGCCCCAGGCAAGGTGGTGTAGCATAATCTGGGAGCCACCAGATGTCGTCCATACATTGTTCATGATTTGATGTCTTCAGGAACGTGGAGTAAGCACTGGACAGAAAATGTTTCTGCAGCTGTTATGTGGTTCAGAGGATTCTTTCCAGAGAAGTGTTGAGTTAGCTGACAAAAAGGAATCCTCCATTGGGGCTACATGCTGCCTCATCCATGGGAAGCCTGTTAACGTCAAATGTTGATTTTATGTTGGTTCAATTTTCCTGAACACATTTTTTATTTTTATTTTCCCTCAAGCTGGTTTTACTTTTAATTAATTCAGGGAATGACTCCTGATTGTTTTCTAGTTAATCATAACTTCTAGGTGCTGAGAGAGAGAGATTTCCTTATCTTCAAAGATGGGATAGTCCAGTCTGTGAGTAACAGAGAGATAGTCTAACACAGCACAACCACAGCGGAGTTCCTGGTCAGAGTCTCTGGAAGCTGCTACAGAGGGGAAATGTGGGGTCTGAGGCACTTATTGGAGATAAACACCCATGGAGGACACAGAGGGCAAAATCACACTGCATGGGATTCCGCCAAAGCCTCCGTCCACACAGTGGGGCTTCTGGAGCACATGCTGTCCACCAGAGCTGCCCCCTGTGAGCCCACATCTGTCAGGCTCCCCTCACTCACGGGGGCTGGACGTGGACCCAGGCAGGGCATGACCTTGGGTGAGCGCAAGGTTGCTCATGCAGCACAGGCAGAGCCCGACAGTGACCGTGGAAGGTGGTGTGACAGTCACCCTCCTTAGCTGGGACACAGTCATTTCTTGTATGGACATCTGTGTGCATCTCTGTGCCAGCCATATGTACCAGGTGCTAGGAGAAGGTTACAACTCAGGATTTGGAGCAGATCGTTAGTCATGGGTCCACCATCAATCTTAAAAGCACCGATGAGAATGACAGCTAAGATGCACTGAGCCATTTCTATGTATCAGGTATAACAGTAAACTCTACAGGAATTATGCCACTAAATACTGACCCCTAATACTTATTGCACACTTAGGGGTCCATATGCAACTATCAATCCTGGGTTCTAGATGAGGATATAGCAGTGGAAGGATTAACTTGCCAGAGGCTCCACAGTTGGCTTCTGTCTGTGGGATCTGCATCTCGGGAGGTGGGCTGGGCTATCTATCACTTTGGGAGAAGTGGTACATGAGTTTGTGACTTGTCTAGCAAAGTTCCTGGCATAATTATTTGTCAAACAAAGATGGAAGTGGGAGGTATGGAAAGAAAATGCAATGAGGGGAAAAAGAAGGAAAGGAAGAAGGAAAAGTCACAGGTCAAGAACCGCAGGAAGACCAACATGGACAGATGACAAATCCATGGCCTGTTAAGTGCAATGAAGTTTTTCTAAAAGGAACCGAGCAAGTACTGAGCATTCTGTTTGTGTTCCCTGCAGGTATAGGGCCAGGTGCACCTTCTGAGATTGTTTCCTTCCATCCTCCAGTTTTAAAGATGCACACATAATTGATCATTTGCCAGCATACACCAGTCACTCTGTTCCACCGGGATTGTTCACAGTCTGAGCACTTTGCTGAGCCACCTGGCATGGGGCCACACGTTCCACCTCACACAGACACTGCTCCTAGAGTACGGCAGGCCTGTCCACTGAACCTGAATTCCCACAATCTAATGGGCATCCATTTCAGCTTCTACTTTTGTGTCACTTTTCCAGCGTTCTTCTTTTCTACATGTTTTGTACTCAGCCATCTCACCCAGCTTCCAGCAGGGCTTTCACTCCTGCTCAGTGATTAAACTCACGGCTAAGGGATTCCACAAGCACAGTCTGACTTCAGTAATACAGAACAGCTCTCCTTTTGAACATCTTGTCTACCTTGTGGACATACTGTCATTAAGGATTATTTAAAAACTACACATGACATATTTATGATCCCAGCATCAGTCTTTTGGTAACTTTAATCTCATATAAGATTCTGTCTTTTAGTCTCAAAGTTCGAGAGTCTTGCCTAGTTTTTCTAATTCTGGGTATATTCTAACCATGTAGCCCAGTTTCAAAGCCCATCTTCCATCATTCCTGGAGCAGAACTAAGTCCCACAGACAAGTAGAGCCCTGTGGTTACTAACATGATACTGGAAACACACGGTGGACCCGAAGAGGTGAGCGGCCGTGCCTTGGCCTTCTCTAGGAGCTGGGAGGAAACTCAGTTCTGCTCGTGCTGGCTCATGTTCTTTGGGGCCTGGGCTCCACTCAGTACCCAGGGACCAGCTGATATCCATTTCTACCTCACAGGGACCCCCTTAAAATGTCAAGTCCCAGAATTTTGGCCTCTCTGATCCACTAGTGCTATCACTCCAATCAGGACCTGGTCCTTGTTCAGTGTTCTCCTGTGTACCGGTGGGACGGACCAGCACCAATGTGATTCACCCCTGGAGTAAGGAAGAGTTTTCCCTGAAACACTTTAGGAAACGACCTGAACAGTGAGTTCTGAGAACTACATTCACAGTAGAATTCAGAAGGTCAGTGGGCAGGAACTAAAGGCGATTGAGCACAGGGTTGAAAACAGTGATGACCAGGGCAGGGAAAGGGGTGGGGGCCGGGCCACCCAAGGGAGGTTCCTGGTGTGTTCCCGCCGAGCTCCAGGAAGGGCTGGCTCTGCCAGGCCTGTGGCTGACAGCGACCGAGGAGTGTGGGTACGTCATCAGTGTGACATGGAGCAGGAGAAGGAAGGAAGCGCGTGGTCTCGGCACATTCCACTAACTTCTGTTTCCACCTGGGCCTCTCCCGACTCTTACATTTGCTAACATATTGGGTAAAATGGATTTTCAAGGCACACTTTACATTAAAAGTGAACAAAATCGTACGTGAAGCCCCAAACATGGAAGAAAGAGCAGCACAGCCACCCCGTGGGGACCACAGGCATGACCCCAAGCCCCCTTCTGAAGACCCAAGGAGGAAGCTGCCAGCATACCTTTCACTGCCAAGAGGAGCAAGGGTCCAAGCACCGACCCTGATTCACAGTGAAATGAAGACTGTAGACGACTTCGTAAAGATTCTTCGCACACACTGATAAGTGTATAGGATTTCAGTATTCAACAATTCAGCATTAATTAAATTAATTAATTGCATTTAACTGCTGGTGTTAATAACCTATGTGTAGCATAATATGAGAGGAACCCTAAATCCATTCTGCATGGGATTATATTTCAGTTTCACTGTTTATCTTGGACAAATTCCTTATTCATTTTGTGCCTTAGTTTCCTCACTGGTAAAATTGTACCCATTGCATAGACACTGTTAGAATCTCTAAATAACATAATGCACTTAAAAGCCCTACAATGCTCCCTGCCATAGCATGTGTGTTATAAATAATTTTAATTATTTTATCATTAAATTTTTTTCCTTTACCTTCATTTATAAACTTCTTGGAATCAGAGGCATTTTCTTTTTTTTTGAGACAGGGTCTCACCATGTTACCCAGACTAATCTTGAACTTCTGTGCTCAACAGTTCCTCCCACCTCAGCCTCCTCAGCAGCTGGGCAGCAGGTGTCTACTCATGTCACACGGAGAGGCACTGTTTGTGTCTCTTTTTATCCTGAGTGACCAGAACGCTTTACACCACTCAGCATTCAGGAAGATATTAACCAGCTTTAAGCTGAGCACCTAATCTGACACAGAGGCCCCCCTTGGAAAGGAGAATAAAAATAAATAAAAGAGGGCTCTTGAGAAAGCTGCAGTATAATGACTCAGTACTCAGGTAAAAAATACTGTACTTAAATGCAATTAATTTACTGTAATTGATTGTAAATTGCTGTAACAAAGGATCTATGATAGAGCAAAACACTTTGGGAAAACAGACACTAGGGTTGAACTTTGTGCTTTTGTTGATTTTATTTGAGGTAACTGAGTGATTTTGTTGAGTTGTTTGAAGTACATTGTTCAAGTGTGCTACTTCTAAAAGTGTGAGAAGACATTTTCTTCCCAAAGCGATTAGTACATGCAAATGCAGGGCGCAAAGGCAGCAGGACATCTGGACACAGCAGGGTGGCCTTAGCTCCTGATGCAGGAAGGAGCTGCTTGGATGAGACCTTGGGGTGCACAAGAGTGCAGGTCTGGGAGCCCCACTGCACCATCCTGAGACAGGGCCCGTCCTGTGGGTGCTGAACAGTCTGTAGGTTCTGGGAATAGCTTGTGTGCACCGATGAGGTCTGCTCTGGATTGAAGAACTCTGCCTAGCGCCTTTACGGGATACTGGCTCTTCACGGGTCCTTTCTTTGTAAATGAAAAAGTGAAACTCAGGACCTTTGTGTTTTAGTGTCTTCCATGAAGTGCCCTGGGAGGCCGTTCCAAATAGCAGAGGGATTGTGGAGTTTGAACTATTCACTTTCCCAGGTTTACCTGCAGGATTTTCTGTGCAGAAATCAGTTTTCTTTCCATATAGTAAGATGTCAGGAATGTGATCCTGGGAAGTCTGCACGTGGACGGAACCCTGCTGTGGTGCGCAGCCTGTAATTCTGAGGCGGGGAGGACCAGAGCGTGGCTGTCACATGCAGTCCCCTTGTCAGGTGGCAGGACGCAGTCCGATCAGCTTGGGTGTGGGCTTTCTCTGTGCCCTGTCCTGTGTGTGCCAGCGGCACTGGCATCCAATTTCACGGTTTCAGTCCTCGGGTTTCATTTCTTAATGCTTAGTTAATAGTAAAAAATCGTAATTGTTACATAAATTTATAACAGCGTGACTTTCCATACTATCTACTTAATATAAAATCCATGACAAGTAATGACTTTCTCAATAACGCATGGAAAAGGGAATGTTTCGCATCGCCATCCTCAGCGCTGTGAGCCCAGCGCAGAGAGAGCTCTCCTGAGGCTACGCGGAAGGGCTCTCCATCCTCCCAGCTGCCCTCCGTACGAGGACGTCTTGCCTCCCAGGAGCTGGGCTCCCAGTTCTGGGAGCGGATCATTTTCCCAAAGTTGGTCTCTAGCATGGGCTTATTTACTTTTTTAGGAAGCAATGAAGAACACCTCTGCTTTTAGGAGGGCACCAATGATTCCCAAGTGAGAACACTGCCATATTTTAAAAAGTGCATGGATCTCAGAATTAGATTTGGGGTAAGAGCTGTACTCTGATTCTTGTGTGACCAAGTTTGTGAGCTCAGTTAACTTACTTTTTCAAGCACCCAAAGAGGAGTAACATATCTACCTCTCAGGGTCGTGCCAAAGATTTCAAGGTGGTAGCCCTGCCCCAGGCACCCAGTATGCCCTGTGTACCCCTCCCCAGCCACAGCAGGCCTCTTGACTTCTGGGAGCCTTCCCTTGCTGAGATCCAAAGCCTAAGGTTTCTCTTGAACTAGTTATTCTAAACGGTTGTCCCTGGAATGCTTCACAATTGCCCCTGTTGAGCACTATGGAGGAATTTGGCAGGAGAAGCACCTTCCCGTGGTTCTCCGCTGAGATCACTCTACCTACTCCACTCTGCTGGGATAGCGTGACCACAAACTCCAACCCAGCCATCCGCATCTTCCTCCTCTCAGCTCAAGAGCTTGGCTGAGGGATGGACAGGAGGCACAGCATGCAGCCCTGAAGCTCTTCCCAGCTCTTCCCAAATGCTGGGGAAATGATCTCCTTCCACCGGGACCATGATGTGACAAGACATAGGAGAGAGGTGTCTTAACTGTCTTGCCCACCACAAAGAAAGTAAAACTTTATATGGGAGAGAGAGAGAGAGAGAGGGAGGGAGGGAGTCACGTAGTATGACTTGATTCCCTAAACACAATTCCAGTGGTTACCTTTGTCCCACACTTCCTCACCTTATTCTTCATCTATTTTGAGACAGGCTTCTCTTCATTTGCAATAAAAAAGAATTCTGAAAACATACACTTTTTGCCTCGAGAAGAAGGCACTTTGTCTCAATAGTTTTTTCAAAGAATGATCATCAGCACTTTTATATGTTGAAAAGGATGTATCCAAAAACATTTAATATTTTCAGTGTTTATGTCCTTAGTACGAAGAGCTAGGTTGAGAATGTCAAAGTAGGGACAGAACTGTTTGAATTAAGGGAAACTTTAGTACTGGAATGGGGTGGCGTATTTTTGCACTAAGTGTATCTCAGGGGCAGAGGAAGACACTTGGCTTAGGAATCCCTCCCAGCCATCAACACAGCACCAGAAACAAACCCATGGACCCTGTGTGGATGCCCAGGGGCTCCTCTGGGCAGCAAGAGCCTGACAAGCCTGGGGTCACCACGGCAACAGCTCCTCCACTTTTCCGGGCTCTGTGGCCTGCACTGCCTGCCTACTTCACCCCTGCCTGGGGACCCAGGACTTGGTGCAGCTGAGGTGGAGGTATCAGCAGGAACATTATTTTAAGAAAGAAACAAGAAAAATGACAGGTGATGGTAATGCATAGGACTAAACAATTATTTCCCAAGGGCATGAGTCCAGCAACTCAGTCTTCAGAGCCTTCAGGACTCGCCCCTCCAAACCTGCCTGCCGCCCGAGCACCCATGTCTTCTCCTCTCCGTGGGGATTACGGAGCACCCACCGAGTGCTCGCTTCGGTTCTGACGCTCAGGGACATGGCCTCACGCAAAGCCTGCGCTGGGTGCTGTCCTAGCCCGGGGCAGGCTGGCAGCACGGAGGGTGAACGCTCTAGCCGGGGAAGGAGCCACAGGAAGCGGGGGCAAAACCCTGAGCCTGGAGGGGAGCATCCCAGGAGGCAGAGCGAGCAGGCGCCCAGGCTGCGGTGCCCAGGCGGGAAGTCGGGGGCCTCCAGGAGTGGGGTGGGAATGGATGGGGTGGGACACGCTGCCAGAAAGGAGCAGGCGGGATCTTGAGGGGCCCTGGGACCTGCGTGCAGAATGGGCGTGGACCCTGCACAGGAGGGAGCCTGGAAGGGTTTGCCGGGGCGCCTCCTCTCTGCCCTGTGTAGGGAGGACTGTGTGATGGGCGGTGAGGTGTGTGAGCGCAGCTGCACCCCGGAAAGGCGAGGCCCAGGCCGGCGCGAGAGCGGTGGAGAGCGAGGCGTGCAGGTCCCGGGGTCCGAGGGCGGACTCCACCGCTGCGCGGCTGATGCTTCGGCAGCTGCCCCACGGGTGCCAAGGCGGATAAGGGCGAAACTGCAGCTCTGGCTGCCGCCCGCGAGGCGCTTACGTTTTCGTGGTTGTCTAAGATTCCAACTTTCGCCCTAGTGACAGCGTGGTTCTGGCCGGAGGAAGGGGACCACCGTGGGAGGAGCAGGCAGCTGAGACCCTGGGAAGCCCCTCCCGCAGGTTTCTCAGCCCCAGTCCGGGTCCTGTCCCTCTGTCTTTCCTTCCTCTGCTTTGCGGTCGTTGCATTGCTGCCCAAGGCCAATTACATAATTTGAGGACCCAGTGAAAAGTAATAAGATGTGGCCTCTTATTCGAAGAAGGTAGAAAGAAGCATTGTTACATACTAAAATACAAAGTTTTCCTCTCTGCGGTGTCTGCCTCAACTCAGGGTGGGTTTTTGTTTGTTATTTTTGATGCTCCGAGTAAAGGCAATTAAAAATTTAAATTATGAGGGAATTTTACGGAAGTTCACCTTCATTTGCACAATGTGAAGTTTTAAATACAGGTATAAATAATTGAGTTCACGTGCAGAATTGCTGAAATTGCGGTTTGTGTTTTGCAACCACATATATCCACACACATTGGATTTTTTACCAGAATCATGGAAATGCTGAGCTGCCGAGCCTGGTGTGTCGGTGTGTCGGTGTGTCGGTGTGTCCGTGTGTCCATACCTCACGCGGCTCCGCGGCGCTCACGTTGGAAGGCGCATTCTGCTCACCTCTGTTCACCCCTGGCGTGCCTGTCCTGCCCGGTGTGTGCGGAGGCCAGGCTCCCTCACCGCCCCGCCCCGCCCACACTGCAGCCCAGGCTCAGCTAACAGAGAAGCCGTGCTAGGAAAGCAGGGCAGCGTGCCGTAGCGCTGGTGTATCTGCCTGCTCTGCATCTGAAGCTCGCCCTGGCCGATGCACTGCTGTTCCCAGCGGTGAGCAGGGCTGCACTTCACCTGGAAGGCTCCTGGAGCACCTCCCCCACCGAGCCGCTCCCGGCCGGTCCCAAGGTCCTGCGCTCGCGGGACGCTGGCCGCACGGAGTGCAAAGGGACAGCTGCGGCGCGATGGTGCCGCGCGGGCCTGCCGGTCTGGACTCCGCCTTCGAAGTGCGACTTGTAGACAGATTCAGAAAATTCAAGTTTTTCCTCTTGATTTCGTTGCAATATGGTTTACAAGTCAAATTGCATATTTTAAGGAGCTCTCACGTCGGAAATGACTACAGTTAAAGTATTGTATTGCAGGCTCGAAATTTGCCAAGATGGAGGGTCTAAAGTGCTCTTATTACAAGCACAGAAAAGCAATTATGTGAGGTTATGAATATGCTAATCAGTTTGAATGTGAATAGTGCGCAGCATTCACATTTCCTTCACCGGTTTTCCCTGCTCTCCGACCTTTCTTCTCTCTTTCATTTTTACTTCCCTCATCCATGATTTTGTCCTTGTTCTTATGTTCACTGCTCCGTGTCTGCAGTGCATAATGATCACGCTCCTCCTGAGGACTGATTCCCACGCGTCACACGGCCTCGCTTGTTATTTTCTCTCTTCCCTCCTCCCTTCCCGCCCTCCATCTCATGGTCCTCTTCCCTTTTGCAAAAGATCTAGCAGACGTTTCCTATCCGTCTTCCTTTTTATCCCCACCTCAAGGTGCCCAGCCAGAACCTCAGCCTTAGGGGTGAACGTTCCTAGACACACCAGTCTCCAAACACGCCTGCAGGATTTTCCCTGAGGACAATTCCTAGCTATGCAGAATTTGATTGTCACTTGTAAGTTAACTTTGTCACCTCATTTTCTCTATACTTTTATGTAAAGATATATTTTTGCATTTAAAAATTTCACTTTAGAAAATGTGACATGACTTAAAATCGATGCGTACATTTAACTTATAGTGTTCCTGGTATTTTAAAGGGGGAAGTGTGTGTTGTAAGATGAGGTCTACTGACAGCACTCTGGGGCCTCCCACAGAGCTGACGAGAAGGAGGGCATCCCGTGCATGCCTGTCCCCCAGTGGCAGCGTGCACACACCTTTACCACCTTCCCTGCACTCAGAATCACGAGTATTTACTCTGCCTGTCTCTTTGACGGCGCTGTAAGCACCCGAAGGCGCCGGCGTGTCCTCCTCAGCATCCACACTGCCAGCGCCACCTGTGAGCTAATTTCAGCTCTCTACAGGGCTGCCTCAGTGCCGGGAGCCTGGAAGGTAAAGGGCTGTTTCTTATTCCTGGGGTTTTGATTTTAGTTGAGCTTTCAAAACTACATTGCAATATTTATAAGGCATTCTTTATATGTGGCTGCAGTATTTTTGGTGATGGTAAGCCACATCCGGGAGCCTGTAAAGCTTGACAATGTACACACACAGCATCTTAACTGTTTTCTATTTTGTTTTCACAGGTGCTTTCAGTGCCCACATCTCTGAAGATACGGTTTTTCCCACACTAACATTAGAGGAGAGGTTGAGGGTTTGTACAGCGGCACTTTCCACCAGATTCCCCTGGCCCCTTCCTGGCTGCTTCTGAGCAAAGCACTCCCTGTTTGCAGGTATAGTTGATCTGAATCTACGGAGTCTGCTAGGGCACAGGGTAGTAAGGAGTAGGCAGAAGAGGAGAGCTGTGAGGTTCCAGTACCCCGAGCTTGTTTCACGGACTCCCAGGACCCTTAAATTGGAAGCAAACTTGAAGATCATCTGGTTCTACGTCCTTAACTCGGGGCTCTCTTGCATATCGGTCTTGACAAGTTTATGAAAACTTGTCGAGGGCTCCAGGCTCTGCACCAAGATTCAGAAATGTGTGCTGTTCCTTTATGCTCTGAAATCTCTTTAAGGGTAGCTTTCTCACTGAAGAAAGATGCATGACTTTTGATTTACTAAGACTTAGCTTTCAGAATATATTACTTTTTAAACCACACTTTTCTTTCAGGAATTTGGAGAACTTTCTTTTTGGAATTGGTTTGAATCCAAATGGCAAATGTTAGAACTCTGGTTATACCATGAATGTATTTTATTTATATATATGCAAATTTGTTTAAGGCACAGGTATGTGAGCTGGAAGAATCCCCACTTACCCACTATTTATCCAGATAGTAAGGTACTTTCTCTAAGCCCTGGACAGTCTCAGAGACAGGGCAACTCTCTTCAGAAAGTGTACTTTGGGGATGAAAGGAGAATTAAGCAAATGATCCTATATGATTTGGGGATTTTTCTAATATTGAGGAAAGCCATATGAGTGTGCATTACAAATATGTACCAAGGTTAGGATGAATGTTTAAGCTGAGACCTGGAGAAATAGAAATTATCAAGCCAGAGCAGTAAACAGTATGCCTGATAGTCCTACGAATAGAGGTGTCATGTAGGCTCAAGGAACTGGAAATCAGCCACAAAAAACCAATATGGTGGGTGCGTGATTCAAGCCAAGGCATCAAAAGGGAGGGGAGAGCTGGGCGTGTCAGGATACACAGGGCCTTGGACATTCAGTGAGGGATGTGCTAAGGAAAATGGGGGCAGGTAAAGATATGCTAGCAAGATTACAGAAAACAGGCTGTGTTGGACACTCCATCCAGGAAGGGGGCTTTTGAGCCAGTTCAAGCTGGTACGGACAGTAATTGCTAATTACGCAGGAATTTCATGAACTGCTGGGGCAACATCTGGTGGCTTGAAACTGGCCATCGTGGGAGCATGTGCATATTGGAAATTGGCAAATGCCACAAGTAAATGTTTGGTTGCTTGGTTTTTGGTGATGGAAAGCTGTTTTATCAGCAGACTCTGCATCGGCATGAGCAAGTCAGGAGAAGGGGGAAAAGGCTGCCTGCACTGGGAAGATCACAACAGAGAGTGGAAAGCTATGTTTATGTCCGGGAAGTACCGTGGCGGGATCCGTCTGTGGACTTGGGCATCACGGGCACCAGGCTTGAGTCCAGCTCGTCACTGGGCTTCTGCCTTCACACCCTCCTCGTAACTCCTGTTATAAAAACAAAGGTCAAGCTCTTCCCGCAGCACAGGGTACGTTTGTCTCTTTAAACTTTGGCTAAATTCTCTTGAACAAATGAGCAGCACCATCCTTCACTTTCAATAGCACCATCAGTAGCTTAAGGCAAGCGGCAAGTTCCATCCCCCTTCTGGCGTCAACCGCTGAGGTTGGTCAAGCCTCTGGAAGGCTGGGAGCTCAGGAGTGGGCGGCTGGTTGCACTCGGGCCTGTCTCCTCTCACCAGATTCTGCAAGATGACTTTTCTCCAGGGTAACGTGGAAGCAGATGTGAGGATTCTGTGGACATTTTACTTGTAATTTCTCTTTGGTTTTCAACAGGAATTACTTTACCTTGAAGAGGTAAGAAGCAGGAGAAGCCATTTATTTTGGCAAACTCAGGGCTCCGCTGATGCATTACTTGTGTCCCAGCTCTGGAGCAGTCCATGCATTATGAATATGGATCGGAATTTTTTTCTCGTGGTGTCAGATGACAGGGGTTGAAGCGCTTCACACGTAGTTAGCCTTTCTGTGACTGAAAAGCCATATCCTGTCATTCTTATGCTCCAGGGATGATTCTGATAGAGGCAGGTGTCAGGAATGAGGCTCTCTGACAGCAGGGTGAAAGCCTCTCCCATTTAAAGATTTCTCACCAGAGGTGCTTGTACTCTGGCTTCTATTTTCCCTTTCTCCACAAACCTGTTGGAAGATAAAGCTGTGTAACCTGTGCCCTGTCAGCTTCCCGTAGAGTGTGAACTCCAAATCCTTCTGCAGCTGGAGTGCATCCTCTAACAAGCTCCTGGTGACCAGGAACGCATTCCAGACCCCTCTCCAAACTCGCTGGGGCCCTGGCCCCACAGTCCTAGGGGCCCAGGAAAGCTCAAAAAAGCACCTAACTATGCGATTAGAGCATCCTGAGACAAGGTGCAGTGCAGTTCCTTGTTCCTGAGGTCACCCCAGCCCGCCAAAGCCAGGAGCATGGGAAGTGGCTTTGGAGACGCTCACAGCTTCAGTAAAATGCGCAGAGTGTGAAAGCACCCTGAAGACTGGGTTTGTAGCTGCTGTTATGGTCACTGTATTTTACTTTAAAGACAGAAGGAGAAGCCAAACTTATTAAGTGGTGTTTCGGTTTCATCTGTAATTCCAGTTTTGGTGACCCCCTGGTCATACGCAATGCCTAGGTGTTGGGGCCACAGTGTTGAGGAAAGCAGGCAAGTTCCCCCCCTCTCCTGGAGCTTGGATGAGTACACCAGCTGCCAAAAAATAGCGTGTTGAACACGTTCTCACTTACGAGTCCTTCCAACCGACCAAAACTTTTATTTTGAAGTAGTTTCCAGAAGAATGACAAGAGAGAACAGAGTTCTTTGTTCCCCTGTGGCTGACATCTTTGTCTCGCATAGTGAAATGGTCAACACTGACATATTAATATTGGTGCGAGAGTAGTACCGTAGGAGGATTTTACTCTTCTCTCCTCAATGATTTCTTGCCGTTCTGGTGGCCACACCCCTAGACCACACACGCTGCGAGTCACGGTCCCATCAGTCAGTCTTCTGCAGTCCCTGACACTCCACGCCTCGGTCTCTCCTTGCCATTCACCCTTGGTACAGTGTCCCTCGGCTAAAGCTTGTCTGACATTTCCTCATGATTGCACTGAGGCTGTGGATGTGGGCATGAGTGCAGATAACTGTCCTCATGCAAAAGGGCTCGTGACCCCAGTGTTCCATCACAGTCTTGGTCACCTGGCTGGGGGAACCTGCCAGGGTCTTGCTTCTGGAAATTCAGTTTCCCCTTTCTCTGTTCCAGTCTTTGCAAGAGAATCACTGTGCCCAGCCCACACTCAACGGGGAGAAGGAGGATTTAGCTTCACCTCCTGGAAAGGAGGACAGGAGAACTTCTATCTTACGTGTTCGTGGTTGTCTAAGCATTTCATCTTTTACCCTAGTGACAACCTGGTTCTGGCCGGAGGAAGAGGACCACTGTGGGAGCAGCAGGCAGCTGAGACCCTGGGAAGCCCCTCCCGCAGGTTTCTCAGCCCCTGTCCGGTTCCTGTCCCTCTGTCTTTCCTTCCTCTGCTTTGCGGTCATTGCATTGCTGCCCAAGGTCAATTACATAATTTGAGGACCCAGTGAAAAGTAGTAAGATGTGACCTCTTACTCAAAGAAGCTAGAAAGAAGTGTTGTTAACATACTAAAATATAAAGATTTCTCCTCTGTGGTGTCTGTCTCAACTGTCAAGGTGGGTTTTTGTTTGTTATTTTTGAAGCTCAGAGTAAAGGCAATTAAAAATTTAAATTATGAGGGAATTTTACGTAAGTTTCTCTTCATATTGCACAATGTGAAGTTTTAAATACAGGTATAAATAATTGAGTTCACGTGCAGAATTGCTGAAATTGTGGTTTGTGTTTTGCAACCACATATATCCACATACATTGGATTTTTTACCAGAATCACAGAAAAATCCTGTATTTTTTTTAATTTAGCTTTCTTCAGTGAAGCTTGCTTGCAGCAGGTACTACAGTGGTGTTCCAATAGTGTTTTTCTGTTTTCCTTATTCTCTTACCAGTTAGTAATTAGCATTTTTTGTAAGGAAGGGCTGTCCTTCCTCCTCCTCCCCGAGTTTTGTTTATTTAATCATGAATTTGTATCATGATTTCATGGACATTTGTTTTACTGTTTGGGTTGTTTACCTTATTTTTTGTTGTTCAACTTTCTCTGACTTTGAATTTACTTTTGTTTAAATGCTCTGCTATTTCTAGCCGAGGGTGGGTCATGTCACACTTGGTGCTGTTACTTCTGTGTGACAGTGAGATTTCTTCCTATGGAATGTAACTTTATGTGAAGGTCTGTTCATCTGCGGGTTTGAGAAAGAAAACCAAAGGAAAGACGTTATCTTCGCCAATTTTGAGAATCATTCAGACACAGATTTGAAGGAATTAATTGAGTTTTGGTGACAGGAAGTGACAACTGCTGCAGAGAACACTAATGAGAGTATTTACACTCTTGGGATTGGTTATGATTGTAAGGAACAATCCTGCATTTCCTCAAGTGAGAAGGCGCTCCTTCACGCAGATGTCACACCCACCAGGCTAATCAGTAATTACGGCTTGACTTCACCTGTGTACTCTGCACTGCTCATTTTAGCATGGGGAAAAATAGAAATACACACCTTTGTTGGCTGAATAAAGACTGATATCTTCACTGAAGCACTGCAAGACTTGTTGGTAAGAAAAGATGAAAGCTATGAAGCAATTAATTCCATGACACTGTTATATGTAGGTAAAATTACAGTTTATGGAACGGCTAGTAAGGAATGATCCTAATTAGAAACTTCACTTTTCATTTTTTCTTGCTGTAACTAAGCTTTAGAGGACTTGCTTATGGTGTGCTGAAAACTGCACTTGAAAGATATAGGTTAGATTAATTACACAAAGGAAGACAATAACTTGAAGCATATCATAATCATTTCTTCTTATCACTTGGCATACCAATTTAAAACTGGATTGGATTAGATTAGACTTCCAGTAATATTCTAATGTAATATAGTGCATGTAGGGATTTCTGAACTATCTCTTGATTTAACTATTTAATCAGCAACGTGAATAAAAAGTTAAGATGTTCCAGGGAGAACTGCCAAGGTTGTGCGAAGTACCCTTTTGTTCTGTCTTGGCCCACAGTTACTCTCTCCTTCTAACGCGCCTGAACTCTCATGTGCAGAGCAGGCGCCCCTCATTCCACAGGGGCCCAACACACTGTCCGGGCCCTGGACTGACTTACTTCAGGATGAAGACGCAGAGCTTCAGGAAGCATGTGCACATGCAGATGTGAGGTTTACTTACACAGAGGGGCCACCAACTTTCATGGGTAAACTAGGGGTCACTTAGTAATACTCAGAACCACAAATTGAAATTGGACACAAACATGTAGTATTTGCTCAAAGCAGCATGTCATTTCGTTATCAGATCATCAGACTTTGTGGCCTTTACACTTTGATACCTTGAGGTCCCATGCTCTAGATCCTATGTTTTCAGGGGCACTTTGCCCTCGTTGAAGGAAGACGGTCCATCCCTTGGTCAGAGAGCTGGATGTCTGTGGAGAGCAGAAACGTGAGCAGGACCAGCCTTCTAGGCAAAGATTCAGCCCGGTGTCTCCACGGCCCGGGAGTGTTTGGTGGAGCTGAGCTCATGGAGAAGGTTGGGGGCGCCAGGAGCTTCCCTGCTGGGCCTGGAGGACGGTCCTCCCTCACCTGACAGTGCGCCTCAGAGTGTGCCAGAGCCTGTGGAGTGAATTTCATTTTGGTTACTATAATGGATGTGCCAGCAATGATTATATTTTAAAACAGAATATCATAAAGGTAAATATCTAAATGGCAAAACTTGTAGGTAATTTTAAGGAAAAAAACAATATCACAAGAAACTGCTCCTAACAGTCATTGGCAGAAAGGAGCTAAAAAGCACTTGCATCAAGTCGTGCTATGTTTTCTGGAGAGCAGATTTCTCCACTTTGCAAGTGGGGCGGAGCTCCCTTACCCCCAGGTCAAAATGAGGTGTCCGGGATTCTTACCGTTATGCTGGGCAACCTCCCCCTGTCCACTCACCTTCCGTTACAATAGTGACCTTTCTGTTCAAGCGGTTCTGACATTCTGTCTGTCTGTCCATCATCTATCTATCACCTGTCTGTCTATCTTAGTTACTGGATGATCATCATTCTTACTTTATTACTGTATTACCATCCGTTCTTATTCAGAACAATAATGACAGTAAAAGACACGACCTATTTAAATATTTTAAAAATTTTAAAATTCCTACTCAGGTCATAGGTCTTTTCCATGAGGGAGACTGAATGATTTTATACACGGTGTGATAACAAGCAGTGTCCTTAAATTTAAAAAATGCGTGACAGTAAGAGGCACATTGCCCCGAATCCCCTCAGATTCCCCCCACACTGAGCACATCACCCCATCCTTCTCCCCTTCTCCGAAGCACCCTGAAGTCCTCTTTCCCGGGTGATCTATTTGGGCTGCCGAGGCTGCCTCAGGGTCTGGAATCAATTGGAAATATTGGCCTTTCCTGGTCGCTCTGACTTGGGTGAGGCAGATCGAGTGAGGACGGTGTGCAAGGGTGCACAAGAATGCGTTCCCGAGCCTGCCTTCGGGCTGGGTGCATTTGGCGGCAGCGCTCCTGGCATTTCTGGTCCCAGCTCCCAGACACTCAGGAAAGGGGATGTCCAGAATGGCTTCAGAAAGTGTCGAGAGTGACGGGATGGTGTCTCTGAAGCAAGGGGGAGGGTTTGGGGAGGACTCATGGTGGTGTGTCTTTTACTGTAACACATTTTTAAAATTTAACAGTCACCATATTTTCAATCACCCTGTGTGTGTGTGTATATATATATAATTTTAAACCATAGAAACCCAAACAAAAATCAAATATTCTGCCAACAACAGTAATGAGGGAATTACTAAGAGTCCTTTTTTCTTTATTACAAATGCCGGTTTGGGAGGCCTGGCTTCTAAGGATCTGCTTATCTAATGAAGTAGCTCTACATAAATTGAGCTTTAACATTACCCAGAAATTTGGCTAAGTTTCATCACTGACGCACGTTCTATTACTCTTGCATGAAATTTCAAGGAAGCAGACGTTTGCCTGTTTCTGATCACATGCCTCAACGTCACAAGGCCACATTTAGATTAGAGAAGTTTAAATTACAGATGTTTAAACTATAGATCTTATTTAAAATATGAGTGTCACAATGATAAGAAACTCATAAATAAGGGCACAAAACTCATTTAAGAATAACATTAGGAGCCTTCACAATAGCTTTATGAGCATCTCTTTACCATGTCAGTTATATATTGGGGGATTATTCTGATAATGCAAATTCTCACTATATTCAAAAATTAACATTTCTCTTGTAGTAAAATAAATGCTGACCAACAATGTGACATTGCAAATCAAATCACCCACTTGTGAGTTCACCCCAATGTAACATTACTTATTTGACATTTTATTTCTCTTAAAAGTAAGATGGTATTTTAGAAAATTAGATGTCTGCAACAGTGGAAAAATAATAATAAATGTCATTAAATTTTATTTCTAAAGTCTGGCGATACGCATTTTGGGTCAAGATTAATATTAGCACCTGATATTTAATTCTAGTCCCCTCCTCTCAAAAATCAGTGAAATTTATATTGTAGTGACTTTAACAAGACACCTGTCTGTGATTTCCTACGGCATAACGGATCAGGGCATCGTGTGTCGCAAAATAAGCAATTAACAGATGTGACAATTAAAAAATAAAACACAAGCTAACTCGACACTTCACACCTTTAAGGGTGGGCGTGTGCTGCTGTCCCAGGGAAGACACGTCCGGACCTCCTGGGCTCCCCGGACTGCTGGCAGCACCGGTCAGTCCACGCACGGGCGCTCCCACCTCCTCAGTGTGCGACCAGCTTCCCCACTGCTCTTCCTCCTCTGACTTCCTTTCCTTTTCAGCACGCACAGACACTTGCTCCGACTACAGCCAGTCTGGTCCTCATGGCATCATCTTATTTGGAAATCTTCGACGGTCCCTTTTCTTCTTTCTGAAATTTTCTTGGCACAGGTTTGTGACACATGGAGCTGCCGCTCATCCTGGCGAGCAGAGCACGTACGTGATTACGTGCAGGTTACTTCTCCTTTTAATTCCCGTACCCTTCCCATCCACATCCTTTCCCCATCTTCATGCTTATTGTTATTATTCTTAACCCACGTTCACGACACATAATGTTTACTTTCATTGTGAGTACTTGGTGCCTGTATACAGCGGATCTTAAATCTTCTCACTTCCCCTCCACCCTCCCTCAGTCTCCTGGCCTCCTTCCCATTTTCAAGAGATCTATCCTCTCATTTCCTTCTATCCATTTTTTGTTTTCTTTTTGTTTATTTCTTCTTTTATTTTCTCTTTGAAAGATATTGCTGAGATGTGTTGATTAATTATGATCATTGTGCTCTTTCCTAGTCAAACTTTGCCTTATTCAAATGAGGATACCATGTGGTATTTAAGCTTGTATGTCTGATTTACTTCACTCAACATTATATTTTCCAAGTGCATCTATTTTCCTAAAAATGTTTTAAATTTCTCCTTCTTTATAGCTGAGTAGTATTCCATTATGTAGAGATACCACATTTTCTTTATCCATTTGTCTGCTGATGGGCCCATGGCCTGCTTCTAGGATTTAGCTACTATGAACTGTGCTGCTATAAACACTGGTGTGTACATATTGCTGTAGTATGATAACTTTAGTTCTTTTGGGAAGATTTCTAGAAGAGAAATAGCTCGATCAAATGGAATTTCTAAGTTTAGTTCTTTGAGAAATTCATTCTGATTTCCAGAATGGTTGTACTGGGTTACAGTTCCACTGACAAAGGAGAAGCGTTCTTTTCACCACAGCTGGGCAGCATTGGTTAGGCCCTGACTTCTTGCTGATTGTCATTCTTTCTGGCGTAAGACGAATTCTTACCATTGTTTTAATTTGCATTTCTGTCATGACCAGGGATATTGAACATTCTTTCATATGTTAGGGAAAGAGCACAGTGATAGTAATTAATCAGCGCATCCCAGTAATGTCTCTCAATGTTACTGGCCTCAGTTCTCCAGTTAAAAGGTGCGATTGGCAGGCTGGACCAAAAACAGAGTCCAACAGTCTGCTGCACTCAAGAACTTCGCCTAATTCAAGAAGACATTCAAAGACAAAAAAATCAAAAGATGGAAAACAATATTTCATGCACTAGGATCCCCAGAATAAGCAGGCACAGCAATTTAATCTCAATGTAAACTTCAAACGTGCTAGTTAAGGGCACAAGCCAACAAGGAGCAACACCTCTTATAAATATTTATGCACCAATACTGGAGCACCTGTCTATATAAAACAAATACTGCTAAACACAAAAGATCAAGTAAACACGAGCACAATCATAGTGGATGATCGCAGTACCCCACTTTTGCAAAGAGAAAGATTAAGCAAAAAATCAATAAAGAAGAATCAGTGGAACCGCATCCTTGGCCACAAGGACCTGATGGGTAGCTACAGTGCATTCCAGTCCTCTACTACTGAGTATACTTTCTTCTCTGCAGCACATGGAACTTCCTTCTGTAGGGTAGTAGTGTTCAAATTACTATTAGCTCTCAGAAGCTTTGTATCACCAACCACAAAGTGAGCTTTAAAATTCATCTGCTGCTATTCTTCGTATTCTTCCTTCACTGTTTTCTAACTGCTAGAGGAAACCTGCTTAGTGTTTCTTCTCTAATATCTGCCCTACTTCTTACTTCATCTTAATTTTTATCCTTTCAACTTGTGTTATCTTTCCAATTATTTTATTTATTATTCTATTATTGAATTTTATTATTCTATTAATCATTTTTTATTATTGTTTCCAGTTATTATTATTTATTATTTTATTGTCTGGTCCTGGGTGTTGAAGCCAGGGCCTTGAGCATGCTGAGCAGGAGCTCTACACTGAGCCGCACGCCCCGCCCCTCATCACCTCTTCTCCAACCATTTATCACATCAGCCTCGTGAAGATGACCTGGTGATTTTTTTGCCTTATCTTTTTTACATGATATAATTTAGCTCTTGGGCTACCATTTAAGCACATAGGGATTCAGAGTACTTTGCAGCCAACACTGCATATTTTAGTCTTTGGAATTCTGTGCATAAAACAATGAATTGATCTTACAGGAGACAACCATAAAATCAGAATTTTGACTCCACCACTACTAGTGGCAGAAGGCCCATCAACCTCTCGCTGTCTCACTTGGCTCATATCTGAGTGAGATGAATTCATTCTTGGGAACTCAGCAACCATAGTGCAACTACTATAAAAACACCAGTGCTCAGCAAATGTTGGTTTCCCTGATGGAATAGTACTCACTATGGGTGTTTATTAGACACATTAAAGAAGTCACATATATTTGATTGAGTCATCATTTAAATGATTACCTCAAGATGTTTCAAAATGTAAGGCCCCAAATTTGAGGGCCATACAGTCCTCTGTGGAAAATTCTTAGTAGATATTAACTCTTTGACAAATTTCATAAGAATCAGTTGCATTTGGGCTTAATTTCATATTAGTGTGTCAAAATAACTGAGAGCAAACTCCCAACTGAGACAGTCTTAGTACCCAACAAAGTTGGCTCAAAGCTGGCTCTGCCAAGGTGGTCACATGTGGAAAACAGGTGACAGCAAGAGTCCCATATGACAGCCCCTGGACTTTGATATGGAGCTGGAGGAAGGCCTGAGACCGGAGGCATGTTCTGTTAACACGAAGGAGAGACGCCCAGCGGGACACCAGAGGCAGGATATTCGGGAATGAGAGCAAAGGAGATGGAGGGTTTGTCTTTAGCCCTTTGGGCGTCTACATTTAAGAAATCAGGAGAGTGCCCAAGCCACAGCAGATGAGTGCTAGCAAGAGTGACACTCACTGAACATAACTGCACACACAATTTTATGCATATTACATGTGCTTCTAAGATTTCATTGATGTTTAAACTCACAGTCATGCGAAGGTTCTGTAACAGACGTACACTGTTATTTATAAATGTGCAAATGTGTGGCTTAAAGATCATTGAAACTAATAATCAGTAATACAAAATATAAGTAAATTTGTGTTCAATACTGAATTTGATGAAAGGAATGTGAAAATTCGTGTGAAGATATAGATATAAAATTCTCCATAGCTGGGTTTTCCCACGGTGCCCTGCCCTTGGAATCCCGTGGCTGGGTGCCGAGTCTACTTCTGCAGTGGTTTCTTTACCTTGTGGCACACCCTGACGTTTCCTGTGTCTCTTCCTTGCTTGAGCGCCTCTGTCCTTTCAGGTGGAGTCAGATCCCCTGGCCCAACGCACTCACCTCCTGAGGCACATCCTGGTTGTTTCCGGGTTTCAGCAATAAGGACGAAAGCTGCTGAAAACACCCTTGACCAGTTTCGTGTGGATGTCGGGTCTGCACTCCTTCATGCTCCTCAGACACCATGGCGGGGACCCCTGGTCCTCCGGGCAAAGTATGTTCAGCCGTGTGAGAAACTGCCCAAGTGCCCTCCAAAGCAGCGGCAATGCGCCCGTGGACGGGCGGCTCTGCGTCCCAGGAGTAAATGAGGCTTCCTGTTCCCAGGGCTCCACGGTGTCACCACAGGGACCCGACTGCTGTTCTGCCAGGGGCTGTCCCTGTCCCTGCGGTGCTGGAGGCGGGAGGGGGGCTGAGGTCCGGAGCAGAGGCCAATGTGCTTGGCTAGGTTGCATTTCCTGCTGCCCTCCACATGCCCTGGAGGGGATGTCGGTCTCAGGCCTCCTCCAGCAGGCTCCTCCGGGGGGCCTCCGCTGTGCATCCTTGTACCTATAATAGCCACGTAGAGGGCCAATCTGCAGTGTCAACGGTCACAAACCGGCCACAGGGGCTTGGAGGTGGACAGGAAGAGGAGCAGCCACACTCCCCACTGGCCAGGTCTTGGCCCAAGGGAAGTTCATGGAGAAGACTTTCTATCTGCACTGATGCTGGGCATGGTGCCCTTGGTGGGTCATGTCAGCAGTGGCTGCTGTGATTCCTCAGGGCTCTGCCCTTCTGCCATGCTCCAGGGCATGTGATGACACACAAATCTACAGTAAAGAGACACCCTTTTTTAAGGAACTCACAGATGGGGTGGAAGGAGCAAGCAACTTAATCTCTCCACGGGACAATGCGCACCTCAGGAGCGCAGCGAAGCCTCTGCTTTCATTTTTATGGAAGTGTTTTCTAGCAGCAAGCATAGCTCCTCTCTAGAGCATACATGCATAGGTGCATATTTATTCACACACCTACACACTGCTAGAGAACATCAGCTTCTATTTGTACGTTTAGGACTTTCGAATACATTTTATTCACCGCTCATTGAAGTCTTTGTTATTCCACCCTCTGCTTTGCGGATCTTTCAGCAGAGCCAATAGTCAAGATTGAACAAGCTGAAGACACAGAGAAGAGTGAGGGAAGTTCTGCACACCCACGGGAAAGATGTCAGCTGCTACAGCCGAGCCGACTGACCACAGGAGAGCCTAGCAATGCGGTCAACGTGACCTCGCTGCTGCCCATTCCAGGGAGTTGGAAAGAAAGAACGGCTCCGGAGCGGCTGCCGGGCCTGTGCTGAGCATCGGTAGCCGCAGGGCTGGAGAGCTTCGTGTCCTGTGGGCTGAGGGAAGAACAGCACTCGGGTGCCGGTCCCTGCCCTCTCTGAATGTTCTTTTTTTAGCAAAGCTGAGATGACAGTGGTGTCTACCTTCCAGGGTGGTTCTATTCTAACAAAAGATATTCGGCAAATGGGAAGGGAGTCAGGGTGACACTGATCAAGTTCTTACTGTTCGCTCTGCAGAGGGATCTTTGGAGAAGCAGCGTCGCCTGGATCCATTTCAGTGCCCTGTCCAGGGCGGAGTGGACCGATGTGCATGTGGAGCCCGGCTGTGTGCTATCGGCTTCCTGCGTGGCCCTCACCCGGTCACACTGGTATGTGGTGGTGAACAGCGGTGGGGGGGACTATGACCAGGGGAGCTGAGATTTCCAGGAATGAACACTGTCAGTGGAACAGTGCAGTGCGGGTCAGGCAGCCCGAGTAGCAGCTTCCCGCAGATGAGGCTTTGTGTGAGAGATGTGAGTTTGGACGGCTGGAGAGACAACCACCGTGGGCGCTGACCGCGGGGAGTTTCAGCCAGGGCGTGCATGTGGGGCGCCACTGCTGCCTGGGTGATGACTTTCAAAGCACACAACTGCTCAGGGACTCCGAACCCCTGAAGAGGAAGAAGGAAGGAAAGGGGGAGAGAGCGTGGAGGGAAGAGGAGAGAGGGACATGGAAGGACAGTGATGGTGAAGAGGAGGTGAGAGGCAGCTCCAGACCACAAGAGCTATGCCTGGGCCCCACTCGGCTGCCCGGCTAGCTGTTCAGCCCACAGCACTGTCACCTCCCTGGCATCTGTCCTATGGTAACTTTATGGGCAGAGGCTGGCTCCCTGTGTGTCCGTAACAGCGCCCAGCAGTCACAGGGCTGGTGAGAGTCCAGGGCCGGCGGTGGTGAAGCTAGAGTTCAACCCTGACCTCTTTTCCCAGGCCGGCTGGGCCGCTGCATTTACCAACGCATGGTACGATGCCCAGGTCCCTTTCTAACGGCACGTGTTTCTCATTCAGCACACCCAGCAAACATGCAGAAAGTGAAATATGCCCTGCAGTCCTACAGCCACCTTAAAACCCAGCCAGCCAGGCTCTGCAACCCCTAAGAACATCTGTGACAAGAACGCACACCCTTAGAAGGGGCCGGGGTCAGCGTGTCCATCGGGTTCAGTGTTTTCTCTTGGCTGTGGTGATCTGAGGTCCTCCTGTACATTCACCCTTTCCTGCGCTCTGAGTTAAGAGCAATTTCTTTCCTTTCCTGGTACTCACACTTCATCCTTTGGGCACTTATTTCACTCCAGGTAAAAAAATCCCCAAATCAAACACTCATTGTATGGTCTGTTCTTAGCTCCCTGGAAGAGAGGTGTATTAGACGTACTGCGGAGAGATAGAGCAGGGACGGCCTCCTGCTTTGGGGAAGGACTCACGGGCGAGCTGCACTGTGTGTTTTCCACACTGACAGCGTTAGCACCTTGATTCATGAGCTGTGCTTATTGCTGATGATAAATTTAGCTCCCTGCTCTGCTAGCTGTTATCTTTGCTTTTTCTCATTTATCACTTTTTAATCTGCTTGCGAACAGTCATATCTGTCATGAAAATTTCAAGAAACTATTAAATAAAACTGTTTTCTAAGAAAACACGCCCTCTGCCTCACTGTGGGGTCATTTAAACCTACGAAAACGGGGTATCACAGCCTGTACCATCTCTCCTGACCTGAATTCATCATTTCCTAAACTGTCAACGTGAGCCTCAGGGAACACGCTGGGTCTTTTAACTACTCCTGGTTCCCACAGACGTTTTTACAGTGCTCCCTCCGAATCCACACTGAGCACAGAGGGTGGCACGTTGCCTGCAGGGAAATAAAGCAGTAATAAAGTCAGGGTGACTCTAAAGCCTTTTTTGCCTAAGACACAAATTCTCATATGGTGAAAGGAAGCTTAGAGCTGATTCAAGCTGCTAGGCCTGTGCATTTATAAGGATCCTCCCAGAGGGAAACCTGTTTGTGTTGGTTTTATCTTGTGAAGCCCTTACACAAACGTAGGGATTTTTAAAGAATGGAAACCAGCTACTCTTTGCGCTATGACGATGTTTTCCAAAGTGTGTCTCTAACTTTCAAAAAGCAAAAGGCTGTGGTAAAATGACTGGTAAAACCATCTCCAACGTGCTACCTAGATTTGGGAGGGCTCGTACGTGTGGTGAGACCACTTCTGCCAGGGCTGTTTTGGAATTGGCTTTCCCCTCCCTCCCTCCCTCCCTTCTTTTCTCTCTTGTGCGGGGCTTCTCGCATTGTAAACATATTCTGTACCGCTGAGCTCATTGCTCCAGTCATGACATCAGCCCACTACGATGTCTGGTTTTGTTCATAGGAGAACATCGTAGGGGTCGAGTTTCTTGAGTGCTTCTCATTGAACACTTCACGCATAAACCTAGTCATTTCTAATGCCTCCGGGCTGTAAGGGGCACATATTCAGCTCTCAGACAGCAAAGGACCTGGCTCTCCCTGCACACTTTGGCTCTAATTGCCAAGCGCGGTCTGCAGTGTGGACCCTGTGTAAAATGGAGGCTGCTGATGCACAGGGCACCCTTTGCGTGTCCAGAGCTGCAGCGCAGATAATGACTAGCCCCTCCCCACTAAGCACGTTTTGCTGCCTTAAATTGCCAGCTTCATTAGGAAAATCTACCCTTTGAAGTGATGCGACTCTTTGAAGGTTCTTTCCTGACTGTAAAACTTTATGGGTTTTGTCTACAACCTGAACCAGGCAGGACGCCTGGCTGGGTGGACCCCTGCGTGGGTGCAGTTGGACAGAGGCTCCAGGCTGTGGTCCCTGGCGACACAGACTCCCCGGGAGGGCGGATCTCAGCTCCAGGGTGTTTCCCCCTACTTGGAAATCCTCTCAGTGGCAGGAAGAGACTGAAACACATTTCTGTGCCTCAGCATGGGCACAGGAAGGGTCACCTTGGTCACCTGCGGAAATGCTTTGAGCCTTGGAAGGTCTGAGCTCTCCTTCTGTCACCATGAGTCCACCTAAAAGACCAGATGCAGACGATTGGTGGGACAGGCACACCTGCAGATCTGTTGCTTAGAATCATGGTTCAGACTCCCAGTGTGGGGGCTCCTGTCCAGTGTGCTCTTGCTGTCCTGTAGGATTCAAACCAAGGCCTAAGGGACAGTGCCGACCTCTCTAGGGGAAGAAGAGTGGGGTGAGTGGTTTGCAAGGTGTGCCCAGGGCTTGGTGGATTGAACCCAAGACCACCTTTGGTGGTTTGGGTGGGGGTGGGGGAGACTGGGGACTGAACCCAGGCACTCCACAATTCCACATGGACTGCTTCCCCAGCTCTTTTTGATTTTTATTTTTAGTTGTATTTTTTTGCAAGACACAGTCTCACTGTCACTATGTTGCCTGGGCTGGGCTTCAGCTTGTGATCCCCCGCCTCAGACTCCCAGAGTGCTGGATCACAGACAAGTGCTACTGTGCCTGCCTGAGACTGTTGCTATTAACTGCTCTGTAACTTTGCTTTCAATGAGTCCCCGAAGAGAGCTTTCCTTACTGCCACACGGCAGGCTGCTCTGTCTGTGGTTCGGTGGCCCAGAAGCCAACACGTGTGTCCTACTGTGCAGCTGGGTCACGCTGTGGTCTCACATTTCCTGGGATGCATTTCTCGTATGAACTGATGCCACCCGGCTGGAGGGGAAGTCAGCACCACCCACGAAGATACTTCAAAAATGCGTGTGATCCCCAAGTCAGCACTTTGACTTCCTGAAGGATTGGAGATGCGTGTGAAGGTTTACACTTACTGCTGGCCTTCAAAATGTTCTGTACATTAATATCTGAACAGTATTGTACCAAGAAATGACGAAGAGTTCATGTAAGTTCTACAGAACGGAATGGAGCCATTAAAAATTACCCAGTGGAGGAGTGTGGGCATCAGAGATGACAATGTGTAATTGTCTACAAATGGGAAAGAGTTTTAGAAGCAATACTGAGCTGAAATCACTTTTTGTAAAAATAGAGGTAAATATACAATGAGTATCAGCTTACTTATAATTTGCGTGTCTAATACTTGGTGTTTTTGGAGAAGTCTTAGAAATACATAAGCAATGGGTGAGCCTTACATCTAAAAATTGCTCAGTGCCTGCAGAGCAGCCTGGCGCTCTCCCCGCTTCCTACACCCTCTCTCTGAGCAGTGCCCCGCGTGGTGAGCACAGGCCCCTCCCACGAGGAGCCACTCGCTTACAAGTCACGCCTCCCTGGCCAGTGGCAGGCTTTTAGGAAGCGGTTTCTGTCTCTCTAGAAGTTGAGGATGTGGAGACAAGGTGGAAAAGACATCAGCAAGCTGCAGAGGCCAGGGAGAAGACGTGTAGCGTTTTGGTATCAGGAGGAGGAGGAACTAAGGAAAATGAAAATGAACTTGAGTTTGAATGTTTCCACCAATAACACCCGCATGCTAACTGGTAGGCAGGGTCTGGAGCTGGGGATGGGTCTGCATCGCCTTCTGCCCACGGGTGTCCAGTGCGGGTGAGGGGGACACGTACAGGACAAATAACTGTAACGCAGCAGGTGTGGAGTGAAAACTGACATGCAGGTGCAGTTCTGCTCACTCAGCGCAGTACGTGTGCTCCGGAGCCGACTTAGGCTTCAAAAAAGGACCAGTGCTGGACTTGGATGTCGGAGGTTGAAGAGACATGGAAATTGCGAGTTCTTATGAATTCAAGTACTTACAAATTACATGGGAATGTAGTCCAATCACTTAGTATTTTCTGAGGCCAATACAAAGGTCAAATTTGGTTCATCAAATGAATCACTGGGAAATGTCAGTTTGAATTTCATATCCTTAGTCTTCTTCCAACATGTCCTCTCAGAAACAGCCAGAATTGTCTGGCCAGAGAAATGCCACAACTCTCTGACATCAGGCATTCAGCTTATGAAGCATAAACTTCAGAACAGGGAGTGAGGAGGGCTGGAGAAATAAATTTTAATAACTTCACCAAGTCTTCTTAAATTTCAAATTAGACACTTGTTTCCCAACCTGAGTTTCATCATTCTCCAGTCAATGGGCCTCTGTAGACATTTTTCTCCAGTTGCTTCTCCCTCTCCCCCGGGAACTGGGATATCCAAAGTGTAATGCGTTTCTGTTAATGCACAGCTGCAAACAGTGTGACAGCTAAGCCCGGGCCTGTGTGACTTCAGTGCAGTGGTCAGTGGTGAAGCTGCCTCAGGTTTATTCTCTATCTGTTGGAGCCCAGCATACTTTTACTCACGGGTCTACATTTTTTGTTTCTATGTATACGCCTGAAGCATGCGATTTCAGAGCGTACACTGACGGATATCCAGCCCTTCGAGGTGATTCCAGTCATTCAGAGCAGAGGTTTGCTTAGATTCTTCATGGAAAAACATTCAGTCTCCTGAGCACAATTCTCCAATAAGACTCTGACTGACGACCATTTCTCATACGTTTGAATAGAATCTCACTTTTGTTTTTACAATACCTTCAAAAACAATAGAAACCACACAAATGTTGTCCATATGGTTCTTTTTTGGCCACAAATTTCCTGTCTAAAAATAACATGGATTAGATACTGGCGATTAGAGCAATTTCAAAGAACACACACACCGCACACCCACAGCTATTTTGGATTGGCTGGGGAGAAAAACCTCGAAGGACGAGGAAAGGAAGCATCAGCCTGGGGAAGGGAGACAGCTGGGAAGGAGCCAGGCAAGGACTGGAGAGAGCAGAACCCCTTCCCCTCGCTCTGGACATGTTGGAGACGCAGGAAGTGGTCCCGGGGGGTGCTGGGGTGCAGCCTATGCAGGGGGTGCTGCAGACCCAGCAGAGCACCATCCTGCTGCCTCAGCCTGGGCCTCTGGAAGCCCAAGAAATGCAGAAGGGCCCCCCAGCTTCCTCACGGCTGCTCAACTCACACGCATCGAAGTCTGCATCATCGAGCAAGAGCATTAACAGTACCGTGTGCCGACCACTGAAATGGCTCGTCATCCAGACAACCCACGGAAAAGACTGTAGCTAAAATACTCCATGATGGAGGGATAAAGATTGTGAGGAAGGGCTGATCCATGTTGTTGTTTCAGCCAGGGGAATATTTATGTGAGAGCACATGGGTAGGCACAGGCCCAAAGGTGTGGTGGACAGGTGTGCCTGGCCTGGGTGGCCCCTTCCTGCCCCTTCCCTGGCCTGCCACACCCCTGGGTCCTCTGGCCCTCCCCACCCCCCCGACCTGGCCCTGTATGGAAGTAGTTACCAACCCCAGACGTAGTAAGGTACTGATACAGGCGCTCACTGCAAGCCTAGAGCTTAAAGTTCAAAGTGTGTTGGAACAGAAAGATAACAGAAGTGCACAATTACAGGTTCCAGGGGAAATTATGTCGGGGAATTCAGGGTGGATCTGTTTAAACAGGTTTGCCAGCCCACTGAAAAGCAGGGTGAGTCTTTTAGTGACAACGGTGTGTGCAGCTCCTCAGCATGTGCTCTAAGATAGGTTTAGGAATTTGCAGAGGCGACCTTCTCTTTTACCTGCAAATTTGTATCAGTCAAGACACATGTTCTTTTAAAGCTGGGGGAAGAAAACAGCTCTTACTGAACACAATACCCCCGTTGTTACTAGGGGTCTGAATGACCGAGCTTTCTTGTGAAGCCATTCCCAGCAGCAGGTAAATGGCAGAGCTGCGATACTAACTCAGTCTGCGGTCTTCTCTGTCCCATGCGCTCCTAACTCACTGCTGCAGTGTCCATAGGTTTCTAGCTTGAGGCTGAACTTCCCGCCCCTCAGGCAAGAGCTCTGCATCTCAGGTTGGAATTATATTCCCAAATTTCCATCTGTCTTGGGAAAATATTCAGTGACTGTTATTTCGCTCATTCACTTGTCCAGCGGTCAGCACATGTGGAGTGGTTTTCACACTCGGCACCGCTCTTAGCTCTTGCGGTGTTGCGAGAACAGATCTTAATTTATAGGGAGGGAAGTTTTGACTCTGTTCTAACAGACCCCTCACTCCCACATTCATTGGGTGTGTTTTTACCCCCAAGAAACAGAAACTTAGATTTACTTGAATGTAAAGCACGTAGGTCAGTTCGTGTGCCTGGAATCTCTCTGGGTAGGGATCAGATCCGTCCAGGGTGCACAGGGCCCAGAGATGATGTGAAGTTCACCTCGCCTTTGCTGCTGGTGGTTTCCCTCTGCAGCAAATGAGATTGTGGGCAAACTGATTCACCTCCGTTTTCCCTTCATTTTGTGATTTCAGGTAAAGCAAGAACATCTTTTCCAAAAGCTCTAGGAGAAGAAATCTATGAGAGAATATTAATGGTCCCAGTTTGAGGTACCCGCCCATCCCTGAGAGAATCCTGGGAACGGGGCTGGCTGAAGCACCCCATTGGGAGACTTGGCAGGGTGAGGGGTTTCCCGCCAGCTTCCAGCCCGGCCTGCCTCCCACTTCCTCCCTCTCCCACTGCCCTTCCCCTCTTCCTCCTCTACTTGGTGCGCCCTCTTACGTGCTGCTTATTACAAAGAGTCAGGGTAAAGCACACATGGCCTTGCCTCTGAGAAGCTTCGTATTTACTCTAACACGGGTAGAGATGTCCAGAGAACAGTGAGCTACTCAGTTTACTCATTATTTCACACATGATGGACACTAGGAAGTGGAGGTACAGGAACAGGGTTTCCAGCGAGAAAGCAGCCTGGTCTGGGGGGCCAAGGAAGGCTTTCTTCACTTGATCTTAGTCGAAAGTCTGAGAAGCGATAAGGAAGGCTTTCTTGAGGAAAAAAAGATTGAGAAATGGATTGGAGCTTACATTAAAGGCATGAAGTGACTAGAACAAGGAGGGAATAAAGAGTTCCTGAGACCCAGGAGGGTTTTCCACATCTCAAGGTGGGCAGGAAGATGGCATCACAGATGGCCTGAGAGGTGGAGAGAGAAAGAAGAGGTACAGTGGGGTTGGAGGGGCTTTGGGCCAGGTCACAGGTGGTCTTAAAGAGAGAGTACCTGATATTTATTGGGGTTGTGTGAGCCAAAGAATGAAGTAGGTGGTGGGCACTTCTGACCTTTGGAAACACCGAACATGGCCAGGTCTGGGACTGGAGGGCCTCTGGGTCTGAGGCGGTGTTACTGTCCTTCCACATCTCTGCTGGCTGACCCAGCCTGGGAGGGGTCAGGTGGAGTCTGGGCGACTGTTTAGTGTTCGCCTCAGTCTTCCTCAGTCTGCAGCAGCCACCTCAGCTCGCGAGGTCAAGCGACTCTAGTGAGTATGCATAAAACTCTCTGGAAACGTAGTCCTTCCTGGTTTTGAGACATGAGCAAATAGGGCAATGCCTGCAACTGTCTTCAGACGTCCTTTATCTTCAGTTGTTGCAGTCTAAGGCCTCTGCATGGTGAAGGTCAGCCACTACTTCCCGGGACGCTGCTCTGACATCCAGTCCTGTCAGCTCTTCCTGCTGCTCACCCCTTGCTGCAGACCTGGCCTGAGCACTCACCCACTTGACACCTGATGAACCAGTGAGAAGCCGCTGCTCATCCGTGTGTGTGACCTCGTGTGCTGGCCACTGCCTCCCTAGGGGGGTGCTCCACATGGGTGATGGCCTCATCCCCAGCACACAGGTGAGGGCCCACCTCATGGTCGGGTGCAATCATTACCCATGAGTAAATAAGTAATTTCATTTTTTCTGATTTGTATATTTATATTATATGATATATTTATATTTAAATTTTCAGACCCATATCTAGGCCTAGCTCTGTTGTATGTTTTGATTAATCTCCCATTAAAACTTGCTCATAATGGGCTAGCAAGACATATTTGCTGAAATGAAGAAAAATAAAGTAAGAGTGCTCTTAGGATGCCCGAATGCATGTGACTTCTCACATATAATTTGATTAAGAGATCAAAGGAACACAAGTCGTCTCTGAGTCATCTCCTTGTCATTCTTCTTGAAGAGTCACACATTCATGACCCATGTCCCTTCCTCTGCCTCTCTCTATCAGGAAGAGACCTGTTGCTGGTGCTGCTGTCCAAGAGCAGAAGCGGGAGGAGCCTCTGGCGGGGTGACCTCATCCGAACCTATTCATGAACTCAGCTCCTGATTGCAAGGACCTTCTTTTGTGCTTTTACCTGCTAGTTGTTGACATTTGAATGTTTCTACATGGAGGAGCTTTAGACACACACACATACACTCACACACACTTCTCATTTGCTGAAAAATTCTAGTTCCTGTGCCTAACCTTGACTCTTAGAGTTTTATGTTATCCTTAACCTCTGGCTTGCTCTTGAGTATACAGAAGAAGAAGCTGGTTGGAGCTTCTCTGTGACCACCAGGAGAAGTGATCTCAGAGATGCAAAAATATTCCTGGTATGTGCACTCGTAGCCATAGCCCTGCTCTCAGAGGGAAATCTCTAAGATGAGCTGACATAGCTCCATCAGCAAACATCCCACCGGATGTTTTCTTAAGCATTCTGAACAAAGTTCAACTGCCCTTTGGGAGACAACACATATTTCTTTCTTGTTTATAACTTTTGGAATGATACCAATAAAAAAAAAATTGAAGAGTTCATGAGAGGGGGAAAAACAACCAAACACAGCCACACCTTACTTGTTCCTTGTACGGTAAAGCCAAGCAGTTCTTTCGATGGCTCAGAACAGTTGTTTATCACCATCTCTTGAGGATGACAGGAAACTCTAACCTCATTTGTAGATGCTGAAGGAGACAGAGAAAGTCTTTTCCCCTCTGAGGTTGAGAAGCTTCCTGGAAGAAGGATAACGTCTCTGAGAACATGTTAATAATTTCAAGACTTAAGAAGCAAGGCCCACATTGCTAATTTCAGCTCCATACAAGAACATCAGACTTGCAAGTGACCTACATAGACATTTATGCTTTGTAGTGCAGGGGGCCTTGTGGAGTTTGTTTCAAAGATGAAGGACCCAGTGACCCAGAAAACCTGGAATAGTTAACTTTACTCAACATGGAGATATTCATGTTCAGCTTGAATTGCTTTTGTACATTTTCCTCTCACATTTCTTTAGGCCTCTGCAGCCTGTAGTCTATAGGTAGACCAGATACCAATAACTTCTCGCTGTCCCCCTTTTCCATCAATACCACTGAAACCTGAGGGCTCTAAAACATTCCCCACCTGCTTAGGCAGCTCTGCACAGCTCTTGGTCTCAGATTTGTGTTACACATTCTCATCTGTGTTTGTTCTAAATTTCTTGTGATTGCATCCTATGTCAGGATCATTAAAACAAAAAAGAATGCCTCTCTTGCTGCTGTGCAAGGACCCCAAGATGTGTAGCACTCTGCTTCAAGATGAGAGAGGGTAAGGTGGATTTTCAGCTCATATACTTAACAATTCACAAAACATATCATGCACTGAATATACAGGTCAGGCATACAAAATGACAGTGATGTACCTGTGTATCTGAACAAGAATAGCAAGCGTGAGCTTACCAGCCAGCATGGAGAAAGGAGCCTCTAACATGTCTGAATCCCTCTTATATTCCGTCTCCACCTCCTTCCACTAAGGATGCTAACCTCTATCCCAAATTTTGCAGTAATCTTTCCCTTGCCTTCCTTGTCACTTTCCACATGCACGCACATCCCTAAAGAATATGGTGTTTACTTTTGCCTAGTATCGAAGTTTATACTCACAGAGTTACAGTGCACTTGTTCTCTGGTGACCACCACACACTCGTATGTACACCTGCGGTCACTTGGTCATACCGAGGGACAGTGGACCCTTGAGTTACCAATTCAATTTGTTTGCGAGGGCTAGTTATAACTCAAGTTGGTTGTAAGTCAAGACTATTTTTTCCCATAAAAAATAATGGAAATACCTATAATATAGTCTAAACCTCTCAAAGTACCCTTTGACTAACCTTCCCAGAATTAAAAAGGGTTGTAAAATGTGTATCACTTAACAGAAGCACCAATAATTTTCCTCGTGTATTTACCAAAAAGTTATAAAATGGGCCTAGTTTACCAGAAACAACAACTCCATACTGCAGTCACCACTCAGGGTGACACCTGTGGTTCGCAGGAGGGAGGTGGAAGGGAAGGCGGTTACGGTTTAGGAGGAGAGGCCCCATCCACAGGAACATCCGGGCTCTGGCTCTCTGCTGCCCTTTCCCTCCTTGTCCATGTTTTCAGAACTCAAAGCTGGCCTGAGGTTGTCTGTTTCTGTCTTTTTAAAAAATCTGTTCTTTTTGGTTGTGACTGCTTTCTGTACCTTCCCTCCCTTCCTTCGCTTCTTTTCCAGCTTTTTGGGGCCATGTTGACAGCAGTAGTAATAGTGATTATATAAAGCACTGACGGAAGTGTGAACGTGTGTCTGGGCTCAGACTGACACATACGCTTTTCTGGCATTGTGAGTCTGTTTACAACTGCACAAGTGGCTGGCATTTTGGTAGTAACGCAGACTGGTTGTAAGTTAAACCTAAAGTTCCATTAGTGATCCAACTTGTTTGCATGTCAGGTTGGTGGTAACTCGACGGCCCACTCTATAATGTTTGACTGCGTAGATTGCCCCTTTAAACATCACTTCTCCTGTCTGTGGACCTCAGGCTTGGGAGAGAGTTTTAAATATTATTAACAGTGCTTTGATGAGCACTCATGTGCTATGTAATTTTGTTAGGAGATAAACAGCTACTTACAGAATTAATGCAATTTTTTTTCAACATTACTAGGCAAGGCCCACCACTTCCGAAGAACCTGACTCTACTTATATCCTTCCCCTAGTAAATGAGAACTCTTCCTCAGCACCTGAAGTAACATTTCAAATTTTTGTAAGTCAGGTTCATGTGATTATTTAACTATTAGCAAAATTTAGTGTTTTTTCACATTTATGTAGGCCAATTGAATTTCCTTTCAAGGGAAATGTCTGTCCCTGTCTTTGCTTATTTTTCTTGAGTGTTGTCTTTTTCTTTTAAACTTGTACAAATATCTTTCAGTTTGCATATTTAGTCTTAAGAAAATTATTTCTAACTACAGGCTTATAAAACTGTTCTCATATATTTTTCAAACAGTGCTATGGTCTCATTTTTCAGATGTAAGTTCTTAACCCATTTGGAATCACTTTTATTTGCATCCTGAGGTAGAAACCTATCCCCACTTTTCCCCAGGCAGAGACTCTAGTTTTCTTACTATGTTTGGAATCACAGTCATTCAATTTCCCATCTTTCCACAGTGCCTGTCTGCGTGGAATCATTTTTTCCATAGATTTTTTTGTTTTGTCCTTGTCTCTCTTGGTTTAATTTTAAAATTAAACCTCTACCACAGTGCCTTGTTCATTATAGCTTTATAATACTTTCATGTCTTCTAGATAATCATGTAGGGTTGCTTTATTTTGCCCTCTGAATTTCTTTGTCAACTGTACATTCATAAAAACAATCCTGTTGGTTTTTCAGTGGGTTTTAAATGAATTTATAGATGAATTTAAATCCAGACCAGGAATCATTGTCCTTAAACTCTTATATTTTGCTCCACGACATGCTGTTTAGACAGCCATTATTTAGACTTCCCCTAAAATCTCTTTTAAAGAGCTGATTAATTTCTTCTAAACAGTCTTGCACATCATTTGGTGGATTTATTCCTAGGTGCTTTCTATTTTCAATTGCTTTCACAAATAATTTTGAAAAATGTCTGTCTAACATTTTGTCTTTGGTATAAAGAAATACAGTGAAGCCTTATATATTAATTGTATGTCAGTCTTGCTTAAAATTTCCACTCATTGTAATATAATCTGTTTAGAATTTTGTTTTCAATGTAGACAATCACAGAAAATAATGCAAATATTACTTATTCCTTTCTAATCTTTATCCATTTTCAAACTTCTGTTGTATAAAACGTGACCTTTATCTGTTTATAAAAATTCATGATAGTTTGGGTAATAATACAAACCCAAAATATTAAGGCCAAGGCATAGTTTTTAGAAAAATATTTCAGATGCTTATAAGGGTGTTTAAAGTGTGGTAGGGCTATTCAGAGTTCTATGTGCTTCATGATAGTGTTGCAGTTTGCAAATCTAGAACTTTATTTCAGCTGTTTTCTGGACGTGGTCCACAACTGTCCACAAAGTTATGTTTTCTGTTGGCTTTGTTATATCTCCACTCATGCCATCTTTCACACAATAAAGGGTCTGAATTTGGATAATGTCCCCAATCCACTGATGAATACTTGGCCGCAGACAGTGTGTGGGAGGTGCTATGGACAGCAAGAGCAGGGTCACTGGGGGTGCACCCCAGAAAGGGGTTGTGGGACCTCAGCTTTCAGTCTCCTCCTGTGATATGGGTCTCACTGTTGCCATGTGGTACCCTCACCTGGGACCCATGCCAGTGGGCCAGTTCCATCTTGGAGTGGCATGTGCATGACCCAAGTAAACCTTTGTTCTTCATACGTTAATCACCCCAGGGACTTTGTTCAGCAGCACAAAGCTGACTGACACATTGGTCCTCCTAAATCGGGGCACTGGTGTCTACTTGTTCTGGGAAAGGCCAAGTCAACATGCTCTCAGCTATTGCGTGTTCCACCCTCTCCATAACTCACAGGATCCACTCCAGCCTCCCAGTCACTTTGCTTTTAGAAAAGAATCTTTTGTTCAATTCTTTTGTCTTTTTGTGCCTCTTCACTGACTCCAAGATAATTTCTTTAGATCTGTTGTCCAGTGGACTCTCACGACTGCTTTGTCTATACTGCTGATGAAACTATTTGTGAAATTCTCATTTCAGTTGTGTTCTTTATAAAGAAAGTTGCCACTGGTTCTTTTAAAAACACACTCAGTATGTATTATACCTTCATCTGTCACACTTCCTTTTACTTTTAAGCCCACTAAACAAAACTATTTTACACTGTGTGTGTGAAGATCTCACAGTCCTCCCAAGCCCAGTCCACAGCCTGTGCCTGCTTTGACTGTGACTACTTGTGGCTTGTTTCTTCTACATGTTTGGCGATTTTTAGTTTGAATTAGTTTGTTCTATACAATTTCATCCTGTGTAGCTCTGTGATGTTTGGCTTTTAGTGCATTCCTCCAGACACTGTTCCTGTGAGGTTTGTTGTTTTCCTCCACGTAGTCAGTGTGAATTCCTGTACCAAGCCATGTGAGAATGGGACTGTGGCTAGAATTTCTCCAGGGAGACTGTTTTCACAAGATTTTTTTTTCAGTTTACCTATAACTGAAGTGAAGACAGATGGGATTTTTCTAATGTCTGTTTCATATTTTTTAAAGTTTATTCACTGAAGAAGTCACCTTTGGGGATGGGTCCCCATACTGCCAACATTTCCAGTTTTTTTTACTATGTGTGCTGTCTGTGAATTTCTGCACTGTTAGAAATGTAAAGCCCAACCCAATGGATTATTCTTCCCTTTGCATATTAGGCCCAGTAGTAAGCCCAATGAACTGCGTGTTTTCAAATGTCTTCTGCTGAACCAGCTCATAAGTCCACATTTCCTCTACTGTCCCTCACAAGAGCTAAGAGACAAGGAGACTTTGGTCAGAGGCAGTGTGGGCTGGGTGGCCCTGTGTGGGTGCAGATCCCATCTCCTGCCTGGTGACTCTGGACCATCTATTTGCATCTCCTGGGTGTCAGTTCCTAAGATCCCTCACTTATGTCACTAGCTCTTTCTGGGGTACTAAGTGATATGATCGAGCCAAGACCCACACAGAGCCAGACTAGACCTTCTGACAGGAGAGGAGTCTTTATTGGCGGGGGGAGCAACATGGCAGACTGCTCAGCGGACTAGGACAGCCCTGAGCTGAGTAAAGCATGGGGTTTTTAAGCTGTTTTTTGGTGAGGGTGTCTGTGAGCCAGAACATTTTCCGGGAGGGGGTGTCTGCGGGTCAGAACAGCCCGAGCGGGGTGGGTTGTTCATAAGAGTTGAACGTCTGGTTCTGCCAAGGTGGATGAGGGCAAGGTTGGCTTTTGTCACGGGGAACTGGAGGGGAACAGGTGAAGAGGAAGGAGTCTTTATTAACTCCTTAATGAAAAAGGTTAAATGCCCCGCGGGCAGGGGGAGGTTGCCCTGTGACTTATTACTAAGGTGGGGAAAGCCTGCTGCATCCCCATTTTTACTGAGACAGTCATCTGTTAGTCTCATATTGGCAACGTAGGGTTAGACTGTTATTACACAAAAAACCCGGCTTTAACCTGGGTATTTTCAGGGTACTTACCAAGGATGCCCTGGCTCCTGCCTGCATCCTGGCCTGTGAGCTCGTCTCTCTCCTCCCCTCCACGCGTGGTCACCAGCCACACTGGCCTCGGACACACCGGGCTTCCTCACTCCATGAGGCTGTGCGCCATTGCCTCACCCTGGGACCTTGCTACCTCGCATCTCCCATGCCTCATCTTCACCCTCCTTCCTGTGCCCTCCCAGTCGCTTCCTCAAAGACACCCTCTGACCTTTGAACCTGTTTAAATTAGCACCATCTTTCTTGCCTTTTCGTATCTTGCCTGCCTTTTAAAATAACAGTGCTACATGCTTGGTCCTAGATTGTTGGGTGCTTCCCCCGCTAGCCTAGCAGGGCCAGGCAGGGGCACGTTTGGTTGATTTTGTTCTCCTCTGTGCCTGAGGCTCTAACACCAAGCCTTACACAAAGTAGGCACCCCACCCATGTGTGCTGAGAGGATCAGTGGTAATAAAATAACCCTAAAGACCAATAAAAGCCTCTCAGGTCCTGTCAGAGTAACAGTGGTTGAGGCAGAAGGTTGCATAAGTGGCAGGCTTTTCACCTGGAAAATTAAGGAGGGGATATGCACTTTGGTCTAGTCTAGAATGGTGGATGCCAAAGTAGCTCTCCTTTGCGACATCCTCAGGGCAGACACCCTCTGCTCTGAGCACAGCTTCATGCTCACCACGCACTGAACAGACGAGAACGCTTGGGTTCAGAGCCTGCCGCCTTGTCAGCGCCGAGGGTGTAAGGTGCACGCGGGCTGTGTGTGCAGGGCACCCCCTCTAGCGGCTCCTGTCCCTGCCGGCTGATGATCCTTTGTCACCAGTGTTGACAGAGTGCCAAAGACAGGTGGGTGAGGAGAATTTCCCGTGACCGGCGCCCAGGGAAATCGAGATTAGGGTCAGTCGCTATGTGCTAGGGAAGATCTCTGGAATTCTGTTCTTGATGGTAGAAGAAAGACCATCCAGACGTTCAGCTGATTGGTTTCAGGTTAGTAGGAAAGCCAGTCCTAGGCAGTGTATTTGCTATTAAGCTATGAAATATCTGTGGGGAATTATGAACTCATCCAAGTGGGGCTATGCGTTTTACAGTGTTGAATCACAATTTTGACTCATAGGCCATTTTCATCTCCCAAGTAGAGCAACCATTTGGTAACAAATCTTTTCTTCCCCTGGCTTGACTTTTTTCCTGGGAAACACCTGGAAACTGTGTCTTGTCTGTGTGCCCGTGTGTCTGTGCTGTCCCCGAGAGCTGTGAGGATGTCTCCTGCATACTCACAACACTTCACTCCTGCTGTCATGCGTGGGTGACATTTTCTTTCCCAAAGAAAGAAATGCTTTTATTTACCATTTTCTGTTTCCCTAGTAGCAAAGCAGAGAGATCTTTTGAGGGTTTGGGGATGAAATTCCTTTTAATTGTTTTGTTTGTTAATGTTTTAACATGGCCTGGTCCCTTCCCCGGATCTGAGACTCGGCATGAGGCAGGGGAGGGGGCAGGGAGGCAAACGGCAGGCGGCCTCGGCCCGTTGTTTGCAGGCACTCAGGCGAGGGCAGATGTCCAGGAGGGAGGCAGGTTATGGACATGTGGTCACAGCCAACCTCTAAGACCTGCCTCCTTCCCTTGGGTGCCGTCCTGGCTGGGTCTGTGTTTTGCCGTACTGAGCAGTTCTGGCGTCCCTGCCAAAGCCGTTACAACAGCCTGCAGGTCCTGCCTGGAGACCTGGTTGTCACTTTTAGCAAGAGCACCCTGAACAGCAGAAGCTAGATGTTTTAGAAGTGTACTTATTCCTTTTAGAAATATAACACTAATTTTTTTACCTGTGTCTTTCTTGTTAATTTGCTTTTCATTTAAATACAAAATTGGAATTATTTTCCGAAGTTTCTCTACTGAACCATACGCCATTTATTTAGCTGGCCTAAACCTCCCTTCTTTACTTTACATAACACTGGGCTTCTTGTTCTTCCATTTATTATTGGTTTCTTTTCATACTTAAGAAACAAACCATTTCTTTTGTTTTCTTAATATCCTATTTTTCATTTGTATATTTTCTAGCTGCTTGTGGTTTCAGAACTTGAAACTTGAATTGATTCCTGCCTGCTTTTTTATTTTGTGTGTGTGTCCTTTGTTGCCTTAATTTAAAATTTCTTTTTGTTCTTATTTGCATTTCTTATCCTTTCCCCAATATTGTTAAGAGTTTGTTTGGTGATTTTTGCTTTCTAGCTCTTTTCTTATATTTAAACAATTAACTGAATAAAGACTTTACTGAAGAAATTTGGTCTGTCTTGCATTAGGCATAATTTTATTTCCACATTTAATTAAATTAATGTGAAGCTTTGTAAGTATTAATTAATCCTCTGCATCCTCCAGTGAGAGGAAGATAGCGCTGGGGCCTGTGCTGCACTCCAGCTACAGTGGTATCAACTCGGGATTAAGAAATGTTGGCTGCACTGGTGAGACGCCCAACCCCAGAGCAGGACAGGGGAGTCTTTAATACCCCTAGAACCCGGGCTTAAACTTTCAGAAGTGCAAATATTTTATTCTTTGTTCCCACGTTACCATCAAAGTTCAGTAGTAAAGCTCCCTGTCTTACATGGTCCCAACTATCTCAGGATCAGGCACCAGAATCAGAAGAAATAGGAGACAACTTCAGAGACTTTGTCAGCGCTGGTGGTAGAGCATGTGTACACACCTGAGCCTGTGCCTAGACTCTCAATTTCTTCTAAAAGAAATTTGCCTTTCGTTAAGCTTTTTATAGCCTGGTGTTGTATATATACCATGGTACCTCAGGTCATGAACTTAATTTGTTCCAAATTCTGGAAAACATGGCCATGTTTGTGTTTGTGCAAGAAAGGTAACCAAGATCGTGTTTGTCATCTGAGGCAGAATTGCAAAAATAAACTGTTTCCAAATGCTTTTGTTTGTGAACCAAATTGTTCACAAATAAAAG
Organism: Chinchilla lanigera; assembly: GCF_000276665.1. NCBI lineage: Eukaryota > Metazoa > Chordata > Mammalia > Rodentia > Chinchillidae > Chinchilla > Chinchilla lanigera. Next base: position 30,109,876 of record NW_004955417.1, read on the forward strand.
TGTCTGTGAACTGAGGTACCACTGTACATGGTATCTATATATTGCATATTATAGATGATTTAAATCCTACTTCCTTTAAATTAAGCATTTATTCAATCAGTGGAAGAAAATCTTTATTCCTGAATTGCTGGGTTACAGTCACTAGAAAGGGTGAGAGTAGGTTCTGACTTATAACAGACCTACCCATGAGAGACAAGATGTATTAAGCTGAATCAAAGAAGTACATACTTAGAAAGGAGTGTGGCCACTCAGGGCTGGGGGCATCATGGCCTGGGGCTGGGGGTTCCAGGGTTAAAGTCCAAAGTTTGTGAACCTATGCAATGCACAGGCTTGATTTACAGATTTGCTATATCTTTGAAACTCCTGGGAATTTAAGATGGTAAAGCTTGAAAGGGAAAACTATGGTTGGGGTGAAAAAGGCATTATAGCTTTGGGTAACTTTGGGTTCTGAGGATATAATTTCCTGTAAGAGAGAATTTTGAAATTACAACGTCCTTTTATTCTTTCTACCTATCTTTAGTTCTTCTCTCCTACCTCAGTGTCTTAGTTTTTCTATTGCTGGAACAAAATACCGGACACTCACAAGTTAAAAGAGAGAAGGTAAACCTTCTCAACCTTTCAACTCATAGTTCGTTGAGGTTTTAGTCCATCCTCAGCTGGCTCCAAGGCAGAGTGGCATGGCAGAGGGACATTGCATAGGAGACAGGGTTCATGGTAAGCAGGCAGGAGACAGTGAAGCAGCAAGCAGCAGCCTACCTTCTTCCTGTCCCTTTATAGTCCATCCAGGCTACAGGCCTGCTGATTGGTGCCACCTATACCCAGGGCTTCCATTATCCACACCCTTAATCCACATCCACACACGCTAAATCCAGCCAACTCTGAAAAGCCCCGCCTATGACTGCATGAAGCTTTGAGGAACATCTAGATACAAGCCATAACACTCAGGATGTGGTATTCCTTTTTAACCTTTCTTAAAAAATCTCCTTAATCTGATCCTAAGTTTGGAAAGATAAGACATCTAACCCACCACTGGCAGAATTTAGTTCGGGCTGAGCACTGCACAAGTCTCCATGGGAAGGGAGAATGACTTTTCTGTGGGAAACGCCCCCCCTCCCCCGTAGGAGCCCATTCCCACTGGCGCACTTGCCTCTGCTGCCCCAAGCCGGCTTTGTTGATGCTCCACCTCCTCCACAACCACCCCCCCCTCCGCCCTCTGGGTGCCCTTTCCCTTCTCCCATTGTCCCATCCTGCTTCCTTTTGGCTGGAGTATTATGGGGTTCCCTTTCTGCTAAGTGAAACTAGAGGCCTTCAAGTCCAAGAAGGGTTTGAAAGCTCTGAAGTTAATTAGAGAAACCTTTATTGGTGCCAAGTCTCTACCGGCTCGACAGGTTTGGCGCAGCAAGGCAGTCCTTTGCAGGCGCCTGAGTAGCACTTCACCAGAGAGGCCCTCTCTCTCCGTCCTCACTCCCTGGCCCAGTGCCTGTCTTTCATGGGTAATGCGTGATGTGTGTGGTAAGGGTAATGCATGTGTTGCACGCTCCATTGTGAGGACAAAGAAAGAAAACCTTCCACCTCCCACAGCTGTTGACAGTGGCTGTGGACACATCAAAGAAGCCATCACGGGTGTTTTAGACAGACCATAGCGCTCCTTGGTGAGTTTTAGTCTGAAATGCATGGGTGTCGAGTGAAGTTTGGAAAACAGGTCTAGTCTGGGAGAGGAAGGGGAGGGTCAAGGGTAGCTGGTGAGATTTTCTCTGCTTTCCCAAGCAGGTTGTTCTCATGTGTGGTTAGCGAGGAGGAGCTTGGGGCTTTTGAAAGAATCCCGCACTTGGGGCAGGCTTCCAGCTACTTGGGAAGATAAGGGTTCCCTCCATACCTGCTCGCATACTGGATATGCTCAGTGCATTTCCACTCCCTTGTGCCTGGAGCTGGAACCCAGGCTTGGAAACGTGGTTGTTGATGTGTGGTCGTTTGAAATATTCCTGGACTCATCTCATCTGCTGTTGGCAGAACTTGGCTAGAAAGTTAAGCTCAAAATCCTAGAGGGAGAATAGATCCAGGCGGGGTTTAAGTTCTGTGGAGACTCTTTTTAAAAGACACTTATTTATATGGAATTTTCAGTATGGGTAAAACACACATTTCAAATGTAGATGGAGACATGACTGAAATCATCACCATTTATTGGGCTTTTAGCTTATTTTATATGAACTTTAGAACCTGCCCTGGGGTGATATGTAATTCCCTTAACTATGTATTTGACTATCATTATCAAATTTAAGGTATGCTTAAAAAATTAAATGTCAGAACCATAGTCTTTAATGAACAGTGATCAAGTAATTTCTTTATATCTGAGGAGTTCACTAGTTTTTTTGAAACTAGTGTCATGCAAATCTTCACACTGGTCTTTAAGATACATACTTTAAACCATCTCCTTGAGTAACATGATAAGAAAAGTAACATATGTGTCCTGTATAATGGCCCCCAAATTGTTGGGGATGGGGTCCTCAAATATCACTGTTGCCTTTTCTCCTCTGAACTTCAGAAGTTGCACTCCATCCATGGCTCACAAACATGGCAGCTCCGGCTTTCAGGAGGATTTGCTAAACTGCAAATGGCCTAAGGGTGTCAGACGTGCTCCTGGGGATGGTGTTAGAGTAGGAATGTTAGATGTTAACCCTCATGGCATTTTTTTTTTTTAATGGGAAATTTCAGCTTTAACAAATGCAAGCAGGATTCTTGATTTAGAATCTATAATTTCAGGGCAAAGATGCCCCACAGCCCTAGAGAGCAGGCAGAACAGAGAGGTCCAGATGGAGCAAGAAGAAGGAATTAGTCCAAGAGCAAGACAGCGCAGGCTGAGGCCAGAGAGCAGGCCAAGGGCAGGCAGAGTGACAGGCCAAGGGGAAACGGGGAAGCAGGAGTAAAGGCCTGTGAACCGGGGCCCTTTTCTAAGTGGGAAACGTCTTAATGAGAACAACTACAATTTAAAATACTGACTTTTTTCTGAAGAAAATGTAGCTCTATCCTACTTCCGTACTGGTCAGCTCAGAACTCATTAGACCAACTACTTGTTGCATTTTGGGGATGGGGCTAAAGCGTATTTTTTTAAATTTTATTTTTATTAGCACATGTTTGCAGTACATAATGGAGACCTTCACCGTAGGGAGCTGGTGCATGTACATAACACATCTTCCTTTCTTTATTTCCCTTTTCCTCCCTCCCCACCCTCTTCATTTCTAGGTCCTTTTCCCATTTGCAAATGATTTATCTCCCTGGTTTCCATTACTATCTCTGATTTTGCTCTTTGAATTTTTTATACTTTAGGTTTCTCATGGAAGGGAAACCATGCAGTACCTAAGCTCCTGCGTCTGATTTATTTCACTTAACATGGTGTCAAAGCTCATCCATTTTCCTACAGATGACTCTAATTTAGCCTTCATTCTGGCTGAGTATGCGCCATTGTGTATAAATGCCACATTTGCTTTATCCATTCTTCTGCTGATGGACATATATGACACTCTCACAAGTAGCTCTTGTGAATTGTGCAGCTGTAAACATGGGCGCACATGCATCACTGCAATACGCCTTTAACTCCTTCAGAGAGATGCCCAGAAGGAGCACACCTGCGTCAAGAAGAGTTTCTAATTTTAGTTTTTCACAGAATCTCACACTGAGACTTCACAACTAGTGGTGTACTAGTTTACACTCCCACCAACAGTGTGCCAGCAACCTCACCAGCACTTGTTATTATTTGATTTCTTAATAATGGCTATTTTTTCAGGGGTAATGTGAAATCTCAGTGCTGTTTTAATATGCATTTTCGGATGCCTAGAGCTAGTGAAAAAAAATTTTATGTATTTGTGGGCTAGTTGTACTTCTGAGAAGTGTCTATTCATTTCAGATGCTTAGTTTTTGATTGGCTCTTTCATTTGAGGGGGATAATTTTCTTGAGTTCTTTATATATTTTAAATGTTAGTCCTTTCTAAGGAGTAGCCAGCAAACTTTTTTCCCGTTCCGTCGGTGGTGTCCCTCCATTGATTCTTATCTTTGCTGTGAAAAGGCTTTTTAATTTACTACGACCCCACTTGCTACTGGTTTCAGCTTGATGGAAGGGAGCGTGTTGGCACCTCAGCTGAGCCTGTCTCGGGCCCAGGGTCCTGGTGCTGCACATTCTCAGCCATTACCTTGTGCTTTTGTGCTTCTTCTGTGATATTTGTGGGCTGCGAGGAGATTAAGAGTGAAACTGTTGAGCCTAAAAGGCTTATATTGGCCCAGAAAAATGTGAGAGTTCTGGGGAATTTTCAGGAATTATTTCTAATTACATTATTTTTATGCGAAAAATGTATTTGATAATCTAGTTTTGGCCTTGGTCATAAATTCTGCACAAATTAAGGATGTGTACGGAGGTATGACTGTGTTATGTTTAGCACTCCCTAAATAATTTGAACGTGAAAATTTATTTTGATAAGGAATTTCCTGGAAGTTGCATGTTTGGACAACACTTTGGCCTGTACTTTAGGGACCAACTGTAGCTAAGGATAGCATACCAGTAAACTCGGACTGTAAATGACAGAAAATCTTAAAGAGCTTTCAGTAGTACAAATGCATTTATCTTCAGATCAGGCTATTCAAAGAAGGCCCCTCTGCCGCATATACACCGTGGATTCAAATGTTATCAGCATTCAGCTTCTCTTCCTCTATCGGCTGTTGTGTTCCTGATTTGATTTTCCTCTAAAGCTCAACCGTGTGAGACCTGTGGCTCCAGGGTTTTCCATGGTCAGAAGTGGCTAAACCCTCTCCTCACAGCTCCCAGGAGGGAACAAGAGTCTCTCTTGCAATATTCCCAGAAAATCCCCATTGCACTTTGTCACCCTCCCAGAGCCCTCAAACGGCTCACCGGGAATCAGTCACTTAGAAGGAGCTGATCCACTATTGGTTCAGGTCTGAGTAACCTGCAGCCTGCAGCTGTGCCTGCGTGGATCCCCCCGGCGAGCCGAAGGTGAGCAGTGTAAGAAGGAACTGAGCTGGAGAGACAGAAAGACTCCAGCACAGATATTTTTGAATCTTAATGTTTTTGATTATGTGAGTGTTTTGAGTAATCATGTTGAATTTCCTCTTGAAGTATAAAAAGGAAATGCAATAAAGTTTCTAATATAGCACAACTTCAAGGGCTGAGTAGGACACAAAAACAAAGTACATTTTCTTCTGTTTTTTCTTTTGCTTCTGGGTGGTTGAATAAGAGAAAGAAAAAAAATTATTAAACAATGAAATCGAATGCTCCCTTCTCATCACCACTCCTGCTTCATCTCTGTCCACGGTTAGTGTCTGGAAGTCGTGCTACCTAGACCAGGGACTCCCTAAATAAGTGAAAGCATGTGCTTCACTTAAATCAGTGGCTGCAGCCCTTCCTGTGTGTTTTCCAAGTACACATACCATACTTTTCAGTACCTCAGACACATGGCTGAATGCACTTAGAGTTCTACTCATGAGTTTTAAGGAAACTAGAAATACACACACATGCACACACACACACCTTTGCAAAAATAAAAGTCTTAAAGTTTATGAAAGATAATTTTTTAGTTGGAGCACATCAAAATGTTCTCCAGGGCATTTCAGATAGTGATAAATATTGGAGCTTACGAGATGCAGTAAGTCAAAGTCCTCAGCATGTGAAATACATTCTAGAGGGCTAAAGGGGAAAATGCTTCTCTATGAGATGAAAATGTGGTCTGGCTAATCAAAACAGACTTGGTTATATTGTAAAGCCCAAATAAAAACTACAGGTCAAGGAAAAGCTGTGACCCTTACAACATCAACCAGCAACACATTTTTAGCCTTAAACATGATGGTTCACACTCCTGGTCACTTACACTGTGCTCCTCATTTTACGACTGTTGTCTAAAAATGTCTGGGCCCTAACAGGGCAGGAGCCGTTGGGCCTGGGGTGAAATGAGTCCTTGGGGTGTTTAGACAGGGTGAGCACATTCAAGGGAAAGCGGCATGCAGATGGACTTTTGCTCTTCCTACCTCAGAAACAGGTCCTGTTTCTCTCAAGCCCGCACACGGTCCTCTAGCTATCACTTAAGGATGTCGGGACTGCTAGACCACCAGTATCAAGGTGTCATTATAAATAACATGTTTCCCTCAAAGCCTCATGCAGTCATGGGGTGGGCTTTTAGAGTTTATGACTGACTCACGGTCCAATGCTGGGATTATGGTGTGAGTGCTGCACCCACCCTGGGGCGGGCAGCCTGCCTACAATGTAAGGGAGGGAGAAATATTTGCTCTCTGTGGCCCCTCCCTTTATGCTTTTGCTGTTTTCTGCTGCCATGAACTGTTTCTCTCTGCCATGTGTCACCCTGCCTTGGAGCGAGCCACGTACGGACTGAAACCTGCACAAACTGTGAGATAAATAAACCTTTCCTTTCTTAATTCTAGGCGTCAGGTATTTTGTCCCACCAACAAGAGAAAAGTAACTAAGACTCCCTTCCAATTCCCTCCCACCCCAGAGGGCTTTAGACATGAAGAGAAAGGTAGGTAGGATAACTTGTTTTCTCTTCTTTCATTTTTCATTCCTTAAAAGGGTTAGGTACAAAAGGTTGGATACAGTTGACTCAAAGTATAAATATCATTTAAATATACTTTTTGACTCAGACATCATGGAGCACTAAAGTACTTCACATAAGATTTATGTCTACTACTCATGCAGTGACTTTCTGCGGGCACTGATGTGCTCCTGAAACTCCTGGTTTATACCTGTTTCTTTAGTTTTTGCAATAAAAGAGTTTACTAAATAATTAACTTTCTATGAAGCAAAGAGAGCATCTAGAAAAATCTCTTTAGGAGTATTTTATTAATACAAGTTGTGTAATTATTTCGTGAGGTATAAATAATCCTATGTGCAACATTGTGGTGATAAAATACTGTCAGAATCAGTGAATATATATGTATTAATGCAAGCCATATATATTATTTTAATAACTCTTTAAAATTAAATATTGTACTATGCTAACATTTTGTTCCAAATGATAAGTTCTTATAGTCTCTGTATGTAAAGCAAAAATATTAATGTTTATATATGTTAATTATTTAGGTTATGTTGAGGTGATGGTTTAGTTTAAGCATACCTTTAACAGAACTAGCATCATGAAAGCCTTCTCAATGCCATGTGCTATAAATTATCTAATATCACTGGATGAATGTTTAGGCTAAGTTTTTTGGAAGAGAATTTTCCCCCTAGGTAAATTACCATGAATTCACTAGTTTAGAAACATGATATTTTATAAGAAGAAAGCAGAATGATGTTTTGCTTTGTATCTCATTTTGCACTGATTGAACATATATCTGAGGACTTTTATCTGCTACATTATTTTTAAAAATAGACAAACTAGTATACATCAAAAAACTTAACTGATATGATGGCTAAAATTCATTTTAAAATGGAACCCGGGAATCCTGGCTTTCTTCCTCTGAGTTTGTTCTATAGCATGCGTGGCCTGACATGCTCAAGTAAGGGATCAGCTGGAGCATTGCTTCTGATTGGCCTGTCCAAGTGGCCAATCAGAAGAGGCGTGACTTTCTTTAGCTCTTCTCCCTTGTGCTTCAAGATTCCCCATGCCTGGGTCTATGAAGATGTTGCCCCGATTTCTGGGAGCTCCTAGATAGGCCCTGTGCTCTAATCTCTGCAGACTGGCATGTAACTAGTTCAGCCTATTCTTGTTAAACCATACAACACACAAATAAACTTCACTACTTGTGAACCCGCCCTCAACCTTCCCAAACTGGCTGTCTTGGTGGCCAGTGAAAGGCAGCTCAGCAAAGAAAGACCTTGAATTTTCCTTTCATAATGCTGTGGTCCCTGGTCTCCAGCTGCATGGAATCACGATACCCCTCACCAAAGGTAATGAAAGTGAGGTTAAATATTGCTAATATTATTAATGCTGAGGCTTTTCTCTCCAACATTTACATTGTACATTTTTCCTCTGTTCATGATGTAAAGAGTGACTGTCTCCCATCCAATTATTATAGTCTACTTTTTAAATGTACAGTACTCAAAATCTAGTATCAAGGTGTCATTATAAATAACAATCTTTTCACTTTGGAAAACGTGCCATCCGACCCTGGGGGATTTTTTACTGCTTCCAATTTCACTTTGCAGTGAGTTTTTTCCTAAAAATTGGCTGTAAAAGGATGAGGTATGAAGTGCAGATTGGTAAAATAAGTTTTTACATCAAATTGGTGACAATTCATCCAATTATAAGTGACAGATAAAAGAATTAAAGCATCTTTAAAAGAAAGTTTGTGCATGGCTAGGTCTAGGCCTTCACATCTTACTGACGGAACTCCTTATTCTCCCATCTCTCACTTTGGCTCCCGTGCAAGCTCAAGTGGCAGAAAGGCTCTGTGTTCCGGAGGTTGCAGAGAACTTGAATTGCAATTCAGCTTTTCAGCACTGTGCCTCAGGGGCCCTGAAGCAGTTGCATACTAAGCTTCTGTGAGCGTCACCGGAGGCCATGCTGACGTCCACACATGGCAGCGTCCACGCCAGGTAACACACCACCTCTGGGGCCAAGGGGAAGCCAGTTCTCCGGAACCATGGGCTGGAGTGGAGACAAAAGGTGACTACTGAAAATAGAGAACTGTTCTGAGAGCCCAGAACCATCCAATGAGAACTGCACATGAGATGAGGAGAAACGTACATATACTGTGGACAGGAAATAGATACGTTATAAAGGAAGAATTACGGAGGCCGATACATCATAATATCTCCATGCAGATATTGCCAGGAAACAAGAACTGAATAATCACCACCTTTAAAATGTATAGTATTTATATTTACATATAAGTAATAAATACATAGTATTTAATAGTACATGTTTATTTAATACTATACATTTATTTACTACTATCTGTATTTAATACTATATATTAATAAATATATAGTATTTTTACCTGTAGACTCACCAAAAAGTAAGTGAAAAAATTTCCACCAGTCTTTCTCTATAAGCATTTCACTTCTTTTCCTTCAGGAATGAGTGATCCTTCTCTCTTTAGAAATGAAAAAAATTCAAGGTCCGCCAAAAGTATCAGCACATTCATAGTAAGTCTTAGGATGTGGTCCAGACTGCTGACTACTAAACATTCTTTGCGGTCTACATCTACAAATAGCTTTGTAAAGAAACACTAATGTGATACTTACCTGCTTACTACATATGCAATAAGGTGGAATTTAGGGAAGAAAATGGAGGCCGGGGATACAGCTCAGTGGCACAGAGCCTGCCTGGCAAATGCAAGGTCATGAGTTTGATTCCCAGTACCACATTAAAAAAAAAAGAAAGAAAATGGGTACAGAAATAATGATGAAAATGTACCATTCAAATTCCTTTTGTGTGCTTTGCTGCCAGTACAGAAAACACGCACAGATGACTCTGGTGCAGTGCAGTTTGACTGTTATCATTAAGGCTGAGTGTCAAACCCAAAGCAACCTGAGTCTGGGGGATGAAGAACTGGATTATGAGAGGGAACTGCGAGTTAAGAAATGTGCAGTTAAATTCAAAAATGAGGACTTGTCCATGAGTGCTGAGATCCGACTTTGGGTCCTGGTTTGTTAATTTGCTGTGTGACAATAGTGAGGACTTTACCTATCTGAACTTTGATTTCCTTATCGTCAAAGCGTGTGTGTGTGTGTGTGTGTGTGTGTGTGTGTGTGTGTGTGTGTCCTGTTTTCTATATTCACTTTGAAGCACTCAGATTGTATAATCTCTCTGGAGGAGGAGAGGATAGTGAAGGTGCTGAGATCAGGTGACACCTTTGAGAAGCCGCATCAAGGGCAGCAGCTGTGCTCACAGGACAGCTGCACTGGGCCAGGTGCCCAGAGGACAGAATCTGCAGGAAGCATCCCACTTTCCAAGTGTGCATGTCTGATGGAAGTGATGAGCTAGGTGGAGGGGAGAAGACCGGCAACCTCTTCCAGGAAGCCAAGCTGTTCCTCTTTACTGTACCGCAGCCACTTCCACCAGCATGACCCTCCTCAGCAGCCGGCCAGCAGCGAGCCCTGGAGGCAGGGGCCAGGGCAGCTTGTCACTGGACACTTGGGTTTGGCAGGTAAGCAGGAAAGTAATTTTCCCTCTTGAGGCTGAACTGTGACTTTGGGAGATGTTAATGGTCACAACTTCTACCATGTGATCAAGAGAAAGAGAAGAAACGAGAGCAGCGAGGGAAAGAGGCCGACATTCAGAAACAGAGTAGATGGAAGACAGAGCTCTGCTGAGCCTGAAGTTCCTCTGCCAGGTCTTCGGAGATCCTAGCGCTCTCGTCCTTCAGTCTGCAAAACATCCCTGCATTACTTTGAAGTATTATTGATGGAGTGTTTCCCTTAAGTTAATTTGAATGAATCTTAAGTCAGACCAACTGGTAAAAGTGGAACTAAGGATTCACTGTGTTGGATTGTAACTTAAGCTTTTGATATTTCCTATAACTATCTTGGGATTTTTCTTAATGAACTATTTAGATGGTAGGTATTAAATATGGATTTCCATAAGGTCACCCCCAAAACAATTCTATGAAGTGGACAACTTTATCCCCTTTGTACAGAAAAATAAGTTAGGGTTTAGAAAATTTCTCTAACTCACCCTAGTTAAATGGCAGTTAACTGGTGAGTTTACTTCCTGAAAGATTTACAACAGTTAGATTTCGATCCTGAACAGTTTGACCTCAGGCCTAAGCTTTCATCCACTCTTCCATAAGAGTAAGGAACAGCTGAGGTGCTAGCGGGAAGTATGAAGTAGAGAAAGTGCACACTGTACTCAGTTTTCTAATACTTTCCAAGTTTTCAGAAGAGACAATCAATGTGGCTCTGAGAAAGGAGCAGAACTATGAGGAGAGGAGCTGGGAGGAGAGGAGCAGTGAGGAGAGGAGCGGTGAGGAAAGAAGCTGTGAGGAGAGGAGCTATGAGGAGAGGAGCTGTGAGGAGAGGAGCTGGGAGGAGAGGAGTGGTGAGGAGAGAAGCTGGGAGGAGAGGAGCTGTGAGGAGAGGAGATGGGAGGAGAGAAGCAGTGAGGAGAGGAGCGGTGAGGAGAGGAGCAGTGAGGAGAGGAGATGGGAGGAGAGGAACGGTGAGGAGAGGAGCTGTGAGGAGAGGAGCAGTGAGGAGAGGAGATGGGAGGAGAGGAGCGGTGAGGAGAGGAGCGGTGAGGAGAGGAGCTGTGAGGAGAGGAGCAGTGAGGAGAGGAGCGGTGAGGAGAGGAGCAGTGAGGAGAGGAGATGGGAGGAGAGGAGCGGTGAGGAGAGGAGCGGTGAGGAGAGGAGCGGTGAGGAGAGGAGCTGTGAGGAGAGGAGCAGTGAGGAGAGGAGATGGGAGGAGAGGAGCGGTGAGGAGAGGAGCGGTGAGGAGAGGAGCAGTGAGGAGAGGAGCAGTGAGGAGAGGAGCGGTGAGGAGAAGAGCGGTGAGGAGAGCAGGTATGAGGAGAGGGGTTAGTGTTGAGTGGAACCTGGTGTCAACAGATCTTGTTATGTTCGATTCCCTAGTCTTAAACACTGCAGCCTTTAAGGTGTCATTAAGGAAAGGAAATCATGCAAGGGTTCATACACTCAGAAGTGAAATCTGTTCATCGCATGGCTGGTGCCTGCCAGAGCCAGGGGTCAGAAGCTACTGCTCCCAGAGTTAGCTACTCTCCCTGGGTAGCTCTTTCCTCATCTGCCCACTCGTAACTCTTTCAATCCGTCTGCTCTGCCTCCACAAGCATTCTTAATCACAAACATTCAGCTGGACACAAACACATTCCTGTACAATTTCTTCATCAGTGCCTTCTACAGAGTGAACTGAACTGTTAACTGACTTTTAAACAAAATGGAATAGTTGAAATATCTGACTGCTCCCTATCAGTATAAAAACATGAATTTATATAACAGCTGTGACTTGTTTCAGCAGAGATTTTGTTGCACACAAAAAAGGGGAAAAAATTGTCTGCAACAAGGGAAGAAAAATGTTCTTGATGGAAAGAAATGGATAGACTCACAGTTTTTCAACATTGGGTAACATAAGAGGCCTTTGAAGATCAAATGAGAAACATCCTCTCCAATATAATTCATCGTATTTCCACATGATGAGTAGGGTCAGATCATAAGTACTGTAAAATTATTAAAGGAAATAGGAGATAGGATTGGAAGCGCATTTACAAAAATGCAGCAACCATAAAATGGTTGGTCAAACATTATAAAATGTTCAGGTGGCTTTAAAGAAATTGGGAAACTACTGTGGTCTTTTCTCCTGGACAGCCCTGCCCTTTCTCCAGGAGTGAACCAACTGGTGTCTTTGTAACGGACAGACTTAGTCCACAGTATTAAATAGATCTAAACTGTTTTATAAGCTCCAATAAACCATCCCGCAACCTAAATCATCCCAGCTCCCCACATGCCTAGGGCCGCAGCAGCTGAGAGGAGGAGGCTCCAGCAGCCACTGCTGGACCTTGCAGCGCCAAGATCCCAGCAAGGTCCTGGGCTCTAGAACTAGCCCTTGCCCTTGGCATTTGGAACTACACATTCTTGGCCCACATAGAGACGATTTGATTTGTAGCAGCCACTTATTCCTTAAATCATTCAGTGAGTCACTCGGGAGGCAAGGCCTGGCTGGGCTGGGAAGTGATCAGCAGCTCTCCCCGTGGGTGAATGACTGAAGCACCTGGCACTCAGCATGATCATTCAGGTACTACGGACTCCACTGTCATTGGGCTGTTATGAGAATGAACAGTATTAACAAGTAGGGTATTGTCAGCACTATATTAAGATCACATACCCAGGGAAACCCACCCATTTGTTCAGCAGTGCACACCATATCCTTCCAGGCCATGCACTTCGGGTTGCTCAAGGCACAGAGAGCACCTGCCCTCCTGAGGCTTTGAGAAGGGAAGTGATCACATGGCAAACAACTAGATGGGGTTGTTTGGATACCCCTGATGTTCATGGGGGAAGTAAACTGAGGGGTAAACCAGCGATCGGAGGGGGTGGAGGCACGGGGAGAGCTGTCCTTGCGTCTGGGGCAGGGTCCAAAGGGGAGGAAGAGAAAGCTACCTGCTTCCTCTCTGGCCTTGTGGCTCCAGAAAAGATTTTCACCTATAGCAGTGTCTCCCCCACAGCTTCAACTGAGGGCAGCAAATGAGTCCTTGTCCGGAGCTCTGGGTCTCTTGGTGGTCTCCGCCTCACTCTCTCCCTCCCTCCCTCCCCCTCTGTCATGCTCTCCCCGTCTCCTGTTCACTTTTACTGATAGCAATACTCCCACTTTGTAATCTGCTACTGGCAAAAGCTTGAGTTAATACTACCAGTCTTCACCTGAACTGATTACAAAAGCCCAGTTCAAAAATTCAGCAAAACATAAAAACTTTCCACAAAGGCTCCTGGATTGTATTCCTCTCTGTGGAACTTCTTTTTTTTTTTTTTGGTTTTTCTCCGGTACCGGGAACCGAACTCACGACCTTGCGCTTGCCAGGCAGGCGCTTTTGCCGCTGAGCTAAATCCCCAGCCCCTGTGGAACTTCTTTGAGCACTTTTAATTTTATCTTTGTTGTCATTTGTAAGAATTTCCCAAGCTACCTTACAGCTTTGGCCTTTCGTCCTGGCAGTGTGGGAATCATCATCACATGCCTTGAAGTGCAAAGTTGTGTGGAACTCCAATCTGTACATCTACGTGCACTCACCCACAAATGTGCTTCCTGCATCTGGATGCCCTGCGGTGGTGAAGATGCACGGAACCCCATTTCCCGCACCCTCATCTTAACAGCAAAGCCCTTTCCATCTTAGTTGGACGTAGACCCACAAACCCACTCGCTCAATCAGTGATGGCCACAGAGGTGTGCCGTTTGAGGGACGGCCTGCTTTTCATACAAAATCTCGATGCGTTAAGATGTTTGGCTTTTAATAAAAATATGGGTATTTTTATTGAAATAAACATGTGTTTTTGTTAAAATAAAATGATCAGCCTCAATATTTTTGAATGCTGTCTGCTAACTGTGCTCTGCACTTTAATCGTTTGGCACAGCCCTGATGGCCCCCACAAGAGAGTAACGCAGGTCGTGTTCTGAGACATGGGTCATCCTTGCTTGTCACCCGGGATTCGCTGGTCGCATATATAGCCAGACAGGCCAGGCCACCAGTCACTGCACAGCTCCTGAGTGAGCCTGGGCAGGTGGTCGCTGAGGGCGCTTCCCCAGAGGTGGAGGTGGGACCGGGACCGCTGTCCTGATGCACAGCGCAGAACGTGGACTTGGTTTCTGCAGACTTGGTTTGCTGAAGGAGCTTAGGCAAGCTCTCCACAGCACTCCCCGCAGACCTCTTTGCTCCCAGAACTTCTCCAACCTGAAATTCTGTGGGAGACAGCAATGCTTACCCGTCGGTCACTGCGTCTTCACAATTACCTGGCCTGTTGCAAGTGCTCCATGAGTGTTGAATGTTGAAGCTTCAGATTGAACCTCAGCATATAAATGAGTGCTGTGTCAGGTATCAGGTGACATAAAAGTCAGGCCAGAGTCCCATGGGCAAAGTCTTCTGGTTCCTCAGTCCTTTCCCTCTGCATGTGTGTGTGTGCGTGTGTGTGTGTGCATGTGTGCATACATACTACATGAGTTCAATGGACTTGATTGCCTGCACAGGGAACACCTGGAGCGTATCTTCCCCGAGTTAGTGTGAAATGCATGGAACCTGAAAGGCTGCCACTGACAGTATTTAAAGACCCAGTGGTCTATGAAAATTGTTTAAAAGAACAACATACAGAAGTGATTAAAATATAAGTTCCTAGCATGACAGCTTAGGTTAAAGACCATATACATTCTAACTACTTGTCTGTAGCCTCACTATTTTTCCAGTAAAATATAAGCATATTCCTTCCCCTGGTCCCAAATGTGTATATGTTTTATTCCATTTTCTATGTTATTTTGCTGGCCTGATCTTCCAGTTGAAGGTTGGATGGAAGCGATAATTGCTAGACACTGTGCTCTGTGCCTGATTTTAAAGGGAGTGCTTTAAGACATTGCCAAATTACTTTGTTACGATACACTTTGCATATTCTTGTTAGATTTATGTTTCTGATTATCAAATGATTGCCTCTGGCTACAGATACACCTCACTGCCTGCTCTGTGGAAATGGAGTAGCTTTGAAGGATTTTCCTTTCCCAAGCTGGTCCAGTGGTGACCTTGTGAGAAGAGGGCTATGGGCCTCAGGAAGGGAGAATGGGTTTCCTTCCTCCGTGCAGTGCTTCCTGGCCCTGCGCCCGCTGCTGCATCCGCCGTGCCCAGAGCCCACAGCAAGGCAGTGCCTCTCTGTCCTCATCCACAAGTACCCAGGCTTGCCAGATCAGGAAACTGAGATGCAGTGTCCTATCCACTGCCAGATGTCCCAGCAGCAGCTCCTAGATAGGCTGCTTCCTCAGGACCCAGGCTGCTGCAGTGCACGAAGTCAGCAGCAACCAGGTGGCAGCTTCTCCCACAACCCTGTCCTGTTGTTTCTTTGCAAGACTCCCTGGCAAGACCTCGACCTTCAAGGGTTTCCACAGCGCCCGAGAGCTGGCTTCTGTCATCTCTGAGTGGGCACTGCAGTTTTTTCCTGGTCCTCCTCTCTTCAAGGAGGTCAGTCTCAGCAGAGTGGACATGAGGTGCCTGTCCCTTAGAGTGGCACTACTTGGTCTGTTTGCCATTTCCTTTAGGATTTTCTGTACATCGAACTCCTTAGGCAACGCTGTACTCTAATAAGTGCCACAACTCTTAAAAATCTTTGCATTAAACTTTTCTTGTTCATGTTGCTCTGTGGCTTCCCTCTCTGGTTGGACGCAGACTGATGATACAACAGCTTAGGTAAGTTTTTATCCTTCTTTATTTTGTTATAATTCACATTATACATCATTGTGAATGAACATGGAATTTAATCAACAAGTTTTTAAGATATGCCACTCAAAAATGATGTGTTTCAGAACTTTTGTTAATGTGGTGACATACACTAAGTTGTTAGTGTGACTTTGACTTCTGGACTAAACCCACTGTGGTCACAGTTTTCATGGGCTGTTATCTTTGGATTGCCAATGTTTCTTAGAACTTTATGGTTGAGCTGTCACTTTTCCTCTCCTTGTCGCCTGTTGGTTTTGAGCTCACACTGACCTCAGGAAACGTACCGCGTGGAGTTAGACCACGTCCTGCCACCCCAGTCCCTTTCCCTTTGTCTCCTCCCAGTCTGCCGCAGCTGCGGGGACCCTTATCCTGTCCGCTTTCTCCTGAGGTTTCTGGCATCTTCAGCTTTGTGTTACCACAAAGGCTCCTCCTTACCTGTCTGCAGCCCATTGCTAAAGCATCAGCTTCAGCCATTCCCCTTTCTGCTACATAATGATGGTCTGAAAACCTTTCAAATGCAAATGGATGCGAGCCTCCATGGAATTATGTATTACGGGAAAAGTCTCTTTCTTGGATACCAGAAAACAATTCAGAATACTTAACTATAGTTCACCTTTTAGACGCAGTCTCCAAAACCCTTGGCTAGCATTTCACATGCGTTCTTTAACTTTGTTCTTTTCCTTTCTAATTACTCATGTAGTCAACAGGCTTAGGTTCAGTGCGTATCCAATTGAGTCTGATAGGCTCTCCCTGCTCAGCCTCATGATTGCCGGCTTTATTTCAGGGTTACTTAGTTCACAGTCTCTGGTTATCACTGATGTCAGCATTTATAAAAAGTTTTCTATTTATAAATCACTAAGGGTAAAGTGCAATAACCATGGGAGTCTTTAAATTTCTGTGCAAGATGCTGACACGCCCATAAGCTGTGCAGCAAGGCGCCCCCCAAAGCTGGTCAGAGAGGCACAAGCACAGAAACCTGGATGTGAAAGACCACTCAGAGTTTCTTTCTATGCACAATGTTGAAAGTGAGCATTGTTTGAAACAATGGTTGTGAGCTGCACTCAAAAACTTTTGGTGTGTCTTTGTTGCCTGAAAAAATTTAAAAATATTTAAGTGTCTGAGCCATGTACACTCCCAGCTTATTTTTCAAGGTTGAACCCCCACAACGTTACTTCAGGTGGGGCTCCTGGAAGATCACGGGTATCGTGACGATGCTTACTGTGTGGGGTTCATCCACTGACGAGCTGGGAGATGATGGAAACAGGAGGTGCTGCCTAGCCATGGAGGAGGCATGTGGGGGCTGACCCTGGGGGCTCTGCCTGGTGCTCCTCTCCAGCACTTCTCTGCCTGTCCTTTATGTCCAGCACGTCCCTCTCTGCTTCCTAGCAGCACGAGATGAGCAGCTGTGCTCTGCCATGATGTTCTGCCTCACCTCAGGCCCACAGCGATGGATCCTACTGACCATGGACTGAAACCCTTGAACTCCGAGCCCATATAAGCCTTTTCTCCTTCAAGCTGCTATTCTCCATCTTTGTCACGTGACAGAAGCCTGATGAACAGCTTGGTTTTCATACCTGTCTGTACAGTCATGACCTGCCATCAATCTGAGCTTAACATTTTCTCTGCTCACCAAATCATCCCAGCTCTTCCAGAAACTCCAGCATGAATGCTCTCCCAATCCTCCCTAAAGTTTCCCCAAGAAAAAATTAATTTTTCCTCTGTGTTCCCAGAATAGTTTATTTTTCAAACTGTATCTTACGATTGGAGATAACTGTATTAGTTTTGGGTACAGCGTTAATCACATTTCCTTTTAATATTTCAATTAAGTAGTTTGAGTCATCACAGTCTCTTCCAACAATTTCCTCTTATTCCCAGAGCTTACATTCCAGAGCTACTCTGAGAATAATATAATCCCTAATAGCCACTAGCACTTAGTACTCACAATGTGCACCTCACAGGCATGTGGGTTTGTTGTTATCATTCCTGCTTTATATAGCAGGGTACTGAAGCAGACAGAGGAGAGGTTCATGCTCAAGGTCACACAGCTGTCCTCTCTGGCCTGGGTATGCCACTTTCTTCCAGAGAAGCTTTACAAAAGATGAAGACACTGGTTCTGCGACTGACTCTGAAGACCAGAGCAGGAGGAACAGGTTGGGAGATCAGGTGACACAGTGCGACCCTGAATCCGAGACAGTGATGCTCTCTTCCCACTGCTGAGTCCATCTCAGCCTGCTTCAGTGCAAATGGGATTCAGGGGAAGCACTTTGTGGGTGCTGCTGGGGCCACACCTGGGCCTGAGGTTGGCGTGAGCATCGGCAGTGTGAGCGCCGGGGCGTGGATACTCAGAGAACACTGCTGAGCGGGTTCTTAAACACCATCAGGCAATTCTCCATGGGTGTCACAAAGGAGCTGGCTGAGACTTGGGTGAGCTGTCCATCCCCTCTTGAGGCACTGAGCAAGGCAGTGAAAGCTGTATTCTCACCATTCATGAGAGGCCCAAGGGGCCTGTGGCTGGGTGGAGTCTAGAACCAAGGGGCTACACAGACGAGCTTATCTGTTCTCCACCCGTACCTGCAAGACGTGCAAAAATGCTTCATCCTTGCTACTTAAGAAACTGGCGCTCCGAGAATCACAGCCAGCACTCCCGTAAGTAGCTGCGTGGGGATCCCACCCCAGCTATTTCTGACTTGAAGTTCATGTTCTCTCCACTTCCTTCCCATGATCGTGGATTAAAAAATGCCCTGCTGTCTTGTGTTTGACACAGCCAGGCACAGCATTCCTTTCTCAACACTTGGTCTTTCTCATGACCTAGAAAGTAGGACTCATTGATCTTCTCGAACGACGCGTTTCCCAGTGAAGAGCTCTGTCCTTACCCAGTTCAGATAAGCCTCGCTGTGGTGCTACAGCCTGATGATTCTCAAAGCGGTTTTCTTCAGAAAGTGTGGGTTCGAGTAGCTGTCACTTCCAGTGTGTGAGTGCCTGCTGTGTGTACCACAACTGGGCAACTCTGGGGTCACATGGTGTACGGACAGCAGCATAGCCTCCACCTCCCACGGTCTACTGTCTGCCTTATAGCAGTACTTTTTTAAAACGTTCAAAATGAGATGATTTTCCAAAAAATTATATCCTTCCTATAGCTGGGTATTACCTTACTTGAGAAATTTTCTGCAGTCCTTTCTTTAGCAAGAAAGAGGAAAATAAACATGAAATTGTGTCTTAAAGAAAGAAAGAAGAAAAGGCACCACAACTTCATTAGTAGATGTGTGGGAGGTGTCAGTTCTGATGAGACCATAAATTGACTTCCCTCATAGGAAATGGGATCCTACAGCAGGTTTTTAATGAGTTCAAGATTCCAGAGAAGCTTCATTTCATTCTAGAGAAGGAGGGCCGCCATGGCCAAGGGCCCCGTGAGCCATTCCACGGGTGCCCATCATGCTCTTGCACAGCCCAAGTCCAGGAGGTGCACACAGCCCCTGAGCGTCCTCCGCTGAGGGTGGGGCGGGTCCCCAGGGCGGCCTGGTTTCTTCTGTGTGTCTTCATTCCCGCAGCTGCTCTGCTGGCTGTGCCACGTCCAAGGAGTGATGGCAGTTTTGCCCCCTTTTGTCCAGTATGGCAAAATTTCAGAAGAGAAGTAAGGCTGTCCCGACGGTGAGGACCAGAGCCCCATGCTGTGCCAGGAGCTTCTTCCTGGAGTGCACAGACTACAAGCTGCATACCTAAGACAGGACAGGTTGGGGGTGGGAGGAGGGGAGAGGATGTTTGGTCCGGGAGTCTCAGTCATTCCCTTCTAGTTATGCAGAAATTTCCTAACTGCCTGAAGGAACATCGAGTGTGCATTGTGCCAAGAATGTTTCCCCTTAGTATTTTAATCCCAATACATTCTACATCTCCAAAAATGAATCCCTTCTGTCCCAACATCTTTAATTTGCTGGTGTTCATGATTTTCTACATTTTAATTCAAATCAAAGTGTGAAATGGAACATTAGTTCCAAAGAGCGCACTTTAAGTTTTGTACTCAGAGTCTAAATAGGTTGTTTTGAATAGTTGAGGTTTTTCATCTTTTAGCAGTCATGAATAAACTACTGTTCTTGCACAATGTGGATGATTAAACGATAAAACTTGGAAGGAGGTCCGTAATGGAACAACAGTGAGAGCTCATAAAGGCTGTGCGATGAGGCCTTGGTATTTCATCGAAGTGGTAGCAACTTCTTAAATGCGTCACAGCCTTGAAGCTGGTGGGGTGGAGGTCAGCGGACTGCTGGACAGGAAACCAGCTGAGGAGATATTTAGAGGGGCATTTTGACGGGAGACAGCTTCACGCCAGACCAGGTCTGCAAGCCTTGGGAAACAGTGCCTGCCCAGCTCCCTTACCTAGCATGCCCTATCCTACCCCCCATGCCCACCCCTCCTCCAGAGGTCACCTCTAGCTCCAACACAGCCTTCTCCACAACCCCCGCACCCTCCTCTCCCTCTTAGAGTTAGTTTTCTTCTTTCAAAGCTTGTATTTTTATCTATCCCTCTTGAGTCGGAATTTTCCTCTTTACTATGGTCATTTGAAGCCATGTTTTATCTCCCCTGCTCTGATCTCCCTCCCTCCCTCTCTCTCTCTCTCTCTCTCTCTCTCTCTCTATCTATCTGAGCTAGAATGGAACCTAGGGCCGAGGTACATGGTCTCTAAACCTTAGTCACCCCATCTTTGATTTCTTCACAGATACTCAGTGCCTTGTGCAGGATGCAGATAATAACCAAGAAGTAATTCAGTGAGTTTTTACTGTGTCCCAGCCTGTAAGTCGTGATTTAGTTCTTTGAAGTATGAGACCCAGGACTTCTAGCGATTGCATAAGTAGTAAATATTTAAACCCAGTGCAGTTGCACAGCTGGTACTCTTAAAAAATGTACTAAACAAAAAATTTGAGTTTACCAAGTAATTGATGGAATCACAAAGCAGAGCTGTGTGATGTGCGCGGTCTCCTACTAATAAGAATTCCCATAATGTATGGAGGCCGCTACCACTTTGATGAAATACCAAGGCCTCATCACACAGCCTTTATGAGTGCTCACTGTTGTTCCATTACAGAGCTCCTTCCAAGTTTCATCATTTAATCATCCACATTGTGTCCCAAACTCTGGCACTTGTGATCCAACCCTGTCTGAACAAAACCACAGTCCAGCTTCTCTTTTACAACTCTCTGGTGAGCTTTGTCTGACTTTACGCAAATTGAACCCCGAAGCTCGGTGTTCTTAGCCCTATGTGAGAGTGCTCCAGCTCCTGTAAGGGCTACTGGGAACTTCGTTGTGACCCTCAGCCCTCATTCGCATCATGCTCCCTTGTTGTCCTGTTGTCCAGCAGCTGGTGCTTCCCCGTTGAACCCTGTCACACATTCTTGGCTGTAGTCACTAGGGTTGAGCTTTGACTTAACTGTCATGGGATCTGCCCAAAGGATTGGTGAAGCACACTTCTTGGGGGGTCATGGCTGTGTGGCCTTGTGGTCTGTGTCTGGTCTCTCATGCCTTCCTCTCTGGCACTGTTCCCTGCTCTGCTTCCTGGCCACCGTGAACTAAGCACTTTGATCTACCATACCCTCCCACCATGATATTCCCACTGATCATAGACTGAATACCTTGAAACCACAAGCCAAGCAAACTTCTCCTCCTTTGTATTATGGGTGCTGGTTATCGTGTCTCAATGACAGGAAAGCTGACTAATATTTTAAGCTTCTAATTTCCTCAATTTCCTTCCCCAGCCGCCTATTTCCTGGGCCATGCAAGCCACTTTTTTCATTTTGTCCTCTTAGATCCATTTTTTAACAACTTACAATATTGCCATTGCTCTTCTCTGTGCCCTCTTCAGGTATACACGTGATACCAATATTAAGCGGCTGCTTGAATTATTCAGCTGTTGATCTAGTACTTGTGGTATGCTTTCCTCAGAAAACAGCAACTGCAAGATCACACAGGCAGAGCGGATAACATCCCCATTGCGTGCATGAGTGTGAAAGAAGCTCCAGGAAGCAGAAGGAGTAAGGGAAAGCAACTGCCAGCTGGAACGGTGGGAAAGAATGAGGGTCTGTATCCTCAGGAGCCACAGACACAGCTGAACCTTGCCTATTTGTGGCAGTGTACCAGGGAGCCATGCAATATTATGCTTCTGTCCACCCCCTGTGCTGTGGGGTGTATGCAGCTCATCTAACAAGTGGTTATAAGCAGACTTGGCATCTTGCTTTCACGGTGCTTTCAGTTACAGTGCAGCTCAGAACTATTGCTAGCATTTTCTTCCTGTGAAGAGTCATGTCAATACAACAATCCTGGACGTATTTCTACTTTGTGTCCCTGTGTTTCCTCTGTAGAAATGGCCCAAATTGATTTTTTAAATATGCGGTATATAGATTTTATGAGATTATTATGTAGAACTTTAGTATTGATCTTTGTTTTTTAATTTAACCTCTTCCAAAATGCTTGGTTAAGAATGTCAACATTTTCTTCCACACACCATAAAATACAGAGCCTTTCCTCCCACACATACCCCAGTTTGGGAGATCTCTATGCTTTCATGAGAAAGCAATATTTTGGTAGAATTTTTGCAACAGGAAAAGGTAGTATATGAAAGCAAGTGCTAAGTAATTCTAAAACATAACACAACTCTGAACTGTTTCCCACAATTATCATTGGGGAGATAAATATATTTTGTCACTAGCAGTGTTTTATCTTTTCTCCAGCTTTGAAAGCTTAAATTGGTTACGTTGGTGAGAAGTTTGTGTAAGAGGCCTCACCTACTTATGTCTTATCTATCATCTGATCTCTGCATTTCCTTTAAAGCTTCCATTTCAACATGTTCTCTTGACATCATGGGTACCTGAGTCTCTTTGCTGCCTGTCTTGTAGCACACGGACCCCCCACCCCCCATCACCTGCCTGCAGACCCCTGTTGGGCTCACGGAGACAACAGCCAGGTTTTCCAGGAACCAAGTGCTGGTCATCAGCTCCCAGGGCTGCTGCTGTGGTGGACAGCGCTGCATAAGAATCCCTCTGTGCGAAACAAATTCTGTACCAATCCGGAGAAGAGCCAGCCTTGATTCTTCTCTCTTCCCAAGTGCACAGTCCCCCACCATTTATGTAGCAAGCACTTACTGAAGCAGGTTACACACCAGGAGAATCAAGAGTTCTGTCTTATGCCAAGTTCCATCTTAAGCTCTTGAATGCCGTTATTTCTTTTAGGGGCATGTCTCATAAACATAATTATATAGTTAATATGCAGTTACTCTGCCGCCTCTGTTTGTCAGTTATGTGAGGGCATGGATCTTAGCAATCTCTTTTGACTTTTGTTTGCAACTGCTCAGCACAGTGTCTGGTACAAAGCAATGCCAAAAAAATTAAGAAATAAATGCTTTTTTAAAATGGAGAATGGAGGAATATTTCGGACCATCAGTGTATGCCTGTTAAAAACAGGTGATTTACCAATTTGTAAAGAACTAGGCTTCAAGAAACACATCCTTAAAATATTATCCAGGCTCTTAGAAGATGTGTCTTTTTTTTTTTGGTTGTTTTTTTTTTTTTTTTCCCAGTACCAGGAATTGAACTCACGACCTTGTGCTTGCCAGGCAGGCACTGTGCCACTGAGCTAAATCCCTAGCCAGAAGACATGCCTTTTTAATTTTAATGTTTATTAGTACATGTTAGCAGTATGCAATGATTACATCCATGGTGGGGAGTCAGTGTATGGCCTTAGGTGTACCTTAAGGTGCTCGGTATTGTCAGTCTTTCCTTGTCATTGCTGTGCTGCCTCTTTTCCTCCGAAGTTCAAGAGATGATGAAAAGAAAACTTAAATGGCTCATAGATGCAGAAGTCCAGCTTCTCTTGTATTTCACGAATGTTTAATATACTGCTACATACAGCCTACTCCAGCTTCCACAAAGGGTTCTGCTGACACATAGTCTGCATACATGGTGAACTGTTATATTTGTTCAAGAATCCTGGGTCAGAAAGGAAGATGACTCTTTGGTAGCAGCATCTCCGGAAGCCTTGGTAATTGCACTGTTTGGATATTCTAGGAAGCCATGGCCACATCCTTTCTCCTGTTGACAAATGTCACATGTACTGGTCTGTGCAAAGGTCTGCTGAATCTATTTTCATCCCCTTAGGGCGCAAGAGGAAGGAAGTGCAGGGTGCCCGATGCTGGTCCCAGAGCCTGCCGGGCCCTGCGATATTTTGGACCACAAAGACCCCAGTCTGGGAGGTTTCTGTAATGTAAGAAAGCACTATTTTAGAGGAAGTTTTCAAGGTCTGTAAAGTCATCTTCAACTTTCTGAAATGAGTGGAGAAACAAAAATAACTGAAAAATGTACGCTTCTATCTTCTGTAGCGAGCAGGACAATAAGGGGAGCTGGTGAGTTGAAGGCTGACATTCTTGGCACGGGTGGCGTCTTCTCATCGTCTGACCCCAAGGGACCAGAGACAGCGACCCCAGCTTCTCTGGGCTGACACCTTCTGCACCTCCAAGGTGCTAACTCTAACTGTACTGTTGTGTGCAGCCCGAGTTCCACTTCAGACCTTCAGACAAAGCTACCCCAGCCTCAGTAGTAGTAGAGACACCCTCGCATTGATAAAGCTCACTGGCAGGCCAGGAAGTCATGAGCTGTGGTGTTCTGTCACCTCCAGGAGGTGGCCACAAGGTGTCACAGGGCCTTCCTAGTTCTAGGAAATAAACAGTGTCTCAGCTCCACCCCAAGTCTTTCCGAATCTCTCTTATCCATAGATGCATCTCTCCCTCCATCTTTTCATGTTCATCATTATTCTGAGGCCCACATGCCTGGGGTGGGGCTGGGCTCTGGGGACGCGATAAGGAACCAGACAGCTCCTCCCTGCTCGGCTCCCTCCAGGGAAGAGAAACAACATGAAACAAGTAAACAGTGTTAATCATCCAGAGAGAAATGGGCAGCTGTCACAGAGGCGGTGGTAACTGATGCCACCTAGCAGAGAAACACCTTCCTTCCTCTTCAGAAGAATCTTCCCGGAAGAGTCATGCTGAGGCTGAGTTCTGAACACCAAGACCAGCTCAGACTTGTGAAGAACCTGGGGAAAGGCATTTAAGGCAGAGGGGAAGCAGGGAAGGAAGGAGCGTGTTTACACTGGAGGCTGCAGAAGCCCAGGTAGCTGAGGAGTACGGGAGAGTCTCAGACGGAGCTGAGTGAGGCGGCGGGCCAGGTCACACCAGAGAGCTCTGCTGGCCCGGCAAACTCCTGAGAACAGTTTCTCTTTGAGAAAAGCCATCTGGGTGACCTCTGGTGATGGGTAGACTGTGTACAGACTGCTCGCCTGGGGGCTGGGCAGGATGGGGAGGTGCTGAGGAAGCCATTCCCAGGACTCGCTCGCAGAGGAGCACGCTGAGGAACTGGCTGTTTCATTGCCAAGAGTGCGCTGTGCAACGAAAGTACACAGCGTTTAGACTCCAGCACCGAGAACTCTCCACAGTCAGCGCTGTGCCACTCACTTCTGCAACCAGGAGTGAGTCACCATGGTGCTGCAGCTAATCCAGACTTCTCCACAAACCTGCCTGAGCCCAGCCTGCTGAAACGCAGATGGACACACCTCAGGAGACTCCCTTTGGCCCTTATTTTCCATGGGTCTTCTCTTTACATGGAGGCCTATGGGGTTGGGATTCTGCGCAGTATTCCACATCTGTTAGCATTTTACTTTGTTTCTTATTCTTAAGAGGCTTTCATCACCCTCCCTGGTTACACGCTATGTGATCATCTAATTCCTAATTCCTCTGTCCACTTGGTGTCTGCTTGGATGTTACCATCAAGCTGTAGGCTTCTAATACTTCGGCAATAGCTTTGGAGATAAAAATACGAGTAGGTTTTCTGCATTATTTCCCAACAAAGCATTAACAAACTTATTTCCAAGGAACAGTTTAATTGGTTTCCTTAGGCCTTTAGCAATATAGGTTGAGCCAAAGGTGAAATAGAGTTTATTGTTATTTGTATTGCTGTATTTTGGAGCAAGTGACCAGCTCTGGTGGAGAAGTAGGAACATTTACATATAATGAACTCAGTGGTGGTGGAGACCACATGTTCTATGTCTCAGTGTGAAGAACAGATCAAACTATTCCCAGACATTGAGTATGTAGTGTAGGTCTGGAATAATTACTGTACTTCTGGCAAGAGACAAAAGAAGAGTTAAAATTAAAGGAATTATTGCATTCTTTTCAGGATATAGTCACCTGTAACTCGAAAAGTAATAGTTCCACATGTCATGTTCTGTATTGATTTCTACCAGATATTCATGCTTGTTTAACCATGCTGTAGAAATGGGAGGATACTAACTGAGACAGATTTAAAAACTAAAAAGAACACACATGGTTCATGGAGTGGTTATTGATAAAAGTGGAATAGTATATCTGGAGAATATAGAAATTACAGTTTCAAAAATCATAAATAGCATACTTTTGTTAAAATATATAACATGTCCTTTTATAACACACAATTTTGAACAAATTAACATTAATTTTGCATACTCATTGTAAATTGTGGAAATAATTTCTTTTAATCACTTTGTTTAATGCTTCTAATATGTACGGATATTCTTTAACTCAAGTTCTTATTTTCAAATAGCCTCAATGTTTTATCTTCAATGACAAATATTTCATTTCTCTTTTTTGAGACTACCTAGATTATTTAAATTTATTTTTATGGCCCATGAAGAAGATTAGACATCATGAAAGCCCTTGATTAATAAATTTATTAGGTCTTTATAAAATTAAAGATAATTAATGGATCAACCCTGGTTTCAGCAAATACCTCCTTTCTACTGAATATGCCAACTAAATGCATCCTGTTTTCTCTTAGCATAAAAATAAAGTTTTCTAGAAGAGAGTTACTTGGAACCACAATGAGAAAACCACAGTTGAAAAACGCAATGCATGAACTGTAGTTCTCTCAGCCTTGATGATACAATGTATGATAATGGGAAGCAATCAAATATCTATCCTACATTTTTATGAGTTTTATCTTAAAATACCCAAATAGCTTACAGTGAAAGTTTTTACTTATGGAATAACTCAAGCTAACATATTTAAGAAATGAATTTAGAAAAAAAATCTAAAAGTATTCTTCTGAAAAAAGAATAAGATAGTATAACTCAGGGCAAAGAGTCCAGGTGGTGTATCCAGAGAAATCCTCTGTAACGGAATTTCAGAAATCTTTCAAGGTCTTCTTCAAGTAAGGGCGGACAGTGAGACACTGCGATATAAAGGGACTTGGCCAGTGTTGTGCAGGAAGTTGTTGGCTTTACCAGTACTATAAGCTAAGTCTCTTGAATTCTAATCTATTGGGCTTTTTTTTAAGATATCAAACTACTTGGTTTTGTGTGTGAGTGTGCATGAGTGTGTGTGTGTGCACGTGCGCTCTTTCTATGACACCAGAACTAGAATGTTCCTTAGGCTTCTAGTGGGTGACAGGGCAATGAGTCATACAATGGCTCTCTCTTTATTTAGTTTTTCTGGGAAAGGAGCCAGAAAATGAAGTGAAGTGAGTGAGGCTCTCAGCATCTCTCTCGGACTCTGTTAGAGTTAAGTGTTTATAGTCTGTGTCTTCAGTGTGTCTGATTGTCAGAATCAGGGCTCTGAAGGCATTTCTAGCCAATCATTGGGTCTGCCCAACTGCAGAGTCTTCAGGGATGAGGAGTCTCTACTATAGGTTTCCCAGGCTTTCTACAGCTCTCGGGGCTTACTGCTCAGAGAGGAGGAAAGTACGGGGAACACAAACAGAAACAGACCTTCTCTATGCACTGGCTCCTGGCCTGCCCGCCAGCCGGCTGGACGCACAGGCAGTTTCCTTAGCATTTGCAGCCTCGTGCTGACTTCTGCAGAGGGAAATTGGGAAATATTTACTGTCATGGGGCCCTGGGAGATTGTTCTTGGAAGAAACAACCTCTGTGAACCTTTGTATATTTGCTGGAAAATCTCCTATAGCCAGGATTTCGCAAACTAGATGTGATTGCCTCCTTGCAATACAAAAATTACAGGAAAACAGAAAAAAAAACTTAAAGTTTTGAAATCTAGTCATATGGATGTGGTTTCTTCCTACACAAAATAATTTATATTTCTGGAGCACTGTGTGGAAATAAGGGGGAAAACTTTAAGAGACTGTGTTCTACTCTAGGATTTTGTGAACCATTGAGAATTCAAAATAGTTATTTCTGTTTACTCTTTACTCATTCATCATAATTTTTTTAATCCCCTCTACATGGATAGGCTTGGCTTAGGTACTAAAAATGATACCAACATTCAAAAAGCATGACCTTTCAATAATTTGCCATTGTCAAAAAGAAAATTCAATCAATCAAACAATGATAAGAATAATCACACGGTATAGACATTACTGTGATTTGAATGTTCTATGTGTTTTTAGTCTTTCTTGAAACAATAAGTGTGGTCACTCGAATATCATCTCTTATCAATCCTTCTCTCATGCATCAGTGTCCCAGATCATCCTGAGCCTATGGCTAGAGTGGTGTTGCACATGACCATACTTGTGTGGGCATGGCTGGCCTCGTAGGCACAAACAAAGCCAGCCATTGTGACCGAGCTCTGGGACAATGTCTTCCTCCAGCTATCTAGCACAGTGCATCCCTTTGACATTTCTAGCCAAATTCTGTAGCTGTGCGATTCTTGTGTTGGTCCTTTTTAGTGTTGTCAGTTCTGACCAGTTGACCTGGCAGAAGAGCTTCTCTGTGGTTTCTGTTGGGGTTTAATTCAGTCAAACTTCAGCCTGAGGCTGCTCAGTGACCTGGGTACAAGGTTATCTTGTCAAACCAGGGTGAGAAACTCCCAGCCAGTCTCAGGTGCTCTAAAATTCAGGATGACTACATGACTGACGTGAACTTCATGGTTACCTCTGTTTGAGCACCAGAGAGGCCCACTTGCAGTGGCCACAGCCCAGTCTACTAGGGGATTCTTCAGAGGACTCCTCTCTGGAGGCCTGAATGTGGAGTGGGCTTGTCCTCCCCTAGTATTTTATTACCTTTCTGGAATGTTCTGGAATGTTCCTAAGGAGGAATTCAGAAGATGACTATATGCTTCACATTCTCATTTTTCTCTTCACTCCTCCCCACAAATTTCCTAGATCTGAACAGTGTTGAACATTTTTTTATTTCTCCAAATTCACATCTTCTCTTTGCATTCAGTTGGCCCAGATGGAATATGTCCTCCACACCACAGTGAATCCCGGAGCTTATTTTTTATTACCTGAAGGGGAGCAAAGGCTCCATGGAATCTGGAATTCCGCGCTCATAAAAATTGTCTGTTTTCATCTTAGAGTCCAAGTATTACCTTGCTTTCTCTTTCTAATATCCAAACATCTTCCAACACTTAATGGGTGCTTTGGGTAAGTGGGAGTGAAGATTTTGTACTCAGAAAGGCAAAAGGGAAAAGAGTATTAAGTGTTTAAGACCTCTACTTATTTACACTTGCTATGCATATGCTTGTCATTTGGACTTGTATCTTCCCCAACTCCCAAAAGGCACATGACCACATCTTCACCTGAGAACCTCTCCAGAAACAAGTGAACACAATCAAGTTTACTTCTCAGCTCTGTGAAATACTGAGGCCAGAAGCTTCCAGAAACTTCTTCCAATTACAATAGTGCTGCAAGCTTCCACAATGGCAGAGCCACTCATAGCTATAGTAGAGCCTTTGGTATAAGGGATAAATCACTGAAGACTAACACCCTAGATGACAGTCCTTTCTGTGTACCCATCACTCCAGCAGGGTTGAAGATGTTATGGGGAGACTTCTGCTTCTGGTTCCTCAACTGGGCACGGAGGAAGAAGGAGACAAAGGAAGAGGCCAGGAGTCTCCATCCTTGGAACACACGTGATCAAGTCTAGGGTGATTCTGACTGCCCAGGAAGGCAGGGAGAGTCCCTCTGCCTAGAAACTCCTTTCCCAGAACTCTTTGCATTTACCTTCTACCACTTCTCCTTTCAGTTCTCAACTCCACCCCCACTCTGCAGTCATACACCCTTGGTCATTTTTCATTGTATCCTTCACTTTTTTACTTCATATTTATTTTGATTTGTGATTTTTTGTGTTTTTTATTATTTTTCAGTGTTTGAAACCATAGTTCATTCTCTAGAGAGCCAAGAAGTGAAGGAATAAAAAAACTTGCATGGTAAATGGCAGGTGCGAGCTGGAAGCCTAAGAAGAAGACGAGGAATGTGGAGCTCCAGGGCTGATTGCTTTTCGGAGTGGACACCAGCTGGTCCCCAGGTCGTCATAAGCCTGGTTTTCCTGTCTTACCGAAGCCCATTGTCATACTCCCAATTTATTCTTCAATTTCTACTGCTCTGTGCCTGGCACCCTGTCTGAGACCACCCCAGAGAAGTAAGTTTGAGGGCTGAGATGCTTCCTTCCCTCCTCCAGACTGTGGCAGGTGGATGTCACAAACCACTGAAGAGCTGAAATATACACAACTGCTGTGTGCTTGTCTTTAAACACGTGATCATGATGACCTGAAGTAGCAGTAGGAAAATGGCAGCCAATGAACCTAAAACAATGCCCATGGTGTGCGGCAGATTGTATCCCTGGCTACTCTGACCCCCAGGGGTGTGAGCTGCCAGTTATCCACAGCCTCCTGGTGCTCACAGCTCCGCATCTAGACCGACCTAAACACAGCTGGGTCTCAGACGTGCACTCCAGGATCTAATCACACTGAGCTCCTGCTTCACTCTGTCAGGGCCAAAAGCATCACCGTGAGTCTCAACACTCCGCCTTCCTCACTTGCTGTGGGGCACTGTGGACCAGAATACTTCTCCATCATAACAGGGGTTCGTCACAGCAGAGTTCAGGGCAGGCAGGGGCAGAGTGGTGGCAAATTTGAAGATAAGCCTCCCTCACCCAAGCAGGCTGGGACACACACTCCTCAGAGGCAAGTGTGCCCTTCCCATTTGGCAAATTTTGGAGTCCACTGTTGTCAGAAGGGGCATCGGAGCTTGAGGCTTTGTTCTGGGGGGGTATCCAATGCCCCCATTCTGCAGAACCAGGGCATGTGAGCTGCACTCCCAGGGCTGGTTGTTTATCTTCCTCACGCCAGCCTTTCTGGTCCCACCCCTGCTCTCTGTGTGGGGTCTCCTTCTATAGCAGTACTCCCGGGTCACACTCCTCACCAGCCGGAATGGCTGCCAGTGTCTATCATGCAGCCATGCTCGGCATATCTGTGTGGATCTCTTTCTCCTAATTTCCACCCAAATAAGCTCCCAGAGCACATCCTTGTGACCCATCAGGCCCCAGGGTCTCCATCGTTCCAACCCCACCACCTTCTGTCTGAGTCTTCCCACCACATAACTCCGTAATTATCTCTCATTTTTAATTGCTTCTGTGAACCTACTTTTAATACTTTCATCATGGAGGAATGGGCTTTTACAAAGGGAAGTACATCTTCCTCACATACCTTCTTGTGGGAATTCTTTTTTTATAGTCTGACTGGTCCACTTGTGTAGGAGAACACACTGGAGCACAGAGATGTGCTTGCTAAGGGTGCCCTATACCCAGTGCTTCCAGGCACATGGGTCCCAGCAAAAGATGGACTGGTTTCCCTTTGGGGGAGTTCTTTTTTCTCAGACTGGCCAAAAGTTGGATTTATAAACTGAATTTGTGAAATCTTTTCTTTAAAATACCACTAGCAAAACGTATGAGGATGTATTAAAGCTTATGTAAGCATTGCAATAAAACTGTTAAACTCTTTCAAGCTTGGTGTTGAGCCCTCTCCCCTGGGTGGGAGTGGAGGTTCTCACTCTGGTGCAGAAGAATCCCTGCTCTTCATCTCTGGGTCTGGGAAGAGCCCTGGAGGGACCTGTGGACCCCCTGTCATGGGCAGTTGGGACTTTGTCGGAAGAAAAAACACTATATTACCAGTTTGCTTTTGAGGAATTACTGTTTCTCTGGGTAACTGTGGCCAAACCAATTACTTGAAGCAAAACAAGCAACTGATTTCCTTCTCCTGACCCCACGTGGATGTACGCTAATAAGCTACTCTAGGGCAAACCGTTAGTTGTGTGCTTTCTATTTTTTGTCTTTCAAGGATTTTGCTTATTATGGGAAGCCCTGCACAGGAACACATAACTAACAATATGTGGAATATTTTTAGTTTGCAGCAACACTCATTCATGTTTTCATGTGAAAATGTCTGGAATACATGAAGTACTGGTATACTATTTCTTATTTTTTTTTGTAATTGCACCACACTTCAGCACTGCACTGTACCTCGTGAAAACCTTTGTAGATCCTGAAGGTGCAGTATTTCTCTGTAGGCTCACATGCACATGTACACAGATATGCTGTCTCTGTCTCCTCTCCCTGCTCTCTCTTTCTTTTCTGTTTTAGACACACGCATATCATATTTTAGCAGGGAAATATAATATTTCCATATATATATGGCATTTTCAATTTCTAGTAAACTGATAATAAAGTCACACAAATATATTCGGTTGACCATGCTATCTATATGGGCCATGTATTTTCAAGGAGATATATATATATATATATATATACACACACACACACATATATACATATTATATAATATTGCATATATTGTAATATTCTTTCTATATATATATGTCACCCTTATATATGTCATATATATATGTCACCCTTATATATGTCATATGAGTGATGGGGTCATTCAAATATATTGAGTTGACCATGCCATTTCAGACATTTCAGAGAAGTTCAGGGAAAGGTCACAGCTGAAAAGTGAGCCCTCTCTGCAATCTGGAGAAAATGGCAGTTTGGTATTTCCATTTTTAAGATTTCCTTCTCCCCAATAAAATATGGGTTATATGATTCCAAAGTTTTCAGTGAGAAAGTTTTTCTTTCAGGGCTAAAGAAAACTACAAGTTATTATAGTCCATGGTGGGTATTTAAACAGAGTGGGGAGTAACACATAATTTCAACATATTTCAGGACTAAATTAATATGATTATATATCATTTTATACAAGAACAGCAAAATTATTCTCTTGTAGTTGACTTTTATCTTGAACTGGATTGTTAGTTTGATAAATATTTTCTATTAAGACCACAATCAGCTAGTTATTTCAGGGAAAGACTAAAATCACATTTGTCACTTGTCCTATCTCAAATTAATAACATAAATTTGGTAACTTTCAGGGTACGTGTCCACATTTCCTTTAGGCTGTCACTTGAATTTGGTGGGTGGGGAGACCATCAGGGGTGTTTTTCTACACAGCTGACCCAGTGGTCTAACGACTCTGCACGTCTGTGCTGTTACTAGCCATCTCCATTCGTATGGATTTATAGATTTGGAAATGAAGCTTTCAACTCTTAGCCACTTTCAAATTGGTCTTCATTCCCCCTTGTTACTTGCTGGAGATTTCATGCTGCCTGTAATCATTTGTGTTCATAATAAATCTAGAGAATTTACCTAAATATGTCTGTTGTTGTGAAGCAGAGAAGTAGGGACGTGGACAGGAGGCATTTGAACTGGTGGGAAAAGTTGTGGGAGAAAGTAAGACTAACACGTTGGAATGGTGGTGAGGTCCATGGTTTAGAGGACACCTGTAGGCGCTCTCCAACTAAGAGGCATACTGAGGAGGAATATTGAGGAGATATGCACCAAGGTGGAGTGATGTGTTCTCGTTCAATCACATAAGTGAGAAAATGAATTACAATAGAGAAATATACTTTTGCTTGCATTACCTAGTTAGCCTCTCTCACCTAACACCATTCGGTGTGTTGAGAGATGTCTTCCTGATGGAGGAGCATTGAAGCCTACAGCATAGTGTACCACATCTCCTAAAGGGGTTAGGTTGTGAAAAAGACAGAGCTGACCTATGGCCGAGTCCAGTAGAACTGGAATCCTGAGCAGAGTTCTTTACTCACCGGCTGCCCTGGACTGAGCAGTCTCCCTCTGCCGTGCCCTTCCACCTGCCCTGGATTGAGCAGTCTTCCTCTGCCCTTCCACCACGCCATTTTGGCACTGAAGCCAGCTGACCATGGATTGGATTCCCCCAATCATGAGCCAAGTCAGACTTCTCTTTCTTTAAATTGTGGATTCTAGGCCGGGCATGGTGGTGCACGCCTGTAATCCCAGCACTCGGGAGGCTGAGGCAGGAGGATCGTTGAGTTGGAGCCCAGCCTGGGCTACAGAGTGAGCTCAAGGCCAGCCTGACCTGCATAGTGAGACCCTGTCTCAAAAAAAGAAAAAAATTGTGGGTTTTGGGCATTATGTCTCAGCAATGAGAGAGATAATACAGAAAACTGATCTCAAAGAAGTGAGGTTGTTGCTGTGACTGTACCTGACTATGCGATTTGGGAACCTTACGAACTGGCTTGCAGGAAGAGTCTGGAAAGACTTGGAGCTGCTGGCGAGAGAAGTCCTAGAATATTGTGAACAGAGCTTGACAGCTGGTTCTGGTTGGAACTCAGAGGACCAGAATGCTAATAAGCATGTGGACAGTAAAGGCCTAGCCCAGGAGTTTTCAACTGGAAACAAGGACTCCACTGGAATTTGCACCAGAGACCCTATGTATTACACTTTTGCAGGAAATTTGTCTGCATTTTTCCCATGTCCTGAGACTTCGGAGGAGACCAAGATAAAGACCATAGACTATGAATCTGGGCAGGAAATTTCAAGACAGTTCAACATTCAGGCTGTGGCATAGAGACTGCTGGCTGCTTCTGGCCAGATTTATAGGGAGAATCAGAAACAACAGGTAGAGCAGAAAAATTTTAAAGTTAAATTTTGGCCCAGAAGCAGACATGTGTGAAGTTGGGCCTACAAGAGGTGTGTTTGCTGAAGAAATTAGGATCATTAGAAATAAGCCAAGTACTTGGCATTAGGCTGATAGGAAAGATGCCTTGAAAGCATCTCAGGAAATGGCCAGATCCCACTTATTGCAAGCTCAAGGTGTAAAAGAGCAAACTGCTTTGAAAGACTTGACGTAAGTTGAAAAACTAATGCACCCTGTTCCTTCAGAACAACCTGCACATAAAAAGTCCCTTCCAGCATTTAAATAAGAGGGAAGGAAGGAAGGAAGGGAAGGAGGAAACAAGGAAGAAAATAAGGAAGGAAGAAAGGAGGGAGGGAGGAAAGAAGGAAGGAAAAGAAGAAAGGGAGGGAGGGAAGGAGGAAGGAAGGAAAAGAAGACAGGGAGATAGAGGGATGGAGAGAGCATGGGAGAGAGAGTAGTGAAAGAAATGACATCTTTTGACTTGAAGGAAACACAGCCAAATATGAGCAGTGATTATTTTGTGGTAACATGAATAACTGTCTCTCCTTTGCACAGCTGAGAAGGTGGAACAGGTGATCCATTTCCGGACAATGGGAGGATTGCTGCAGACCTCCCCAGCAAAACAACAAAAGATACACATTTTAAACGGCTGCAAGTTTTCCCAGGATCATACAGCTAATAATATATGTATCCGAGGGAATCTAACAAATCTGAATAGGACAACTACAATCCGTGCTGCTGGAGCCGTGGTCTGCCAGTTCCAGGTGACGGGAGCCCCTTCTGAGTCAGCGCCGCCCGGGACACAGTGGTCCGGCCCTTCCCACCTGACAGCCCGCAGAGCTCCGGGGCCTGGCCTCCGGGAGGACACCAGCACATCCACCCCTTCCGACAGGCGTCGCCAGGGCGGTGCTCCCGAGGCATGAGGCCGAGAAGTGGAAGTGGTGTCCCCGCCCAGGCCCCGCTCAGGGCACCCAGTCCAGTGCACAGGCAGAGACAGAGGGCGCCCTGCTTCTCGTGCTGCTTGTGAGTCACACGGAGACCGCAGGCCCCGTGCCTGCCCTTGAGGGGCAGCGCTGGCAACTTCCTCCCCAGGACCTGGACGGAGACAAGGTGCCCACTTAACCTCAGGGCAGCAGTGGGCACCTTCCTTCCTGCCTAACCTCTATGGAGCCATCTGGCAAAAGACAGAAATAAAAGGCGTTTAGAGCAGAAAGCAGAAGTCAAATCGCCACCTTCTGCAGGTAACATAATCTGTGTGTAGAAAACCACATAACATGATTAGGAAGAGTAAATAAATACAGCACAGACGCAGGAGACAAAATCAATAAACAAAATCCAGCGGCATTTCTATAAGTCAGTAGGGAATTATCTGGAAATAAAGATCAAGAAAGCAATCCCATTTATAGTTGTCACAACAATAAAATTCAATACCTAGGAATAAATTCAACCACACAGGGGAATGATCTCTGCAATGAAAACTGTAAGACACTGATGAAAGAAAGAGGATACACACAAAAAAATGGAAACACAACCCATATTTGTAAACTAGAAGCACTGACACTGTTAACATGCGGACACACCCAGAGCAATCTACTGAGCCCATGGAAACTCCAATGGCATTCTTTACAGAACTGGAAAAACTAACCCTAAAGTTTGTATGGAAACACCAAACCCACGCCAAACAAAAACACCTCTCAACAAGCAAAGCAATCTGGAGCAAATAAAGCAAAGCAGGCTGTGTGGCTGCGCTGGGCGATAGCCCACGAAGTCACAGGGACCAGCCCGCACGGCCAGACCAACTGTGAATACGAGGTGGACAGCCCACGCAAGGACATGAGGCAAACACACCCACACAAGGACAGGAAGAGGCGGACAGACCCATGCGAGGACACAGGCAGACAGACCCATGTGAGGACACAAGGTGGACAGACCCATGCGTGGGCACAAGGAGGACATGCCAGGCCCTGGCCACCCTGACCCACTGTCTTGGCTCTGAGTAAGTGCTTGAAGGCCGTGTTTCTTTGCTGTGTGTTGCTAGAATTGCACACCCACGGGCACACTTGACCACTACACTCCACATTCAAAAAATCAGCTCAGTGGATGAAGACCTCGGTGTGCGGCCTGAAACCCCTGACAGAAAACAGAGGCTATGCTTCTGGACATGACAGTGGGCTAGGGGATTTTGACTCAGACCTCCCCAGATACAGGCGATAAAACAGAAACCTACAATGGGGTTGCCTCAACCTAAAAACTTCTGCGCAGCTGGACTGGTAAAGATGATTGTTGATTGATCTAAGAAATACCTAGCAGATTAGTACCCATGCTTCTTGGAGGTCTGTGGGTGTGTCCCACAGATGACGGGCATGCCGCCCAGCAAACCAGGCAGAAAGACCCGTCCCAGTTGTAATGGCACCAACCAATAGGCTTGCAGCTTGCAGCCTGGATGGATTGACGCGGGAAGGAGAAGGAAGTGGGCTGCTGCATTTGAGGAGCTCCGTTCTGCTTGGGCCAGGTATCTTTCGCTGCTGCGTTGCCTGTGGACCCCAGGCTCCAGCTTCCTCAGCCTTTAGTGAGATTCACACGCCACTCCAATAGCTATTAGCACATAAAATTTTTCAACATCATTATCCATCAGAGAAGTGTAGCACACATTCAAAATCACAATGAAATACTACTTCATATCAACTAGGATGCACTTTTTTGTTTGTTTTTTGAGACTGGGTCTAGCTATGGAGTTCAGGCTGGCCTTGAGCTCACTGGCCTTGAAGCCCAACTCTGCTTCCGACTCATGGTGATCCTCCTGCCTCTGTCTCCTGAGTGCTGAG
This sequence comes from Chinchilla lanigera, assembly GCF_000276665.1. Lineage (NCBI taxonomy): Eukaryota > Metazoa > Chordata > Mammalia > Rodentia > Chinchillidae > Chinchilla > Chinchilla lanigera. The sequence goes on from NW_004955417.1 coordinate 30,147,318, forward strand.
GATATAGGCATGTGCCACCCTTGTCTGGCTGCAGGATACATTTAGCTTTTAAAAGTCAGATGATAATAAGTGATGATATGAATGAAGAGAATTTAGAGTGTTCATCCATTGCTGGTAGAAATGTAAAATCACCGGCAAACAAGCAGGCGTTTCTCAAAAGGTTGAAGAGTTACTGCAGTAACCAGCAGCTCCCCTCAGGAATACACCGGGGAGGGGGGTGGTACTCTTCCAAGCAGGAACCTCTTAGGAGTCTCTTTAGCAGTATCAAGCATGGTAACCCGAGAGCAGGAACAAGCAGAAAGTCCACCAGCCAATAAGTGGATTAAGCAGAATTTGTGAAATAAATACACACATGCACAGTAGGTGCACAAATGTCTCCATTTATATGAAATGTGAAAGATCATCAAAGTCTTCCTCTCTTGAGACAGAAAATCAGCAAATGGGTTCTTAAAAGTACGATCATTAGGGTAAAGTAGTGTTACTATTACTGGGTATATGATTTTCTTTGGGATAATAGAAATATTATAAAATTTATCACAGTAATTGTACAATTCTGGTTATACTAAAAACTACTGGAATTTAAGTGGGTGAGCTGTATGCTATATGACTATGTATCAGTAAACTTTTCCGTTTAAATAAACAAACATACCTGGCAAATACATACAGCTCTTATGCCAAAATGCACACAAATGTGCAACATACTACACAGCTTCGTCTCTAGAGATAGACTGTTTCACAAGCTTCCCTAAGGTCAAATATGATGAGTCCTTGAGAATACTAAATAAAAAGAACAAAGCAAGATTTCCCTAGTGGTAAATGGAGTGCAACTAGATAGATTTGTAGCAGAAAATGCCCCCTCCTCCAGCCGGTATACTTCAGTTTCATTCTTGCCCAGGTAACAGTTCCTGTTGCAGTTCCAGTTTCTTCTGTCTCCTAGAAATGGCTGGTTACTGTGATGCGTAGCTGGTCACTATGATGCATATGGCAAGAACCAATCAAAGACAACCAAGTACTCTGCCTCTGTACTTCCTGCTTGCTTATCCCGTGTAAGCCCTACACCATCTGACATTTTGAGGAACAGCTGATTCCTAGTCAGTGACCCTCCAACGTTAAATAAATCCTGGGTGTTGTTTTGGTGTTTCTGCTTGCCTTTGCAGCTTGAGGAGACCCTAGGAGTCGAGGAAGAAGATGTGAGACCAGATCTGGGTGGATTTGGAGAATGTTCTGGAGAAAACAAAATCTGATGGAATCCAGAAGGGACAAGAGTCCTCGGCTAGAGGACAGCTCCACCAAGGACAAACAAGTTTTGTCTCGGCACTTTTTCTCACCCTTGAATTTTGCAAATGATGACAGTTTTAGTGATCTTACCAATTTTCATACTATGCATGTGTTCGGGGTAAGACTCTATGAGGAACATTATTCTGTGTGGTGCACTGTAGCTGACAATCCTATGTGATCCACTAAGCAAGTTACGTTAAAATATACTGCACATCATTTGAGCCAAATGCCTAGGAAAGAGTCAAAGTCAGTGGTCGGTGTCGTTATGTTACAGATAAATTCCAAAGCACCCAAGCCAAGCTCCTGAGACTTTTTCAAACATTAGGCCTGGAAAAAGTACTGCTTTCATTCAGGTTAGCAATTTCTCTAAGCAAAAGCAACACTGTTTTTTTTCTTTCTTTCTGAACGGGTATCAAGACATAGACAATAAAAATATGAACCATTTTTATCTCTTATTCAATTCTCTAAAGTGACTGCATGAGCTGGAAGTCCAGAAACATTGGTCACATTCTGAAAACCCCAGAGAGATCGCTTCTGTCTCAGAGAGGAACTTGCTGTCTAAAATTAGAACACATTAACAGCGTCGCTCATGTAAATAAGGTGCCTATGGTAAATAGCAGGCAGAATGTTCAGATGTTGCCCTCATCTTTACGCTGTTTTAATCATTCTGGTTACTCATCCATGTGGGTAGCAGTGACGCTCATACTCCTCGGTTGCTGGTGTGCAGAACACATCTTCATCCCTCTCTCCCCCACCCTCCCTCCATGCACCCCACCCCTGCCTTTTCATCCCTCTTGACAGGTTTGCAGCATGTGTGCACACTCCTTGCTTGGACTTGGCATGTGCACACAACACAGCCTGGTTCTTTTTCATTTCCCTCCTTCCCTTGCTTTAGATTAGATGTTAAAGAGAAAGAAACATCAGGCTTATGCGGATTTAAAACTTATGTGTGTGCAGTACAGAAAAAATGATTGATTTTCCCAAAGGAGAAATAAACCAATAATAGAGTTTCCACCAGATCCGTGTGAATGTCATTGTAATTTAGGTCACAAAGAACATGAAAGCGCTGGTCACAACCCCTGCTTGTGGAGCCTGCACTAGCATCCTTCCCGGCGAGCTCAGCCCTGAGCAGACGTCACTCACCAGCACTCAGTGTGGGTGAGGAGGGGCCCCAGGCCAGACAGACTGTGCTGCCCACAGGGAGAGACGGGTGCCCTCCTATCAGGGCAGTCAAGGTTCAGACTCGGGCTTTCTTGGAGGAGTTGATTCTCTTAATGTATTACTAATTTACAGACGACGTCGTTCACCCTAGTAGACCCCAAACCATTCCTAGGCAGGCCGAAAGCCCGCAGTCTTTAAGAACAGACGTGTCTGTTGCCTGACAGCTGTCTCAGCTTTTGATGCATAAGGGAGGACTTTTCCTTTTGAATTTGGCAGTGACTTATGATTCTCTTTGGCCAGTGGAGCAGAGGAATCATGGATCAAGATGAAAGGTGGAAAGTGAAAGGTGGACTGACCAGAGGAAGCAATCACAGGATGATAAAACAGCAGGAAATGCTTGCTTAGATCAGCAAGGCCATGAAGGCTGACGGGTCATCATCATGATCCCGTCTGAAAGACTTTTAAACTCTCAACAGGCAGAGATAAAAGGTGGCTTTTAAAAAAACGCCTGGTCACACAAGTACAATCCAAATCCTCCTATTTTTAAAAATGCTATTCAAGAAAGCTGGCATTAATTAAAATCCCTCCCACATGCATGCCAAAATAAATGCTCAGAGCAAAGTCCAGCCCTGGAGAAGGACAGCCCAAGTTGGTTTCCTTATCTATAAAGATCACAATAAAAATACTTGCCAGTTTGAACCTATGACCTCTGAGATTCTTTCCAAATTGCTTTCTCTGATTGTGGGTGAGATAGCTTATGTAAGTTCAAGGTGTCACATCTACCAGGAACGTATGAATTTTAATAAGTGACACAGAGCTGTAGAGATGTGAAGGCCCGGACCTCCGAGGATGGATGGCCCCGCGGCCGAACCAGGCTTGGTGGCCGTGCTGCGCTGGGGCCGCCCTCGGGCAGCATTAATCACTCTGCCACGTCCTGAGCGAAGCTCGCAAAGAGTTCTCGGGCTCAGCTCTGCACGGGAACCTGGGGAGCCTTAAATAATCGGGATGCCCAGGCCACACCACACAGCAGTGAAACCAGCCACTCCAGGGCTGGGGCCTGTACATCAGTGCTGTCTAAAAGCTCCCTGGAGGATCGTGTTGTTCCCGAGCAGTGCTCTAGGACTGCCATCTGCAGCCAACCCGAATTCTCCCATTGCACGGAAGAGAACAGCGGGTAACAGTTCAGTAGCCCGGAGTGACAACCTGGCGAAGAGTGGTGTCTACAGCTGAGACTGTGTCCTCTCTGTGAGTCCCCCACCTGGGCACGGGACAGCCCTGTGCCCAGAACAGGAAGCCAACACGCTCAGAGGACCAGGCAGGGCTGCCCTCGCAGTGGCCATCGGGAGCTGTGCTGGCATGTTCCCACCCCCCGCCCTGGCCCTGTCCTTGGCCTTGGTGGCAGCCTGGTTGAGCTGGTCAGGGCGGCCCCACCAGCCTCTCCCATGCGACAGAGCACTCTGCTTCTGGGTCTTCCATGCCAACCCCAGGTCAACCTCACAGGCTCCAGCTCTCGCCTTCTCTGTGTCTGTTCTTAGAGCTTCATTTCTTGCTTTGGAAGCCTCATGTTCCATTGTCAGACACGGAAACAATAAGCAAGAGCCTCCACCGGACCACGGGGCTGACACCGATGGCTGCTAAGGCCCAAGGTGAGAAGCCACATGTTCCTGGACTCTGCATCTCGGTGGGGAGCCCTGGCTGTGGGGGCCAAGGCACTGTCAACGGAGGCCACTGGTCCCTCATCAGCTGTGGGTCCTTTGCTAAGGTTTTAATCCCTGCACTTGAAGTCCGCCATTACCCTTCTGTGTGTGCTACATTTAATCTTTAACTTGGGTTTATTTTGTGCGGTGCTGGGGATAGGGCCCAGGGCCTCCCAGCAGCTAAGTGAGAGCTATGCCACCCCACTGCACCCCCAGCCCCATGCACATGCTTCAACGGGCTGTCTGCCTTTAGGGTACCACCCTCCCAACACCAGAGACCTGGCTGATAACTGTGTTAATTAGCTGCAAGTATCACATATTTACTCTGCAAACTTTTATGGGCACAAAATTTGAAAAGAAAAAGTACTTTTCACACAATGACCCAGTATTAGAGAAGGACTTTCAGTAATTGATTGCTGTTGTCTGGTTTTAGAGCAATGTCAGTACAGTAAACCCCTGGCTTACGAACATTTGAGCAGCAAGCTTTCACAGGTTACTGTACAAGTCGCGCTTCGATGGCTCAGGAATGAACCCAGCTTACAGACAATTCTCCCAGAACAATTTAAGTCGGGGCCTTAATGTAGTCTGTTTTCAAAAAAACACAATACAGCACCACCTCAAATTCACTTTGTTCTTTAAGTCTGAGGTGATGGGCTAGTTTGTAAAAGTAGCAAACAGTGAATGATTGGCTTTTAATTACTGTATTTTATATTCATCAATGCTCATTGAGCTACTCTGTATATTTTTAAGTAGGAAATATATTTATAGATGCCTATTTTAAAAAAGAAGTATGTGAAATTCATAAACCTGATACTTGAAAAGCAGAAGGTGGTGTCTCCATTTAGGGACCCTGAGCTTTTCCTTTCAGTCTAAACACACGCAGAGCTTGATATATATTATATACATGTGCGCTCCACGTCCACAGCTGGGCAGCCTGCCTACCTTTACACACACAGACACGGAGCCTACACTCGAGCCTTTTCACGCTCACACAATAACCTCCTGCTGCCTGCACCCAGCTTCGGGACTCCGCTCCTCCTGAAATGGACCTCCTGCTGTGTGCGCGCCCTCGCTGGTCTCCTCCCTGCCCGGGAGTCACCAGCTACGGGAGGAGAGGGGTTAAGGCTGAAGCCATTTACAAACGTAGGTGCATTTCCAAAGCTTTAGCACATATTTCTGTTTCTCTTAAGAATGGTACACCAATCATAATCCATCAATAATATATGTCCCTGTTTTATTTTTGCCTGGTTGGTAAATCCAGACCTACATATATATAATTTTATAGATATAGAAAATTATGATTTAAATTTACATTTCCTCAAGGGCAATCAGTATTTGTCTGCCTTGAGGTATCCTGCGAGTTGAGATGCTGGCAGACGTGGTTTTCTCCTTTCACTTTGTATTTCATCAAGCTTCTCTTTTGCACAGTAAATATTGATAGCAGAAGTTGTTTGCTAAGAGGAGAACAAGAGCACAATTTTGAAAGAAAAACAAAACCCAAGTGAGTAAGAAAATTGCAGTACAGCCCTCGGCCCGCCCCAAACCCCAAGGCAGCAGCGGGCAGGACGGAGCTGGGCGGGTGTGCAGGGTGGGGTTGGCAGCCCCGGAGGCCCGGGGGGCGTGGCCCTGGGTGGGCGCTGGCTCGGTCTCTGGCGAGTCGGACGCCTGCTGGGAAGCCGCCAGCCAGAGCCACACGCTGAGACTGGCAAAGACAGGGACAGGGCTCAGCAGGCAGTCTCACAGCTCTGCCTGGCTCCAAGTGAGCTCCCATGGTGAGGAGACGGCGCCGCCCGGGTGCGAGGAAGAGGGGGTCTGGCGAGTCCGCAGCGCCACAGCCTGCTCCACGTCCCGGGCAGGCAGGGCATGTGTGCCTCCTCTGTGGCCGCACTGGCTCCATGGGCGCCATGCCCGGCCCAGGCCTCCCTCGACGTCCCGTCCTGGGGTTGGTGGAGGTGTCGCTCTGACTGGAGCTTCCTGGGAGCCGGGAGTGGAAGGGGAGCGTCTACCTCACCCAGGAAGCTTCTGACCCGGCTTGTGCCCCTGCGCCCTCCATGGGAGCCTTCTGACAGCTGAGGGCCGCAGAGCTCAGAGACAATGTCCCAGGCTGAATAGTGGTCACTCTTCTTCTTATGCCAAGAAACAGCAGGAGAGCAGCCGTTGTTTCCTCGGGAGACCTCGCTGAGACTGAAAGGAGCACCACTGTGTGAGGGGCCAGAGTGCAGGTTTCTGTGTGAAACGAAGGAGAGTGGAGCAGCCACCCGAGATCGTGGCCCACGCCCTGCCCCACCGACCGAGGCTGGGCCTGTCTAGCAGTTCTCTAGTAAAATATCAAACCAAGGAGACTGGCAAAGACAGGGACAGATTTGAGTCACTGTCCTGTGTGAGCCACTATCCGGGTGGCTGCTGCTGTAGGTTTTCTGTCTTAGTTTAGATCTTCTTTCCTGTAATCCAGACCCAGGGGATGTGGATTTAAACACCCACAGAACGGTTACAGGACTCCTGTAACCTCCAGCCTGGGAGCCATGCCCTGCCTGAGGCCGTGTCTCTGGAGTATTCACCAGGGTGCCCATAGGTAGCTGCTGCCCAGCTCATTGGGCACGGGGTGGACAGGATGCCTGGTGACACCTGCCCGCCCAGGCACTGCCCACAGTTTGTTCTCGGAAGCTGCAGACGTGATCCCTTCTATGAGTCAGGACCCTAGCTGTGTTAGATCACTGAGACCCAGCGTGCCAGCCTTGGAGCCTGCTTGTCAGACCTCTGGGAAGAGCACGTCTCTCTCTGTCCTAGTGAAGTGTATTTCCAAGAGATTTTCTAAGTTCAAATGGGGTCACCCAACCATAGCTCCCCACAGTGGCTTCTTTCAACAAGCAAGCCTTACTTTGATCTGGATTTGCCCAGCTCTTGCTAAGTTTCAGGGTGTGGGGATTGCAGTGTTTTAGAATGGAGAAAGGCATTAAGGGCCCTGTCCCAGTCTGATCCTGAGGCATCAACCACCCCTTGTGTGAAGATCAGTCCTCAAGTGAGAAATGGAAGAGGAAGATTTCTCAGGATTGTTTATGCTCCCCGTTAAGTCAATAATGAAGATGTTAGGGTCATTTTAAAAGGAGAAAAGTAGAGTTTAGCCAGAAGAAGTTTCTACAATCAGGCAGAGCAAGCAGCTGCTCACGTTCAACAGCTATACACTTTCTGGATCACCTCAGCAAGAACTGGCTTTCTGATCCCCGTACTTCCCTAGAACACATCTTGCTGAACCATTTTCTCACTAGATTGCTGTGTTTCTCATGGTGCTGCTGAATTTCAGCTCTGTGAAGACGAGCACAAGCTCCGAGAGCCGGCGCCAGCACGGTGCAGGTGGGAGGCTTTGATGGGAGCTTTCCTATCTCCCCTAGGTAATCTATGGAGGCCGATGGTTCATGAGACTCCAGCACACATCACAGATTTTCCAGCCCAAACATCAGTCACACCGCCTGACCTCCCAGGCAAGGTTTCACATCTTGGGGTTTGGAAATTCCTTAATTTTGAGCCACATCCAGTGTGAACACAAGTACCCTGGCTAGAGAAGTCCTGGTCTCCTCGGGGTCACGAGTTCCCGAGGCATTCCTGGCAAGCCCTCACTTTCTAGCATTTCTTTATTTTCTGGGGAAGAGAGGCAGATGATAGTGTAGATGTTTGGTCCTCCATTCAAGAAGGTTGAACTAGTTGCCAGTTTGTATTAGTCCACCACGTCAAAGACCTCGTCCTAACCCTGTGTGACATGTTTGGCCTGTAACTTTGAGGCAGGGAAGCATCTGCGGCTTACACAGCAAATTGGACTTGTCTTCCCTTAATTTCACGTGGGCCCGAGATTGCTCCTTTGCAGAGTCAGCCGCATGGCAGGAACTGAGCATTTTTCTGGAAGGCTCTGAGCGTTTGAACTGCTGCGGTGTTCCTTTGTGGTATTTAGGGAGAAAAAATAGTGATTTTCATAAAATCCAAGAAGACAAAAGATGAGTCAAAGTAGGTATATTCTACAGTCCCCTTGCTACTCGGATGCCCAGTGTTAAGGAAAGGAGAGCATCTGTGAGCCTCCCACGCCTGCCAGCCCCTGCCCTAACCCCGACCGCAGCAGGGCCGGCAGGAGCCGGGGAGTAGGTCTGTTTCTCAGGAGAGCCCGCCCACCCCACCCGCGCCTGTGACGCTAAGGTCTTTTAAGGCCTTTCAAGTCCATGCCCTGGCTCCTGGCTTTGTTGTGAAATCTTTGAATGTCTCTCACCCCTCTGGCTCTTTCAAGAATAATTAGTGCCCTCATCAATTTCCCACTCTCTTGACAAACGAGTGCCACCAGAGGAGAGGTCTGCTGCTTCGAGCGGAGCAGAGCCGGCCAGTGCCTGTCAGGGCAGTGACGGTCCCAGGAGAGTCACCGGGCAGGGGTCGTGGCCAGCGGTATTGTTGTTTCTGAGCTGCCTTCCGCTCTGCGATCAGCAGGTGTAGGCAGGGAGCCCTGGATCAACAGCCTGCTTCTGCTGTTTCCAGATCTAGGAAACGATATCAAGCTCCCCAAAGTCAGCAGACCTCTACCCACACAGATCACCTTAGAGACAGCAGAGCTAGAAAACCGTAGGTCACATCGTGGGAGCAGGCACAGTTTCCTCGTGTTTGCCCCTTTGCAGGACTAGAGTAATTTGTCTCAAGCTGTGTGTCTCAGCTAGAGCTCCTTCTATACCATGGCTAGAGGCCCGATCCCGAGTGCTATGCAGTGAGATGGCTCTGGACCAGACCGAACCATCTGCCTGAGGCCAGCCTCAGCATCCATGTAGTTCTGCTGTGCCCCTTGGTCCTGCTCAGAACTGTGGGCTCCTGGGCGGCAGGGTGCTGGGGAGACACAGCCCTGCGGAGAAGCTCGGACCTCTGAGGCTCCAAGGCTGCAAGGTCTGCTGCGCCCAGGGCACCTGGCTCCCTGCACAGGGCAGGAACCGCTGCACTGGGGACTCAGAACAGGCTAGCAGATCGTGAAAAGGGCTGCGGACTCCCAGGGACAACACCCTGGAGCTGGGCTGGCAGCAGGGCTCTCCTGACTCTGAAGAAAGAGACCAGAAAGGCCCTGGGTGCCCTGAAGCAGGGAGGGTAGGCTGTGTCCCTGGGCAGGGCTGAGTCAGCGGGGCACAGCAGGGGAGGGGGAGGGGAGGGAAAGGTGGGAAAGGGGGTGGAGGGGGGGAAAGAAGGAGGAGGACAAGGGAGGGGAGGAGAGGGGAGGAGAGGGAGAAGGGAG
>NW_004955417.1:30156818-30177480 GCF_000276665.1 Chinchilla lanigera
AGGCAGGTCAGGAAGAGCAGGGCCCCTGACAGAGCACTGCAGACACAGCTTTCCCTACTTGCTTCCTGCGGTCTGGAGTCCACTCCCGTTCAGAGTCAGCAGAGCTCACCTGTGAACCACAGTGCGGGGAAAGCAAGCACTGATACTGATAACGACATGAATAATCAAGGCAGCCTCAGAATCCGCTAACTTTGGTTATCCTGGGGCTGGTATGAGTTAAAATAGATGAAAATTAGTAGATTTGTTTAAAGGTTCCCAGTAATAGCAAATGTTGTTACTGCTTCCCACTGCCAAAAAATAAAATGTTAAACAAAAAGTTAAAAGAGTTATTTCAGCCATCCGTGCTTCCAAATGATAGCCCTTACGTAGTTACAGGGCAGAGGTACTACCTGCGACATGATCGCGCGCAGACTCTGACCCGAAGCGCGGAGAGGTCACTGACACTGTCCTCCCTTATCAGCACGCAAGCCTGGGGCAGTGAGGGCTGCTATGCACAGGTTTACGGGATGCACTGGAAGCGGGGTGACCTTGAGACTCGCCAGCCTCCGAGAGAGCCTGCCAGCCGCAGGGGTGGAGAGCGGTCTTCCCAGGCGTGGGATCCGGAAGTAGAGTGAGGACTTCTGACTGGCACAGTGTTCAGGGTAGACGCGGCAATGAGAACCAGGCTTTGATACGGTCTGACAGTCACTGCAGATATTTTAAAGGCAACGCTTGGCTTTCGTTGTAGTCAATGGTTTCTGTTTTACCTAAATTCATCCACACATCTGTCATAGTTCTGGAGAGTTCAGAATGTACAATTGCAGAGTACTCAGGGGAGCCATTGCAAATTCTCTACCTAAAAAGGCTTTGATGCTATTTTTATTTTGAATATGAAATACTGAGGCTACTGGATTAGAGAATCTTCTCCTCCAGCTTACTGAAGAACAGGTTCGAAGCCCACCTTTTATGATGACTCTCAGACTTGGGAAATAAACTAGAAACTCCCTTCCTCTGTGATGAGACCTAACTTAACCAGCTGTTCAGTGTGCAGTTTCCACCATGTATTTCGGATGCCTCCTCGGCAATATTTCCGAAACACAGACCTGAAGCTGCAGCACCCTGCAGAGAGAGCTCCACTGGGGCACTCCGGGACCAGCAAAGACGCCTCGGCATGCTGTTAATTTCTTGTATCATTTTGATGGAGACATTATGCTACCATCTGCTCCCCGCCAGCCCAGGCATTTCTTCCAAGCTCTTAAATCCTTTGGCCTACGGCTCCCCCTCCCACACCCAGAATCTGAAGAAAGCTTCCACCCGAATCCAAATGCGCGAGTGATTGGTGTAGGCTGACCATTCATAGAAAGTTAGAATTCATGCACCAGTCTCCTCTCTCTGACTGGTGCTTCGCATGGGCTGCTTTAGTCCATTCTTGATCTTTGAAGAACAAGGAAGGCTAAAATGGTTTCTAACCCAGCAAAAGACCGTGCCAGATTCAGAACGTCCTGAAGGCAAAGAGAAGTCAGGAGAATGAAAGAACCGAGGGTGAGCCGGTGTCCAAGCGGATTCTAGAAATCGGAAGCCAGACAGAGTGCAGACGAGGACACACGTGCGCCCAAGTTGGAAGCCACTCGTCTTTCAAGAGTTTCCAAAGTCTGTAAAGAACGGGGTGGGGGTGTGAGCGGGCAGGCGGGTGCTGCTGAATCCAGTTATGGTAGAATTTTTGAGAACCCATCTTGAACAGGGACAGAAAGACCCATCTCAATGAAGTGAACAAAGCAAGGGATGCGGCGTTACCACAATTGCCTTCTCCTTTTGTGTTAAATACGGATTTGTTGCAAATATGAGGGACAAAGAATGGAAGGCAAAACTGGGCCGCAAGAATGAGTCAAAGTGACCTCACGCCGCAGGCTGCCTGGAGCCCTGTGTCCACAGCCTCTTCCTGTGCTGCTTGGAATTCATGCTCGTTTCAGGTTTGAACTTTACTTCCTGCCCTTGACAGCATGGATCACATTGTAGACTGGCATCTGAGAATCTAATTTTCAGTCTGCAGAGCCCCTTGGTCACTGGGTGGGTGGCACCCCAGGGGCCTGCAGAGTCAGTGTCTGGCTGAGACACAGACTCAGGGAGAAAAATTGAGCACACTGAGGAGCCGTGCTGTGACTCACAGCTCAGCTGTGGGTGTGGATTTTCACAGTGTGCAGGACCAGCTCAGGCCAGGAGAATCCAAGAAGGGTTCAGGGAGGGGAATAAGGGCTGGGCTTTGACGGGTGAGTAGGAGACGCCTTGGCTGGGGAGGAGGACATGGCAGACAGCTGGCAAAGGGCAAAGGGTAGAACAGGAAAGGGAGTGTGAGGGCTGGAGAGATATCCAGGCTTTCAAGAATACCTGATGCTTATGTGGGACCTGAAGCTGTCTGGATGGGAGCTGGAGGTTTGGGGTTCAGGCTCTGGCCAGCTGTCCTGCCTGTCCTCACTGCAAGGTGCTGTCCCAGTGTGACTGCCGCTGTGCCCGACCTCACGGAGCCCAGGAGGGTGCAGGCCGAGGCTGCCTTTCGCCACAGTGGAGCAAGAGCCGTGGTCCTGAGGTGGCACTGCTGGGGGCACGTCCCCTGCCTTCCTGGTCCTGGTACTCAGCTCTGCCTCAGCGAGGAGCACTGCACAGGACCAGCAGTGATGACCGGAGCACGCAGCTTGTTTCTCTGCGACCTGCACACCCTAATTGCTCCACCTCACCCCGCCTTTTCCTTACAGTATGGAAACCCCACTGTCTTTTTAATTCAAAAGGAAAAAAGCGCAAGACAAAAGTCCCTGTGTCTCTCTCCCAGCGGCCGCAGCGGGGTCTGCGGCACAGGCTCTCCTGGGCACCGCTTCCACCCTGGCTGTGGGAGGTCACCGCGGAGACACGTAGGCGGCTGTGCCCCAGCCACGCTGCCCTTCCCCGCGGGCGCTGAGGGTCCCAGGTTCCAAGAGAGGAAGCACAGGCGCAGGGAGCAGAGACGCCACGGCCGCCTGCGCAGATCCAGCTGCGCTGGCTCGGTCTTTGCCCGGGGCTGACACAGCCCGCCCCGCGTGCAGAGTGTGACCTGCGTGCGCGCGGAGTGTGACCTGCGTGCGCGCGGAGTGTGACCTGCGGAGTGTGACCTGCGGAGTGTGACCTGCGTGTGCGCGGAGTGTGACCTGCGTGCGCGCAGTGTGACCTGCGTGCGCGCGGAGCTCTGCAGCTCCGGACCACTCCGAGCTCACGCACAGACCGTGCTCTGCGGCGGCCACTTCCGCTCTCGTCCATGGTGCATTTGCCATGCTTGAGCCAGACCCGCGCCTCTGTCCCCAAGCCCAGGCCAAGGAGACCCCTGCGTGGAGCCGTCCTGAGCCCAGCCACCGGCCACTCCGCCCTGCCGTCCGCCTCCTCTGTGCCCCCGGCCTTCGTCCTCTCACCGTGAACCGCAGGCTCTGCAAAGACGCGCGGTTTACGTCACCTCCTCACACTCAGAGCAAAGTCGGAACTGCATACGGCCTGTCACACAGCGATGTTTGCTTAAGAAACAAATTATTTAACAAGGTGGGAGCTAGGTCTTCCCGGAATCCAGTCGGGTCCAGCAGGGAGAGCGGCCCGTCTCCGCACGCCCGCGCGGGCTCTGAGCTGCTGGAGGAAGCGCGTCCTCTCCTACGCTGTGCCGACGCAGGCAACGCAGGCGCCCGGAATGGGCAGCAGAACGCTCCCGGCAGGGACTCGGGGCCTCGACGGAGCGCAGGAACGGACAGCGGGAGCGGAGCGGGGGCAGCACCCCTGCGCAGGCCCTGTCTGGGCTCTTTGGTGACCCCATCGGCTTTGAACAGGGAGTTAGCAGGCTCTCTCTGCTGCCTGCTGTCTGTAAACTGACCCGGCGCCCGAGGCCTGATTCATGCTTCGCCCTTTAACCCCACTTAGGCCGGCCGGGCAGGCAAGGTGATGGGGACAGGGATCAAGTGGGGACAAAGGGCGGCGGGGAGGGCTCGGGCTGGGGCTCTGTCCCACTGAGGACCTGACCTCCCTCTGCAGGGAGTAGGGTGTCTCGGCTGGGACGTCATCGAGGAGCACCTGCTGTCCCCTTCTGCTTCCTTCTGAGAACAATGCCGAGGATGCTCTAGTCCCTCGGTCCCTCCTAAATCCCAGGGTCCCTTTTCCTTATTTCCCCAGCACTGGGGATGGAATGTGGGGCCTTTGCCTCATCCCCAGCCCACTTCAATTTTTGGGGATGGGGGACAGGTTCTCACTAAACTGCTAAAGTACGCAGGCCAGGCTTGAACTTGAGGCCCTCCTGTTTCAGCCTCCCAGAGTGCTGGGGTTACAAGCAGGCAACACCATGCCCAACTCTTCCTCTCGGCCACAAAGCAGTGGTGGGGTCTGAAGGCGCCTCCTCTCGTTGCATGGCAGCCTGGCGTTCCTGCGGGTGTGGTACACATGTAAACGCTATTGAATAACTCGGTGACCACATCTCCCTCTGAGTTCCACACAGGGAAGCAAGTTTCAGACAGCGATAGAAAGACCTCCGCCTCTTCTTGGTAACACTTGACTCGGGTTCACAATCAGGGGTGTGGGGCCCCTGGCCGCACCTCCCCACTCCCTCCCCACTGGGCCCTTTGGAAGTGGGCCTGTCTCAGGCCCCAGCTGAATGGGTCTGGGGCTGCACACACCTTGGTCAGAGAGACGTTCCTGCCTGGTCCACCTTGGGCCTGGGGACACAGCCCGACCCACCTACAGGAAAAGGGCGAAGCTCACATCCATTCCTGCGGGGGAGGGGCTGCCATCTGCTGTGCTTCCCACTGGCAGGGGTGCGGAAGTTGATTGCACCATTCTGTTCTCTGCTCAGCATGAGTCTTGCACCAGTCAGCCAGGCCCCTTCCGTGTGCGGCTCCAGGAGACTGTTTGGGGAGGAGCTGATGTCCTCTAACTGACACCGCTTCAGGGGTCCAGAGGCTGCTTCCACTTAGCTGGGAAATTTTATTTTGTTTAACAAGCACTCATAGCCTTTATCTTGAACCAGGCACTATTTTGTCTGATTTCTGAATATTCCCTTAATTTTCAAAACAATGTAAAAAACAGATGCTATTTTGGTTCTGTTGTTTGATGTGTGACACAGGGTCTTGCTATGTACTCTAGGCTGGCCTTGAATTCACTATATAGCCCAGCCTGGCTTTGAATTCCAGGCGATCCTCCTGCCTCAGCCTCCTGGGTCTGGGAGCACGTAGGTGATGGGTGGCAGAACTGAGATTTAAGTCCAGGCACTGCAGGCACAGTCTGTGCCACTAAGCACTTTCCGTTACCTACCTGACTCCAGGATTAGCCAGGTTCTCCACGGGAGCAGAACAGAGGACAGGGGACCTGGATCCAACAGCACTGAGGCTACGGCTCCCACATCCGCCTGACCTGGAAAACAGGAGCCGGTCAGAGGTCCAGTCTGAGTTCTGACGTCCAAGAAGCAGAGGGAGGGAACCACCCACTGCCAGAGCTGGTGACCCACGGCCCAGGACAGGGTCTGGCAGCCGCTGGGGCAGGGGACAGTGGGCCTGCACTGGGGAAGGGAAGACGACTGCCCCCTCTGCCTTTAGGTGCTACCCAGGCCCAGAGGCTTGGGCAGTGGGGGTGCTGGCAACTGGGAAGGCGGGGCTGGGTCCCGTTCCTAGGTCCTGGCAGCACCGTGCAGAGGAGGTGGGGGGCAGCGACTTGCCCTCAGGAGAGCTGAGCCTGCTCCGGGGACCCCAAGTCGGCTCCCCGGGGAGCGATGGCCCCCTGGCTGTGCCTGCTCTCGGCTCCCGCTCTGCCGCCGAGGAGGCAGGTCCTCCACCTAGCTGACCTCTCCTTGTGACTTCCCTGCGTGTTGTTCTAGTAACAGAAAACACGCTAAGAAAAATGATTCGGGTGAGCCTCCTCTCTCCAGCTCCTGATTCGGAAGGAATCAGTCTCAAAAGAAAGTTTTCCAGCTGTCTGGGCGTCCTTAGGCCGGGTGAGGTGACACTTAAGCTTAGCTATTGTAATCGATCTGGTATTTCCCAAGCAATGTTAGTTTGTTGTAAATGATAAAAATAATAATGGGACAATAGTTTTTATTAGGAAGGAAATAAGATAATAGAAAGGAAATAAGAGAAATTCCTCCTATTCATTGAGAGTGTCTTCCACATTGTGGTATCTATTACAATTCATATAGGGTTGATCTCCATTTTTCAGGACAATAAGTGGGCTTTATAATAGTGTTCCTTTTTCTTTTCAATTGTGAAAAGACACATATCGATGAAATTTGTCATTTTAACTATTTCTAAGTATATGATTATTCTTCTCAGCTCCACTGAGCTCTAAGAGTATTCATCACCCTTAGAAGAAACTCTACACATTAAGCAGTAACTCCCCACTGTCCTTCCCCCTTCAATCGACTTTCTGTCAGCGTCAATGGGCCTGTTCAGGACTGTTTCCACTGGTGAAAACAGACTGTGTTTATCCTTCTGCATCTGGCTGTCACTTAGAGTAACATTTTCAAGCATGTATCAGAGCCTCACCCATTATGATTGCTGAGTAATATTCCATTGCATGTACGTGCGTTGATCCACTTACCGTGCAGAGGCAGACAACTGGACTGTCTCTGCCTTTTGGACACTGGATGTGGTTGTGGTGGACATTAGTGTAACCTGTTTCTGTGCACGTCCTTATTTCTAATTATTCTGGCATTTCCGAGTCACACAGCACTTCTGTT
This sequence comes from Chinchilla lanigera, assembly GCF_000276665.1. Classification (NCBI taxonomy): domain Eukaryota; kingdom Metazoa; phylum Chordata; class Mammalia; order Rodentia; family Chinchillidae; genus Chinchilla; species Chinchilla lanigera. The sequence continues at coordinate 30,163,522 of NW_004955417.1, forward strand.
CTGAGCAGCTCCAGACTGTTTTGGAGCAGCTGCTCCGTTTTCAGTCTCTAGCAGCAGCGTGCGGCAGCTCTGATCGCTCCACAGCTCCACTTGCTGTTCTCTGCTTGGTTTTCTGGTTTACTGTGTCCGTCTCCATTGTGTGGTGTGCTGCTATGGTTTTGCTTTGCATTTACCTACAGACTAATGATGCTGAAGTGGAGATATTTATTCAAAGCTATTGCCTATTTTTTATTGAGGATTTTGGTTTTTCTGTTGTTGAGTCATAGGAGTTCTTTATACACTCTGGATACCTTTGTCAGGTGGTTGACTTGTGAATATTTTCTTGCTCTCTGTAAATTGCCTTTTCACTCTCTGGGTGGTGTCCCATGCAGCATAAAAGTTCCTAATTTTAAAGATTCTTAATATATCTTATTTTTTTCTTTTGTTGATGCTGTTGAGTTCATGTATAAGAACCACTGTCAAATCAAAGATCGTGAAGTTTCTTTCCTATATTTTCTTCTAAGAGTTCTGTAGTTTTAACTCTTTAGCTGATATTTTGACCCATTTTAAGTTAATTTTCTGTATGTCCTAACATACTTGCCATGACAGGTAGATAGTTATTATGGTTGATACATTATGTCAACTTCAGAAATCTAGAAGTTTAACTAAGTGACTCAGCAGGGGGCCAGGGTCCTCACTTTGTGAACATCCTGAGCCTGTGCAAGAGGAGGGCATGGAGATGGTGTGGGTATAAGGGGCCCATCCTAGGGTGGAGAGCCTGGTTACAATATAAGGGAGGAAAATGGGCCTTCCCCCTCAGTTTTGCTCTTATTGCTTTTGTTGTCTCCTTCCACTTTGAACAGTTGCCCCTGCCACACCACCCTGCCTTGGAGGCAGCTGATTACAGACTGAAACCTCCACAAACTGTGAGCTAAATAAATCTTTCTTTCCTTAGTTTAGGATGTTGGGTATTTTGTCTCCACAATGAGAGCAAAATAACCAAGACAATGGTCTTTGAGGGGCCAGGGATATGGTACCTCCAGGCTCCTTGCCTCGGCTCTGGTGAAGAATAAGGCTGCCTCAGAAATGAAGACCCTGGCAGAGAATGAAGAGCTCAAGTCCCACACGGACAGAGGAGTGAGAAGAGAAAATAAAGTGGGGTAGAAGTTTATTTATAAGGTCATGAATGCAGGGAACAGCTGCAGGCAATGGGGTGCGCTACAAGGCAGGGGAATTCTACCCAATTTCCCAAGGGTCAGGGTCCACTGTACTCATACTCATAGGGGGGAGCTAATTTCTAAAGCTAGCCATTTTACTGACTGGTGTGATCTTGGCCAATCGGGGTCTTAGCCTTTGTTTCTGGGTTGAGGAAATGCAGGGGGCTACAGCAGCGCATAGTGAGTACACGTAAAAATCTCACAGGAGCATGCTGCCTCAAGTACCTAGTGCACAACAGGCTTGTGGTAAATGGCCACATCAGCCACGCGGGCCACACCCTACTGCCCCCCAAATGTCCCCACGGAGGGGTCCAGGTCCATGATTTTGTTTATGAATGTCTGGTTTTCACAGCGCCACGTGCTGAAGTGACCGCTGCTTCCTGCTGAAGGAGCGGCCATCTGTGTGAAGCACGGCCTGGCCCTCAGTGCATGCTGTGCTCCTCAGGTCTGTTCCTTTTTCTCGATCTCTGTCTGCCAGTAAGCTGGTACTACACTCTCGGGTGGAACAGAAGTTGTATTTGCATATTTTAATCAGCCCCTATAAGGCTTCAGGATTACTGTAGTTGGAGGTTTGCAAAGGAACAGGTTAAAACAGGACACACAATTTATAGGATTATTTTATAATATTCACCCAAAGAGTCAAAAGCAGAAGAGTGCAGGAGATCTGTCTGTGTGCTGGAGCCCAAAGAACCCAGCTGAGGGCCTGGATCCCCCCGAATGTCCCCGTGAGTCTGCATCCGCGAGGGAAGGTGGAAGGTCTGCGTGGAAAGTGCAGGGGCTGTGCTGACGGCCAGAGAGTCTGTGCCACCGAGACCCAGGAGACGACCCTCTCTGAGGAGAACAGCCGCCAACGCTCAGCAGCCTGTGCGCTCCTGAGGAGCGGAGGCGGGCGGGAGTCTCTGGCAGCCCCCACAGGAGAAAGCAGTGGGGCCCCAGGAAAACCGGCACGAAATCCTCCTCTCTTCTCCTTTCATTCCTGTGCAGACAATGCCCCTCGGGTGGGTCAACGCCTGGGACCATGCCGACTCTATTCAGCTGAGGTTCCTACTCAAGATGACCAGTAATTAATCCACCGCAGGGATTATCAGCTGCACAACACAGGACAGGTCAGAGGCTCAGAACAATCTAAGTGCAGATGTTTAAAATAAAGCTGGGCAACTTTCAGACATTAGGTGACTTGGATATTTACAGGGACTATGATGAATCTGTAAATCACTTTAGGAATTGTTATTATCCTAACAATATTGTCTTTCAACCCACACACCATGGCTCCTTTCCCATTTATGTGTGTCTCCTTTAACTTCTTTCAACGATGTTTTAGAGTTTTCAATGTGTAAGTCTTCTACCTCATTAGTTAAATGTATTCTTAGGTAGTGCGTGCTATCATAAATGGAGTTGATTTCTTAATTTTGTTTTTAAGTACACTCTTTCAGTGTACAGGAGTACAATTAATTTTCATATACTGATCCTGTGTCCCAGTCTTGCTGTGCTCATTATCAGTTCTAACGTGTGTGTGTTTTCTAGGATTTTCTGTTTATAAGACTGCCATTTGCCAATAAAGATACAGAGTTTTGCTTCCTTTCCAATTGGGACACCTTTTAGGTCTTTTTCTTGCCGAATGGAACCACATCTCAAGACCCTTGCTGGGTAGCTGTGGCAAGTGTGGAAGCCTGATCTTCCCACTCATCTTCCAGTACACTGACTTGATCCTCACCGGGGAGTTTTCCGCAGATGTGTTTTGCCTGACTGAGGTAGTTACTTTTATTCCTACTTTCCCAAGTGACTCCTGCACGACTCCACTGGACCGGGGACCTTGGAGCTTACGCCTGGTGCCTCAGACCTTACCCCATGTGCCTTTTCCTTGCGTGGAGCCATCTCAGCCTTCGTCGTGGTGAAATGCACCGCTAAGTTTGCCTGCAGGCTCGCCCTCAGAGCCTTCCTGTGCACTGTGGACTGGGGGCGTCTGGAGAGCTCCCGCCAGAGCAGGCAGCCGCCCAGATCCAGGGCCAGCTCCGCTGCCTAGACACTGCCCCACCCTGCAGCAGCAGAGGAGGGAGGCTGGGCTAGAGAGATGCTTGTGGTGAGTGCCATAGGCTCTCACTTGCCTTACTGAGATTCATTTGACTCCCTGTGTAAATATTTGTCTTGCAATATTCTCACAGATTTTATGTGGCCATGAATGTGTGCATTTATCATTTTCATTGCTGGCTAGCCGGTCACACGAGCTGCTCACACCTCCACTCTGGATGTCCTGCTTCCGATCCTGTCCTTCTCATGGCAAAACTGCCAAAGACCTTCTATTTCTGACTGCAGGAAGCCCTGTGCTGCTCAGCATGAAACCCGCAGCCCTTAATTGGCTCTGTAACCTGCACAAGTGTCTGTGGCTCCTTCCACCCCACACGCTGTGTCCTTCTGTGCCTCGTTTGCACCGAAACACACAAGCAGGGTCTTCCTCTGTCAGTGTAAAATGAAGGCGCCTGTTGTCTCTGTGCTGAAGTTCCACTTTCACTCTGTCTTCTGACGTGAGCTCCCATGTAAATGTACTCACCGTGTTCTCTTACTCTAATCTTACACAGACATTCACAGGCCTCGGCCTTCACTGCCTTAGTGCAAGGCCCGACACAGAGAAAGCAAACGTTTCCTGTTCCAGGAAGCAGTGGCTGAATGTGAATCCATCAGAGTGGGGAAGAGACGGGGAAGTTTCCCTACAGAGCCTTTCTCCCAGCGCGGCCCGCGTGAGTGTCCCGGCCCGCAGCCAGTCGAGGTTGTCGTCACCACCCCCAGGAGGACGCTGGGCTCGGAAGCTCACACTTCCTCACCCAGATCACACAGAGTTGCTGCTGTGGACCTTCGGGTCCACAGCCTGCCCTCGCTCAGAACCAAACTCTCCTACAGTGGAAGAGAATCGGTGAAGTGCCTGCTACCACCCCAGGGCTCCTCAGTTTTCAGCTGAAAGTGGATAACGGCAATTTAATGAGTACAAAAATAGATAAATGAAACCCCTTCTGAAATTTCCGTTTAGATGGCTAAAGCTTAAATCGAGGCTTTGGGTATGAATGTTTTACAGTAGCTGAAACAAAGTCGGTCTATTCCTCACAAACGCGCTCTGTGCTAACCTCGCCCCGCGGCCGGCCAGCACAGGGAGCACGTTGTCGGGAGAACAATGCGTTCCGCTGGAGGTGGAAGATAAGATCTGCAGGGCGAGTAGGAAAGGGTCTTGTGTTGTAGCAGGAGCCAGGCTGGGTGGGCAGAGCGGCTGAGGGAACGGTCCGGAAAGGACCAGGGGGTGACCAGCTGTTTAGAAAGGCTCCTTGGCTCCTTGTCGGTCCCCAAGGCCCCTGTGCGTAGTCCCCGAATCTCCCGTGTCCACCGCTCACCGAGGGCTGCGTCACCTGCGAAGTTCTGCCTTCGGTAAACTTTGCCCACACCCTCCCTCTGCACTGGCCCATTCTTCCACGCTGACAAAACATTTTCCTGGGTATGGGGTAAGAGTGGGGAGGAGATCTCTTTGCTCAAGATGCTGAAAGATGGAGCAAATGTCACAATGCCGTAAACCCTCCTCACAGGTTGAGACTTGGCCATCACCTTGCCCCTCTACAAAATGGGCCATGTCTGTGTGGCCCGAAGATTTAAAATAACGTGGAAGTGCCTACCAAAGTGCCTAGCGTGTGCTCTGGGCCCAGGAGAGCTCCGTCGTGATGCCTCTGCTTCCCGTCTCAGCTGCACTGTGCATGAGACTCAGGCTCCCGCCGGGTTTTACTGAGTCCTATGGAAACACAGGCAGAAGAATGTTGGTGGCTTAAGGGGGTGAATCCATAGCCGGCTGGGGTCTCCTCAGGCTTCACTGGCTTTAATCACGACACTTCAGCAGCGCGGGGAGTGACAGTGGTGAAGGGAGCTGTGAAAATGGTGCATTTTCAGGAGGTCATGAAATAATAGAGGATTTACCCTGTGTACTTTTAAGCCTGCAAAGTACTTCTGGGTTTATAATTCCACTTGATTCTCCTGAAAGCATCATGGGTTAGATGCCCTTATCCTGATTTTACAAATGAGTTGATTGACATTTAGGTAGAGTTGGTGAGACACCAAAATTTTTAGAGCAAAAACACTGATATTAGCCGCCAAGTTTTCTATGAATAGAAAAGACTCGATCACATTACAACCATTTGAAGGAGGAAGGGTTGTCCTAGTGAGTGATCACAGAGCAGGAACGGGCGTCGTTGACACAGTTGTTCTTGAGGGTGAAGAACAGGCGGGACTTGTAATTAGTGACTTCTTGCCTTGAATATCAACTATGGTTTTGAAAAGAATTTTCACTCTCTTGATCCTGTTGCTCCTAAGAGTTACTGATGATCACGTCATGTTTTTGATGGTGAATTTGTACATATTATCATAGATTTCATACAGAAAGACTTCTGTGATTATAAGGAATTTGGAATGGCATACAAACCTGAATTTTATTCACAATTTATTCACTTGTAATTCATATTTAATGAGTAAGTTGAAGAGTCCCATCCCTGAGTTGAAGAGCTGTATGTATGTTGTTCAGTACATCATCATTCTCTTGTTTTAACTTTAAAGCATTTTCAATATCTTGAGCCTCTGATGTATTGTTTTAAAAATCCGGCTTCTAAAATAGTATAAGGGCTTTTATTCTTTTGCCTATGCATAGCTTGGTTATGACATATGTGTGTGGTTTGTTTTCAGTGAAAACAAGGGTGAGTAATAATAAATGCTTGTTCATCATAACCACTTTTGTAGGTGGGGAACAACTTCAGTGAAAAAGTACAAAAGAATCAAGACACACGCATGCAAGACAAAACCTTGAAAGTAACTTCTGCAAACCCGCATGCGGGAAAATAATACAATTAATATGCAGAGCTTAGTGTATAGTTTTTACACTAATAATTGAGTTATTTGGAAAATTATTTCATGATACATTCTTTAATTAATGTGAAAATCATAAATATAGAACTCATGGTTATAACAGAGAAAAGTTTATGATGAACTTAAAGAGTAATTACTTCCTCCCTAAGAATAAAGATGAAATTATACTCTAGTTCACCTCAGAGAAAATTCTTCTTGATCTTTCAGTCTGACTTTTGTAAAAAGATGGAAACCCCTGCTTTCCACATTGTTGTCTCTGATAACATTGCCCAGAACGGTTGCTGAAGATAAAAATAATGGAGTCGGCACAGTAACACGATATTTCCTGGTGGAATACCAGGCTCGCACTGAGCAGCACAAATCCCATAATCAGCTGGCGAGGTCGAGAAGGTCTCTCTTCCGTGCTAGATTGATCTGATAATCCATACCATGTTTTGACATATTTTGTGTATTACAACTCATACACTTCTGCTTCTATGGCAACTGATAGCTTTGTAAACTGGCTTTTGAGGCACTAGGGAAAGAAACACATTGGCAAAGTGCTTAGGTTTTCATTTTTCTATAAAATAGAAAAAGCAAGATACTCCAGGGCTAGCTGTGATGATCGGACACGAGATTATGTAATTACTCTCGACATGCTTCCACAGAGCCAAGAACAGCTTTAACCTTTCAAACGGCTGATGTTGGCTTAAAAATAAATTCAAATGCAAAAGTCTATCTCTCTTATTTTAATCAAGCAAGGGTTTTTAGTGTAACACACGCATGTGAAGTGTATGTGCTATTTCAGTGCCAATGTGAAAAAGAAACATTGCAATGATGAGTAACCCAAGGATTTTAGTTTTCAGTCTTTGTGCTTTAATGATACACATGTAATTAGATTATTTTTTAAAATCTTGAGTTTCCTAAATCTATCTTTCCATGAGAAGAATTAATTAGATGTCTGGATGTTTTGGTTAAGGCTTTTAGTTTTCTTGGCTGGTTAAGGATTTCCATTAAAATGGGTCAAGGGTTGCTAGCCTATGGCCTGTGAGCCAACTTCAGCCACTGATATTTTGTAAGTATTTTCAGGTAAGAGTGATATTTACTTTTAAGTGATGGGACAAAGTTAAATACTAATATTCCATGCACATAAAAAACTCCCCTAATTCAAGTGTTAATGTCCACAAACCAAGTCCGAGGAGAAGAGAGCCAAGGCAGTTTACTTCCATATCACCTACGGCTGCTTCTGCTCTACAACTGCAGACTGGAGCAACTGGGACAGACAGACAGCCCAGAGCGAAATACGTCTACTCTCCATCCCTCACAGAAAGCACTTGTGACTCTTGAGATGGAGTTATGATTTAGATCAAAACAAGGCTTTGGGGAGATGATTGGAGCCTGTGGGTGCTGACAATTGAGTTAGGACGGGGGCCTCGTTGAGAACGGGGATCAGTGGAAGGGTGTGTCTCTCTCTGGAAGAGTGTGTCTCTCTCTGGAAGAGTGTATCTCAGCTCAGGTCTCTTTCCTTGCTGCTTCCTGGCTGCTATAAGATGAATAGCTGTGCTCCTACATGCCCTTCTACCATGGTGTTCTGTCCCACCTCAGCCTCACAGCTGACCATGGACTGGACCCTTCCCTTCAGTGAACTAAAAGGTTTTTTGTCCTTATAAGGTTTTCTCAGGTGCTTGGTCACAACCCCCAAAAGCTAACACAAAGAGACAGTTACCTCTGTAAATCTTGGATGACCGCTAAAATACACACACACTCACATGCACACACATTCACAATGCATTGTGGATGTGCACCCTGCTAAAACATGTTCATTCCGAACACTTGAGCTTGTGAGAATTATCATTTTGTGTTTTGAGTAGTCTTTACAAGCTTTTAAATTTCAGGAAAACAATTTCCGATCTCTGTCATTAATTTCATGGCAGTTTAAATCAGATGCACATGAACAAATACTGCATTGTTTCTCTGGTGTGAGAAACTGAAAGCGTCAATAGGGACCAAAATATACAGTAGATATTGTGAAATAAGAAGAACAGGTTCAGATGGGAATAGGAACTAGGGAGAGGGGAGGAGGGGAAAGAAGGAAGGAAAAAGAAAAAATAAGAAGGAAAAAAATGGAAGCAAAGCTTTTGTAAATAAGGAGGGGAAGAGGGATTGAAGGGAAGAGAAGGAAAGGGGGAAAAAAGATCAAATTATATCATGTACAGGTACAAATTCCCTATGATGAGTGTAGTCATTATATATCCCTAAAATGTACCAACAAGATTAATTAATTAAAAAATTAAAAAGAAAGAAATGGAAGACAACAGACTGTACATAGAAATCTATGGTGGGTGGAGTGTGTGTAGGTCTGGGGTCTTGTGTGGATGACTGGTACAGACTACCTCCTCCCAGTCCACGGCGCAGTCATCGTCGTGCAGTTGATACTATTGTTTAGTGTGGTTTACTGGATCATTACTGGAAGATGATGGAATCCAAAGCTAACTTAATTTTAATAATTCGTATTATCTTGCCTGGAAATCTAATTATCTGTTATTTGACAGTCTGGTGCCTAATTGGCCTATCTCTGATGTGATAAAGATATATCTGGCACTTTGTACGCTATCTGATGTGCCAATGAAAAGGCACCGAGCTGAAAGTATTCCCAAGCCCTGCAGAGCTCTGGGGAGGAGGAAAGGGGAGAGGCCAGAGGGCGTGGCCTCCTGACCTCTGCCGCCTTCCAGCTCCAGCCATATTGCTTTTGCTTTCTGAGGTCGCAGGTCTTATGTGAGGATTCTGAATTGTTCTGCTATTGCCAAACTTCACAGCTTTATACTGTGCCTGACTCACTAACCTAAGCTGTATTTTCTGTGTCCCCTCCTCTGACTGCTGCAGAGGGGACTGCACTGGCGTGGGGGCCTGCCCTGGGCATGGGAAGCCAGTGGAGGGTGCCTTGAATATGGGGCTGGGAGGCGACAGCTGTGTCACCTCTGGGGCTGGAAGGCTGTGCCCACGTGTCATGGCAACTAAGACAGGCAAGTTCTGGCCTGGCCTGGTGGGTTCCTGTGGTCCTTGGTCAGCTTTGTTCACAGTGTGAACTACATTGTCTCATAGATGAGGACCCCACATCCCAGGCAGTGCGGTGTTAGTGCAGTGAATATTTACCAAGTGCTTACTCTGTAAATGCATTCTGCATGTAAAGTCTCCTAAACCTCATTCTAACCTGTGAATTCATGTTCCTGTTTTTCCCATTCTAGAAGAAAGGAAACCTAAAGCAGGAAGAAGGGAACTTGTCGTCCTGAGGTCCTCACTATTGAAGAGATGAAGTTAAAATCTGGTCACAGCAGTTTGACTTCACCACCATCTCTCAACCACAGCTGACCTTTGAGGACAGAGCTTCTGTAGAGATCTAATGAAAACCTGCACTTCTTCAGGCCTCTATTTTCCTGAAACTCACAACTTCACAAGGAATTCACAAATGTTTATCGAGTACCAACCACACAGTGTGTCCTAGATGAGCTTGACTCAAACAGCTCCCACCCTACTGGTGCAAGCCTGCATTTTGCTGCACCTGCACCTGTGAAATCAGAAGTGTGCTTCTATGCAGGGCTATGAGTACATTTCCCTCTCTTTCTTGCTCTCTGTCTCACTGTAGCTATATTTTATTTTATTTTATTTTATTTTATTATTTTATTTTATTTAAAACAGTATTTTAGAGGTGATTTAAAGAAAAGCATGGCTATTCAGGACAAAGGTATGAAATGGCAAGGAACAATTCTGTAGTATCCAAAACATTTAAAATAGAATTTGTATTTTTAAATTATAATCTCATGGCATGAAAATCATGACACCTGAAATTCAGGAAGAAAATTTTCTAATTCCCAAAGGAATAGAGAAGTCAGTTGTGTACGGAGGCTGATGGAGGTCACAGATGAGCCCAGTGGTGGGACCCCTGAGAGGAGGCCACGTTTGGGACTGAGGACCCCTGACACTGAGTGTTCCCACAGTGGTTGGGAGGGGCTGGGGTAAATCCTGAGCCTCAGTGCTCTCCTTTAAACCCCCGACAGGACCTGATGTGCTTCCAGAACGAGATCCATCTACTACTGTACCTTCCCATGCCATCTCTCCTCCCCTCCAGGGACGCTCCTGCTCAGGGTTGTCATCTGGAAATCTTCACTTCATCACTAAATGCTTGGTGGAAATTCATGGTGGCCCTGAGTACAGAGGGACTTGGACCAACTCCAGTCCCTCCCAGTGCACGTCAGCTCACGTCCACTCCTGATACGGGGTGGACAACTGCATCTCCATCAACCCCACATAAACCTCTCTCAACCAAGATTCCGCCAGATGCTTATGCCCAGCGCACTGCCCTACACCTCTGGGCAATTACCCCACGGCCACTGGCTCAGCACTGAGTTTTCTGTCCACTGGGCTGACTGGTGTGGCCTCTGGATGGTACTGCAGATGGCAGAGTCAGAAGCACATCTGACCCCCTTCAGTCCCTAAGCCCGGCAGAGTGGCTGGCTTCGTAGCAGACACTCAGGAAAGGCCCCTCATGATCACCTCAGCCTGCCTATTGATGGCTCCCCCTCTGAACGTCCTAAAAGCCTTGAGGTTAGAGGAGCAACCGAGTCATCAGGAAATGACTCTGACCTGTTGGGTCTTGGATTGACTACCAAGTTCACCTTAGGGTCACACTGCATTTCCACGATCGATCTTTATTTTCCAGTCTTTGCAGATTATATGGAAAAAACTTCCCTTCCATGGGTTAGAGTTCAACCTCTGAAAGCCCGGTTTCTACTCCTGGAGGGTGGCACATGCGCCTCTTCACCCTTCTGCAGGTTGGGAGGTTGGGGTACGTAATAAGTTCAGGATGTCGATCTCTCCAGCTTCTTTACATCTAAATAAATCAAATTAATGAAAAGTCATTATTTACTGTGTTTCTAATAAGGCTTACAGCCTAGAAACTGAGATGGGAAGAAAAGCCCAATTTATTTCTGCTTTTCTTAGGGCAAAATGCGATCCTTTATCTTAATTAGCATGTAGGAGTGTGTTCCTTTTTTCTACAATTCCAATGCCTGACTTTGTCGGTGGTGACCCTTGTCCTTGACCTGTCTGATAAGCCCCACGAACCCACTGTCCCCCCTGGGTGCAAGTTAATGAAAATAATCATAGCAACAACAACCACAGCGATCACAACAGACCCTCCTGCCGAGCGCCTGCTCTGGGCCGCACCGCGGGCCAGGCACACAGGACACATGACCTCATTTAGAACTCACTTCTGAAGTTCAAAGAAACGAAGTCGCTTCTTGGGGCTGAGGTTGCACAGATGGTCTAGACACACATTCAGCCCCTGCAGGGCCATCATGTGTGGGACTGACTTGGAAAATGGCATGGAAGCATCCTTCACCCGTGGGTGTGCCCTGCCGCACACCAGGAGCTGCCCGAGGAGCCTCCCCGTCCCCCACACCCATCATCAAGAATCTCCTGGCAGGAAGGTCTACGTGCATCGTACCAAGCGTGCTTCCCAGCAAACACATTATGCTCAGGACACGTAACAGAAAAGGCAAGAAGTTGTTAGGACACAGCATTAACCATTGCATTTGCAAACTCGACCTCTATGTCTTTCAAATTCTGAGAACTGCAATCCTGTACAGAAAACACAGAGGGGGGCTTCCCCCCACCGAAGGGTGCTGCTTCTTGAAAGCTGACCTGGAAAGCAGTGTGGGTGGGTTTAGACCAATCTGCAGGGTGGCTTAGATTCAGAGCTAGTTACCCAATCGTGAGCTATATGAGCTCTCTCACATACACATCCACATTCATTGACCAAGTACTTCATGCAGCCTTAGTGTTTATTATCTCAACTCCGCACATACAGTTGTCTTCCCAAGTCTAACTTTTATTTTAGGGTGTATTCCCAATCAACTTTTATTTTAAGGTGTTCAAGAAAAATCATGACTGACCAACTTGGTTAAGAAAAATCAAGTTTCTTGGGATCAGTGATTCTACAAAATCTGCACTCCCATTGGCATTGGTGCTCACTGGTATTTCTCTGCTTTGGCATAGCAAACTTCCTACCCTCTGTGAACACCAGGAGAGTGGTACATGCTTGGGATTCCCTGATGACTGGGGATTCATGGTGTGGACTGTACTTAAATTAAAAGTAGACTCATTCTCCCCAAGGAAATCATTTTGTAGCACTCCACGTACAAGGAGATGAAATTGCCTTTCATTTATCAAAAAATTTTCCCCAAAGACAGCTCGGTTCACATAACTAGTGTAATAATTACTCTTCTGTTTAGATTTCACACTATCAGAGAAACTGAGCTGCATTTCCCAGCGATTGCTAATTTTTGATAAAGATGAAGGTTGGTCTCTCCGGTGCCCCCTTCCATTCGCCCCCCTACCTCCTCTTTGACTCTTTGCTCTGTCTAGTTTCCAGTTTCAGATTCAGTGTGTACAGTATTTCTTTATGAACATCTGTGAGCTCAACGTGTTCCTAAAATTACCGCCTTCGGCCCCAAGGCGACCCTCTGAAAGGCAATGTCCACCCAGCCCCTATCACAGCTATGAGAGCCGCAGCAAGAACCAGAGCAGCTGTATTCTAGCAGCACAGCCGCAGCGTCTCCTTTATCTGCATTATGAGACCACCTCAAATCATTCCAAGTCTGCCCTGCTCCCCGCTCTGAAACTACGGACACATGAGAGACACCTGGCTTCGCCTTCTCAGACGAAATGCAAACCAGATGGGCTCTGTTGCAGATGAGGTTCTTGACTCTTATGCTGAAATGGGAGTTGGTTTTTTAAATGACATCTACAAACACACACTTAAAAGGCAGCTTGTGCTGATCATGCAGTCAGATGTCGGACCTCTTGGGGACTGCTCTGCCCAAAGACGCTGTCCCGCCGAGCACTGGTCTCTTGCGTTTGAAGACAAGGAAATCTAGCTTCTGTTGAAACATGGTATCTTGAAGTGCAAAATTTTAAGGCATCGTCATTGCTTTCACATAGTAATTCACATCAGAAAGTAATGCAAACAAAGGAGAAATTTTTTTTTTTTTCAAAGGAGAAATTTTAATCTTAGTTCTTTTAAATTAATTCTATGATTAGACATCTCTAATTTAGTCTTGGAAAAATAGTTTGTTTATTGATTAAAAACAAAAAACCCAGAATCAATTATTTGAAGAGAAGAAAACTAACACATCTTAAGCACCAACACAAGACTGAGCTGGTTTTCCTGTCTTATTTAAACTTTCTCAAAACTCTGCACAGTAGCTGAGGATTGTCCTCATTTCACAGGTGGTAAAACTAACGCTCAGAGAGGTGGAGAGCTCCCTCCAGGCCACACAGTAGGTTAGTAACCGGCAGGGCAAGCCCTTGATGGAAGTCCGACAATTCTCCCGAGTTGAGGGCACCTCTGGTTTGTAGCACTTTCCTTTCCTCAGCCTCTCTGACCACTTGTGTAGAACATGAATCTCAGCCTGCTGAGGCAGAATCCCTGCCCCCGTGGTTTTCTTGTGTCAGGAAAGGTTTGTTAATTTTTTATTTGACTCTTCTCACAAGGTTCAAATCTGTAAGTGAATACACCGAACAAAATTTTTTAAAGTTACAAACACACATGAATGGGAATTTCTTTTTTTAAAAAAGTTTAAGTTTAAAAAGGAGGCCAACATTAAACTGTTGCATATTTATTGTTTTGATTATTCGCTACTGGAAACGGATTGAGGTCTTTGGTTAAGAGGGGACCTCAGGCAAGACAGCGTCCCCTCGTTGCTGCTGTCTCCTCCTGAGAGATTCCGAGTGAGGCTGACTAATGTGAAATTTAAAGCTATTTCTTATATCCTTCCTGAATTCTTTCTATACTTGCCAAGTGTCCTCTAGCCTTCTTTTCAATGTTCCCCAGCAACGG
>NW_004955417.1:30177580-30185649 GCF_000276665.1 Chinchilla lanigera
TCAGGGATGCAACCCAGGGCCTTGCGTGTGTTGGGCAAGTGCTTTGCTACTGAACCTCACCCTCAACCTCTATCCCAGTTTGAAATATTTCTACTAATCAGGTAATTTCTCTATAAAATTTGATAATGGACTGGCAGTCCTTAGGAATAGAACCTATTTACTTTCCATTCTGTATGACAGTCATTCAGATTACACCCATGCGGAGCACCCTCATTTTCTATGTAGCAGCCATTCAAATTTGACAGCTACTTTGCCCTTGATCTCAATTTCTTCTTTTAACTGTTTGCACCCCTCACCTTCTCCTTCCCGAAACAAAGCTGCTTCGTAGAACTAAGCCTCATAATCTTAATATAATTAAAAAATTTACTTTTATGATGACTAATAAACCAGTTCTAAACACCCTTCCCCTTATTCCAGTGTAGTTAGTGTGCATCTGTGAATTCACTGTAAGTTCATGTCGGTTTAGCTGGAAGTCACTGTTGTGGTGCTGGGGATTGAACCCGGGGCCTCACACTGAGCTGCGTCTCCAGCCTATGCTTTCCTCTTGGAACAGGATCTCCTAAGTCACTGCCAGATTCAACTAGAGATTGTGTTCCTCCTGCCTCAGCCGCTCAGAGTGCTGGCATCACCATGCCCTCTACGGAAGTCACTTGTTCATTTTGGCTGGAACTGATTTCACTCCCAGTTCAAACCCAAGATTTTCACCTGTATTATGTTTGTGTTCCTGCGTTATTTCAGCGTTTTTTGGAAGTTCTGTCCTCCTAACTTTCCTTCCTTTTTGTATTCTCTGTCTTTTCTCTCTACTTGCTTCTCAATTGTAGTAATTTTAAGTGTTCTGAGTGTTATTGTTATGGGCCCAGCTGTAATTATGAAGTTATTTTCTTCTTATTTCAGGACCTTTATATTTGTGCTGTGTTATGTTCTGAGCATTTTATTCAGATCTATAGACAGTACTTCTTTCATGCAGATTTATTTTTGAGCTAAGTATGAATTTTGCATTTCTAGGGATTTGTTAAGAAAAGTTTACATACGCTTTTACAATTTAATGATTCCATTCCTGAGAACTCATGCAAGAGCATAAAGAATTGTACATAAATTATATATTATTTCAGAATAATATGTAAAACTGAATTTCAAGTTTCATATGAAGAAAGAGAAACATATTCAAGAGATGTTAAGCGGAGGCAAATTGTTAAGCAGTACCTGTAGCAGGATCTATTGACATAACCTTTGGGAACGGTGTGTGAAAGGAGTGTGTAAATGTAAAGATCTTCTGTGTGCACACTGCTACTGATAAAAGTGTCTGAACGGCAGGCAAGAGACACTGAAGAGTGATTGCATTTGGAGAATATAATGTGTAGGAGTCTGGGAAGTGCTGAAAAACCATTTTTTATCCTATAAGCTTCTTTTCTGTGTGAGTTTTCTCTAAAATCATTTCCTCTCTGCATGTCTATATGTAAAGTACAATTTAAAACACCCCATTAGACTACTTCCCACCTCCTTTTCATTTTGTTCTTGGTACCAGGGTTTAAACTCAGGACCTTGAGCTTGCCAGGCAGGCACTGTGCCGCTGAGGCCACTGAGCTATATCCCCGGCCACGACCTCCTTTGCGCTGTGTGTGTAGAGCTGGGTGACTGGCCAGTGCTCTGGGGTTTGGTCCATGGCCCAGAGAGCCTGCTCTGCCCCTCTTCCTGGATAACCGCTCAGCAGAGTTCCCTAAGGTCAGGGTCACTGGGGCTAGAGCACTTTCCAACTCAGAACCCTCCTTCCGAGAGCTCTTACCAACTGCCAGCCCTGGCACAAAAGAAAATGATATGACCCTGAAGAAGCCCCCTCCTTTCATATACCATGCCAAGTCCTCTGGCAAACATATATTTCTTTCGTTAAAAAAATTAAAATATGAAAATATTGAAATGTGCATCAGAAAATCTTTGTTCCTCTTGCTGTCCTGTTGCAATGACAGGCTTTGCTGCAGAACCCATTCCTTGCTCGTTTTCCAGTCTTTTCAGGTCCTCTTCACCCCAGGACCTGGGAGGGCATCCTTGGCCTTCTCAGGCCTCTCGACCAGCTCACACCTGAAGGTTTGCTACCAGGGAGAGGAGAGGCTCAGGCTGAGACTCCTGTTGCGGCTGGACATTTTTCCTGGGTCCCACTCCCTTAGCAGAGCAGCACAGGGAGAGTTCAGACTAGAAGAGAAGGGAAGCAAGAGCACTGTGGCATTAAGGGTGACTTTCCCTCAGGGCCGCTGCTTCTGCAGGTATTCCTGTGAGCTGTGACCAAGGCCAGGAAGTGGAAGGCGCTTTGTCAGTTGCTGCCTTGTGTTCACAGCTTGTGGCTTCTTTTCCAGAGCTCTGGAGCTACCCAGGACTCTGCTGCAGGCCCCGGAAGACGGCCGGAAGCGCCTGGCCTCCCACATCTTTCCATTCAGCTCCTGGAGTGAAGTGGGGTCACTGCTGCAGCCTCGCATTTTGCTTTCCTCTGTCCCAAGGCGCTGTGCAAGCTGTCAGCGTGAAACTGCACACCCTGTTCCTGCAGCTTGTCTCCACCGGGGCGGCCTCTGCTCCTGCTCCACATTCCATCAAAGTGAAGCCCGACCTCCCTGAGGCCGGCTGTCCTGGAGAGGCCAGGGAGAGACTGTAGAGCCTCAGGGCCCCTGGGTGAGGCTCACAGGGTGTCACAGGCCGCCTGTGCCCAGGAGGGAGCATCTGTGCTCTTCGGAACTGTGGCTTTATCTGCTTTGTGCACATACATGTGAGTATATATGTGTATGTATGTGTGTGTACATATAAACACAGAGTCCACCAAAAACTGTTTACATCAGGAAAAAAATCTTGTATAAATATTTTAATATCCAGTTTATTGAGACACCATGAGATTAATGCAAGTTACCCTTGGCCTCTGCGATTACAAGGGGTGCTCAGAGTGGCGGCCGTGAGCTTCCAGACATGCATCACTGTGGTGAACTGCCGAAGGTATAAGCGCCTTTTAGGCAGGCTCTGGGCACAGTGCTACCTCAGTTCACAAACTCAATTCTCCTCACAATTCTGGTCGCAAAGTGAACCGGACAAGAACTGGATCAAATTTCCCCATAAGGTTAGCACTGAACTTATCCATTGAATTTCATTCGGTTTTCATACGACTCAGTTTGCAACCAGAATTGTGGAAAGAATCAAGTTTGTGACCCAAGGACAAGGTATATATATATGTGCGTGTATATATATATATAATTCCTTAGTACATGGTAACCCTTTAGTAATATCACTTCATAACTCTGAGGGAGGCACAAACTGGTCAGAACGCACAGAAATATAAGATGTAAAGGGGGCCTAGATAAAATGAACCCTGCAAATTTATATACTATTTTTCTCAGAGTTGGTAGGTCCCTTTAACAATGAGTTAGGCTTTAGAAGCAAAAATCAAATCATATGATTTATGAATCAAGTCAATCTGAGACAATATTTACAGATAAAATTGGCCCAGCCATTGTGACTGATGGAAACCAAATTCAATTATATTTTACAAACTGAAATTAACCAATACTTGCCAGAAGAGATCAATTTTTTCCAGTTAAACATCAAACAATGAAAATAGTTAATTTGTCTGCTTATCTGGTTTGATGTGTTTAAATAATACCAGCATTTCTTACTTATAAATTTACAAGTCTATAAAACAATACAGTTATAGTCAGAATTTATGAAATACTGCTTAGGTACTTTATATGAATTCTCTAATCATATCCTTCTTATCGCCCCAAATTCAGGATTTATTACTTATTTGCTCCACTTTGTAGATGAGAAACTCACTCGCCCAAGTGCAGCCAGCTGCTAAGCGGAGAAGGAGCCCTGCACCGGTCCCAGGGCCACGCAGGGCCGACGCCGGGCAGCTCCGGCGGAGTCCGACACCCACTTCTGGTCAATCTGCGCTACGGGAAGGTCATTGTCCATTCCAAGCCCCATGTCTCAAGTGGATTCCCCCAAAGTAAGTCCTTGCATAACAGCAATCCAGGAGAAGTCCTGAGGGCCACGGGTCAACAGTTAACTGAGGAGAATTTCAGAGATTCTGTGCGAAGCCTGGTTCTAATTAGTAGCTCATTGTGAAGAGCACTAAACACAAACAGGCACTGGAGATTAAATAAGACGAGAAAAGGCCATTTTATCCAATGGAAAGCTTTTAAATGTTGTCCCAGATAAATCATTGCATACCTAGCAATTTTCTCCTGGTGTTTATTACAGGATATTGCCAAAGTTTGCCTATCTGGCGTAGGGCCAGAGGCTTTGCAATTTCCCTCCCATCCACAAGCATTCTTGTCAGATATTCTTGTGAGTCATCAGCAATTCCAGACGCCACACGGGTGGGTCTGTTAGAATGGAGCTAATGGATATTTCCCCCCTTGCTGAATTAAGTCATTCCTTGTGGAGGAGCTAGCCGGTCGGTTGCAGGATGTCTTTCGGAAAGGTGAGAGTTCGGAGGGGAAGGCCCAGAAGCTCTGGATGAAGAAGTGATTCTCTTTCTAAAAATGAGAGATGTCATTTTGAAGTGCTGCAGATACCAGCCCTTGGAATAAAATCCCTGTATTTTCAAGGCTCCACTGAAATGTGCCCGCAGCGGAGTGTGAGCAACACCTGGGCCTCAAATCTCCCTCTGAGCCTTTGGTGCCCACTGCTTTTGTTGCGGTGGCTCAGGAGTCAGGAGCGGCTCCCGGGACGTCCTCTAATCCAAACTCCATGCTGTGCTGCTTTTGGCCTTTCAGGAACTTCTCTCATGAAGCCACCATGTATGATAGGCACCGTGCGCGTGGAGCTGGGTGGGGAAATAAGGTTACACACGTGTTTTCTTTTGCTTCCCCTAATAGTAGGCTAAAGAGGGAGAAATTTTTCCTGTGAGAAACCTGAGGGCCAGATAGGCCAGGTGACCTTCACAGGGTCCACACAGCTGTATGTGTGAGGCTCAGGCCTTCGTTTAAGGTGAAAAAGCATCTCTGAAAGCCATTAGTCCTGAACAGAGCTCTTATTTAGGCACAGAAATAACCCAGAGACTGTGCTTATCCACAGCAAGGACTGACAGGAGTCTGGATGGCCCAGGCATGGCGGATGGCCCAATTTAGCTAAAAGGGAAAGAAGTGCCAGGGCGCAGCTCTTTGTGTTTTAAGTTGTTTTTATAACTACGTAATACTTTTAAATCGACAAAGAAAACTATATGTGGTTGTGGTGTCCCACGTGACACTTTCCGAGACATCTAACATGTGGAGTGGCTACAGTGAGCTCATTAGCATCCTGACCTCATGGGCTTATCCTCTTTCATGGCTAGGACACTTGAGAGCCGCTCTCTTAGCACTTTTCAAGTACACAGGGTACTGTTATTAGCTACGGTCACCACGGTGGAGAGCAGATCTCTGGAACATGCTCCTTTTGGGACCAAGCTGCAGCAGCCACCCTGCCCTGGTGGCCCGGGACCAGGAAACGCTCCAGGTCTGGAAGGATGCCGGGAGCAGATACTATGAGGAAGCCGGAGTCCCCTCCAGGGAACTTACTTGGATGTAGGAGTTTGTAGCACAGGTTAAAAGCAGAAAAGCAAGCATGCTGAATTGTTGTTAGTGCCTCCTGTGCCAGCTCGAGGGCCTGATGTCCAGGGAGTGGTCCACACCGTGGAGGTGCGCCTCTTGGACTCATCCTCAAAGGCTGCCTGTGTTTATCATTGTCCTGTAGTTTCCTACGTGTTGGTCCTATCCCCGCTACAGGGTGTCAACCCCTGCCTGGGCAGCTCAGGACTGGGACTTGGGAAGTGGTTTTCTGTAGGCCCCATCGTGTGTGGATTCAGCTCTAGGGGACAGAGGAAGGGAGACCAGGGCAGGTCTAGCTGAGGTGCTGGCACACAGACAAGAGGTGACTCAAGGAAACCCAGCCGGCTCCCATCTCCCTGTGCTCTGAGACATCCCATGTCTCCATAGCACTTGAAATGGGGCCTAATCCTCACCCACACCCAAAGACCTGCGGGACCCCGCAATGGCCAACCCCAGCCGCCCCTGTGCCCCCCACCCCATCCTCCATGTGACCTTCAGACTCACTGCTTCATCAGCTGCGCTCTTCCCTCCCCACCACTCTGCCTGCTTCATTCTTCACCAAGTCCCAATGCATGAAAGTCCCCCTCTCATGATCACGTGACCACTCTGTCCCTAAGAGCCTCCTTGTCCTGGGTCCTTTGTTTCCAAGTCCCACTGTGCTCTATTTTCCAGTCCCATCTTCAGCGTGTGGAAGCTATGTAGCTAATTTCTTTATGCACTAAGGGTCTGGCATGAAAATGTCGACTCAGCAGCATGGAGAAAAGGTCAGCCTTGGCCCCAGCTTCGACCAGCGTGTTGGACTCAGCATTTGCTCCTTGTACCTTTCAGTGTGGGAATGAGTGAATCAGCCCTGCCGGGTAGACGGGGGCTTCTACTCCTCTCTCCCCAGCGCAGCCCCAAGGTCAAGGCCTCAGCGAGGAAGGACAGCTTGGCCTCCTCCCCGTGGAGCCTCCCAGGCCTTCTTCTTCCCCAGGTTAGGGACCAGAGCCAGTCTCTGCCTCGAGGACACAGCGCGCTGTGGACGTGACGACTGCCCCGGGGGGACACAGGCCCGGCCCCTGTCAGCGGGCTGCCGCGCCTGCCGGACACAGACTCGCACTGCAGCTCCAAGCCCTGCCCACGCAGCTGTTGCCGCCTCCGTTTAACCCGTTGGCAAATCTGCATTTCTCCTGGATCCCACCTCGGCCCCAGCATGCTTGGCTAGTAACATGTGCTATTCAGAGACAGCGACAGCCCCTGTTGGGGGTGACTTTGAAAATGTATGGTTGAGTATTTGTCTTATGTTTGAGGCACCGTCCCCAAAGTGTTAGGGCAGCTTTTCTTCTTTACCCATCTTGTTTGGAGGGTTTCAGTCCCTTTGAAAGTCAGGCTCTAACTCCCACTCTCTGTTTTACAGTAGCCCGTGAAGCCCCTTTAAGTAAATAGGAGCTTGGAACGTTGTCCGGCATCCTGACTGTGAGGTGGAAATGAGGAAGGAGCTTGGACGTCCACTACGGGGTCATCCTCCTTCCTCAGCTTCCACCACGTGAGCCATTATGGACCGGACGCCAGCACCAGAGAAGCAAACAAACAGAAAATACCCACCGGTCCTCTAATAGCGCATCGTCCACTGCTGTGTCCAAGGGACGAACACAGCGCTGAGCAAGGCACGCAGTGGTGTCCCAGTGGACTGCTCGCTCCTTGTAATAAAACGCCTACTTTGCTTTCATGCGTGGTGCCGCTACGACATTTTCCACTCAGTGGGGGCTCTGTAAACATGGACTGGCTGAAATTTGGAGTTTCAGGGTCGTAACTTAGGGTTATTGGCTTCGTGCAGTTGCCTCTGTGAACTGCAGATGCAGCTAAAATTGGAGCTCTACTCTTACCCATTCCCACCCAGCTTCTGGTTTAAGTTGCACAGCAAACCCTGAAGGCAGAAATTATCCTTTTTATGGCTTCAAGTCCATTATTTAAGGCCAATAAATGGTGGTTAATAATGGAGTGGTCTTAAATTACAGGCATGTTTTTGGAGACTAACCTAATAATATAATTAAGTGGAGGTCAAGGGATATCATTTATTTTGGTCATAGACATTAAATATCCAAGAGAAGCCTCATATCAGGGCTCACTAATGGTTTTGTGGCTGGACTCCTGTTTCCTTGGTGTAGAAAATGGCTCTGAGACAAGCTCAGTAACCTCATTAGGGCCAGAGCCCACTTTTTGAACACAAGGGTCCAAATAAGATTTTAGATACTTGGTAGAGACTTTTTCAGAATCATGATGAAATCAGTTCACCTTAAGGAAATTAGTGTTACTGTGAACTCTCATAGTTGGAGGAGGAAATTACATTTCACTTTATTAGAACATTAAATTCAAGCAGAGGAAATTAGAGGGGTGGGTAGGTGCCAAATCTGGGCAGGCCTTGTGCACCGAGCTGAGATAGTGCACTCACTGGAGTTGATGACAGGCCACTGGAAGCCTGAGAGGAGAGGAGGAGAGGAGAGGAGGAGAGGAGAGGAGGAGAGGAGA
>NW_004955417.1:30186058-30228694 GCF_000276665.1 Chinchilla lanigera
GAGGGGAGGCGAGGGGAGGAGAGGAGAGGGGCATCTTCCAACTGCTTTGAAGCAATGGGAAGACTACGTAGAGAAGGACAAGGCTGGATCTTTGAGCACAGTGAGTGAGATGCCGCAGCCCAGAGATGGCAGATGATGGAGGCTTGCACAGCAGGAAGGGCTGCGTCACACACAATTCAATGGGCCCAACCAAGAGAACCTGATGATTGGCAGAGGAGCCAGGCCACAAGGCAGGTGAGGGAAGAGTGAGCAGCTCTCACTCCAGGTGAGCTGAGTCTGAGGACGACACCATTACTCAGTGTCACAGGGATCCAGGAAGAGAATTGCAACTGCGGGCGATGTGTCCCTTGCTTCCCTCTGCCAGACCCCACGTGGGCTCACCCATTCTGACAGTTCAGGGAGTATCCCTGGAAAACACACTCCTAGGAAAGTGTTTTCTTCCCCAGTAAATCTAAGAAGATTGGAGACACACTGAGGTTCCAGGCGGGGTGTAAGGATGACTGACCAGTCCTATTTGAATAAAATTCATTCATCCATTTATTCAAGTGCTGATTACTCACTGAATGTCTCCTTCCAGTCAGGACGTGCCTGGGCCTGAGGGCAGTGGTGACAGCGCAGACCTGGCCTCTGCCCCAGGTGTCTTGCTCCCAGGAAGGTGCCCTGAATGTGCCACCGAGGAAAGAAGAGGAGAGGAGGACAGGAAGTGTTCAGAGGAAGCCTCGGGAGTGAGGGGGAGGCGAAGGTGGGGAGCACAGGTCCTCAGTGCCGTTCCGCCTGCGACGCCAAGGAAGATGGCGTACACACACTAGACAGCTAGAGGGACGGCACAGCACCAGAGCCACGGCACGAACTGGACATTTGACAGGATGGAAATGCACCGTGCAAGGGAGGGAGAGGAAAGGGTGAGTTTTTTTAACAGTTACTTTGCTGTGCCATACCCCACAAGGCTACTTTTGCAGTAAATTTCAAGATGAAAATTAATAAACTTAGTTCTTTCTCTCTAGGAACCCATGTTCTACTGAGAAAGAAGGGACACACAAACCCACAAATATTAAACCCTGTGCATGGTGCTCCTAGAAGTATTGGAGTGTGACAGACTCACAGGTCTGAGGATGAGGCCACTGTGGGCCAGGGAAATGGGGGCAAAAGAAGAAATGTTGCAGCGAGGTCCTCAAACTTTCCGTGGAGGCTCCTGACAACCGAGTGCAGGGTGGAAAAGGGAGCTACCTGGGCTGTGGAACCCAGGCGCACCGAGATGGGAGACCTGGCAGAGGAGGTGCCGAGCTTGAGCCGGTCTGGCTGGGGTATGTTTCTGCCCAGCACTCGCCCTCCCGCATCTCAGGGCAGTGCTTGGACTGGCAGAGCCTGAGACTGGGGAACCAGGTAGGAAGGGATATCACGGTCCAGCTCAGATGGTGCAAGACGCAGGGTAAAATTACAACTCGCAGGGGAGCAGGACTCACCCATATCATAAAATGCCATCAATGCCTGCTAAGATGGCAAACCCTTACCTTAGCGAAGGGTTCATTCCTTCCCCGAGTTTCTGGGTATATTTTAAGCATGTGTGGAGTTTCTTCCAAACTTCAGTGAATGTTCAGTACAGTACAATTACAGGCTTCTGCTTATACTTGATGACAGTTACGTGCAATATGAGTATAAGGGAGGTCTTTCCATTAGTTTTCCAGGACTTTTTGTGAAGCAAGTACAGCTCCTAGGAAATGAACCAGGGAGCCTGCATGGAAAGAATGGGGTGGGAGTTCTTCTGCTCCGGTAATGAATTTGCACGACACTGAAGCTGAGGGAAATTGTATGACTGATCTGGAAGGCTCTTTCTTTTTTTTTTTTGGTTTTTCTCCGGTACCGGGAACTGGACTCACGACCTTGCGCTTGCCAGGCAGGCGCTTTTGCCGCTGAGCTAAATCCCCAGCCCCTGGAAGGCTCTTTCTTTGGAAGACTGAACTGTTTTCTCAGTCCTAGCTTGCAATGCTAGAAAGTGTCACATTGTAGAAGCATCAAAGAATCCCTTCTGCATGCTTGCGGACCATGAGAATGTTGCAAAAGCCCTGGACCAGGGATCAAGAGGCCACTGTGTTTACCCTGTGGCCACTGACCACACTGATGGTTCACATTTCCACTCTTTTTTGACAGAATGAAAGTGCTGCTCCTGCCATCAGGAGGCTAAAGGAATCAGCATCCACAGTGAGGTGTATTTAGTAGTGAGCTCTTTAGACAATGATTTCTTTCCAGTAGACATACATCCTATGCTATATGTGGAATTTAAAAATTCCTACCTTCTACACTGAGAGAAACTTAAGATACAGATAAAGTGGCTTTCAGTAAAGAAAGCAATATTTCCATATGTAACCAATATAAATTTAATGAGGCACTACACATCTTTCTTAAAAACATTGAGCGTTCTAAGTCTGGTGGGTACCTTACATTACAGCACACCTCAGGTTGGACGAGCCATCCTTCCAGTGTTCCAGAGCCACACGCAGCTATGGAAGCACACGGTACAACTTGGAGTCGCTACTCTGGTTCAACTCGCAGTACGACTTCTCACTGTCACACTGGATAGCCCTTGGCCCTCTCCATCCTGCAGTTTTCCATACATGGGTGTGTTTTCCAAGGGTGTAATACTGGTAGTGATGACAATGCACCCACTGTGGGGGCATCAGAATGAAATGGCATCTAGTAACTACATACATGTAAACTGCTGTTAGCACCACTATAGTACCAGCCTTCACCATGGCTGTGATGGTTCTGGCATCACCATCAGCTGCTCCCCACTGCCGACACCCCTTTGCATGTGGTGGGCTCTGTCATTCATGACCTAGGTCCGAGGTGGGTTATGGCTTCCAGGAGGTGTGCGGAGGCCACCCCTGAGGGGCAGTAGTCCAACTCCTGTGTGTTCATGCACGAAGGCACAATGTAAGCTTTATGGAGAGATGGCAGTGTGGTATCTTGGGCACTTTCTTCTCACCAGGATGCAGTACTCAACACTCATGACTCAAAAGAGGAGTGGTTCACTCTGGTTCTTGTTTTCAGTCCACAGTTGCCAGCTTCAAGGCAAGACAGCCTGGCAGAGGGGCCTAGAGGTGGTGAAGCTGCTGACACCATGGTGGGCAGGAAGCAGAGAGAGACCAAGACCCCAGGAAAGGGGAGGGGCCTTTTGAAGCCACGCCCCATGACCTGCTCTCTTCTTCCGACCAGACCCCCTCCAATACCACATGTGGCTATAAACTCATTAGTGGCCTAGTGCAGGGGTCAGGATAGCACTACTGTGGCCCAGTTGCCTCCCCAAGGACCCAGCTGTGCTCACAGGTGGCTTTGGGGAATAGGCTGTGAACCTTAACACAGGTTGTAGGGCAGTCTCCAGGCCAAGCTGCACTGTCTGTGATCCAGGACAGGCCCGGCTCAGGGCAGAATATGGGCAGAACTCGGGAACTCCTGTTTGAGTCCCACAGCAGAGGACTCTGGGCTTGGCAGACGTATGGATGTCAAGGACCTCACCCCAGACAGACAAGACACCAGACGGAGAACGGGAAGGCCAAATTCCAGTTTCCTGGTTCCAAGCATAGGCAGGCTTGTCTAGAACTGACTCAGAGACTGAGCGAAGTCCATCCTCCTGTCTAATCCGAACTGATACAGCCAAAAGAAAAAAAGAAAAAGCAGCTAATTATGCAGTTTTGAAAACCGAATATGCCAAAAGGATTTTTGAGGTATTAATGGATAATTTTTCTCCTTGTATTTCCCTCACTCAAGAAGTGACTGAAGCTTTTGCTCCTCTACCTTGAGGGATGCTTTTATGAAAAAGAGAACTTAATTTCAATTTACTGTACTAGAGTCTACGTCCAAGAACCTAGGCAGTGGGATTTTGCTGGTAACTTGGAGAGAGGTCCTTGGTCCTCTCTGTCTTCACACAGTGTCACAGGCCTATGACAGAGGCCTTCCTCCCAGAGTGGCTGTCTTGGGCAGCCCTGCCCCTGAGCTGCTGTGGGAATTGTACCTGTCTAGGGATCAGGAAGATCCAGGGAAATGCTAAGAAAGAGGAAGGAAGAGACAGAGAGACAGGAGTCTCTGAACCATTGGGCTTCTCCCAATGGTGAAGGTCCACCTCCACCTGGGTGGAATTCCCTTCCCGGACAGGGAAAGGGTGGGGTGAACTGAAGTGTGGGGGGGCACTGGGGTCTCTAGGTCACAGTGCACAGTGATCATGACTTAGTTGTCTACATGGCCTCGGGTCTGTGCTGGGGCTTCCCCTTAGCTTGATGGGGTGTGTTGGCCTGAGGGGGTGATCTGGCAAAGTTAGGTTGATGTAAGCCACGTATTATGACATGCCTTCTTTCTATGGACTTGTAAACTGATATTTCCGTCCATGATAGATATGTCCGTGATCTCATTTTTATTCTGACAATGGCACAGGAAAGTGGGGTAGGGGCGGGAAGAGCCTGCAAGTGTTTAATAGCCGAGGAAGTAACTCCGGAGAAGCTAAGCATGTTTTAGTGCAGAGGCCCGAGCTAGATGCTCCTCTTGCAGACACGCAGCATGCGGAGAGAATGTGCTGTATGGGCCCCGTTTGTGAGCCCTTGGCACTTTCCCGTTAGCATATTATTATTCTCTTGGTTTGCACCCGTGGTCAGCAGAATTCCACGGTGGCCCTCAAGACTCTGTCCCCACCCCATTGGCCTCCATTGTACTCACCCTGTCTGGTCCTCAAGATTGAACGTCCGGGGTTTCACTTGCATCTCAGAGTACAGACCAGGTGTAAAGGACGCGTGCAGCAGGCCAGCTTCATGCAGGTCACATCCTCTGTGCTGAGCAAGGCCCTTGCCGACATCCAACAAGGAAGCAGGACTTCACTCCACCAACAGCCAGCTTGGAAGAGGGCCCGAGCTCCAGGTGTGAGTGTGACCTGTTCACCTGTGGTTCTGGCCAAGTGAGATGCTGAGCAGAAAGCTCGGCATGTTCATAGAAAATGATGTGATGGTTTCCAATAAAAATTTTGAGGAAATGTTTCTTGGTGTAAATACAGCTTTTAGGTTGTAAAACAATAAAACATCTTGAAATATTTTAAGCAAAATAAATGTTTACTGTTTGAGTAGTAATGTGGAAAACCAGCATGCATATGCTTTCGATAACTTTTCAGAGTAGAGAAGACTGAGTTATGTGGGCCGAAGCACCAGTGTGGCTGGGTCGGCAGAATCAGAGAACCAGGTCAGAGTAGCGGGAAGGTGGCGGGGTGGCAGGGCCAGCAGAGGGCCGGAGCCACTGGTGCGGGTCTGGGCCAGCAAATCCACCACACAAGGGCTGCGGGGGTGGGGGTGCTCTACAAGCCTCAATGCTCTGAATCCTCAAGTATCCCAAGGCTGCAACTGTGGAGCCCCTGCCCAGGAGGGCGGGCAGTACTATCTGACCCACGTCATCCTTGGAGAATCTCCAGTCCCCTCGGTCACCTTCATACTTCCTCAGGGAGGGTCAGTGTCTCTCTTCTGCGCTAGCATGGGGTGGCGCAGATACCCTCCTCCAGCTTTCAGTAGTAGATCTCAGTCCAGCCTGGCTCATGGAACAGAACTGTACGATAGACGCCACTGTGGTGCTAGGAGTAAAATGTGGTTCACAGTGGCATTCGAGTGGGAGCTCTGCGAGGTGCCTCTCCCTGCCGGGCTGAACTGAGTTGCACCTGTCTGTAGACCTCCATGTGGCAGAGGCCGTGCTCCACCCCACAGTACTCAGGACACGCAGCAGAGGACTCAGTCCTCTTGGATTTCCCTGAGCGAGCTTGAGAAAAAGATTCAGGGCCAGTAGTTTCCCAGGAAGTGCCAGTAGAGTGTGGGAAGTAGGGAGTGCAGCAGAGCAAGGAATGGGTGGGTGCGGCCACGGCCATCACCAGCATGAGTGGGGGAATCGTTCTGCTAGGGGACCTGAGAGTCGCCTCATCGCAGGGGAAAGAGGTGAGAGATTTACCTAAAGATGAGAAGACTGTTTCCTAGACATTAGTAATCCAGCATCTCTAACTTGCCCTGTTTAGGAACTGAGGGTGCTCTCCTGACAAAAGAAAAGAGGAGCGGAGGGAGAGAGAGGAGGACGAGTGAAGAGAGGAGCGGAGACCAGGGAAGAGGAAAAGCTCTCCGCAGCTCTCTCTGCTGAGGAGACTTTCCTGTACAGAAGGAAGTGCCAACAGCAAGGGCGCCAACAGCATCTGCTTCTAGACTCCGCAGGACCTTGACGAATCTGGTCCAAGTTCAGCCAGCACAGCATCCCGATCTCTTTCTACACAGCAGTGCCCCGCCAAGCTGCTCGCTCCTACCCTTAACCCACAGCCCCCAGGAAAGACTACACAAGAAACTGTTTTTGGTAACAGTGGACATTTCTGGGTTTCCCCTTTTCCTACTCCACTGCCCCGAACAATGTCGTTGTCCTGGCCTTGGGGTGTCCCCTCCTGCATGTGGGTCAGGGCAGCTTACTGCCCTTTGAGTATCAGACTCCATGGTGTTAATCACTGGTTTGGACAGAGGTATCTCAAATATCAAATGGTTTTGTTATGCTACAATCCAGTGCTTGTTTATGGTTGTTTTTCTGCATATTAAAAAATCTTTAATTATGAGGAAATGTAACCCACATGATTTTCATTAGCACAAAAATAGTCTGATGTTTTTACATGAGTTCTTTGATGTTTGGAGGAAAATCTGTCTTTATAATCTTTTCTTTAAAAGCAGGAAGGGATTGTTCTTGAAATACAAACTCAGAAAAAATGACTTGGTGGACCATTTTGACTTCCTGCTGACTTTAATTCATGTGTTGTGTCTATTCATCCTACCAACCAACCAACTAACCAACTAACCAATCAAATAGCTAACCAACTATCCAACCAGCCAACCAACTAACGAATGAATCAACCAACCAACCAGCCAACATTTACTTGTCATCTCAGTATTGTGCCAGGACCTGAACACACAAAGAAAGCATAGCACACACAACAAGAAGGCAAGGAATTCATAATATGGAACAGGAAAGGACAACACAATCACTTGAACAAGAATGTCTGAAGCAAAACATTAGGTCCCAGGGCCACAAAAATTGGTCCAGTTTTGTCCCTGCCACAAAGAGCTCATCAGGGAGAGAACTTCAGGGAGAGAACAAGGGTATCAACCGTTGACAAGAACCCAAGTCAAACTGGGAAACTTCAGTCATATAAGTAAAAGTAAAATGTCAGTGAGAAAGGTGACACAGACATGGACAGGCGTCACCTCACCTCGCTGGGCTTTGCAGACAGTGCTTGTGGTGACCGTGTTCTGAGCAGGTCTGGGGGCACAGTCTCTCCAGCGGCACTGCTCCCTTCCTGCTGATGTCTCTGGTAACTTCCACAACATTCCCAACTTGTTTATTCGAAGCTGTCTGGTAGATAATGCTCTATGGCCAGCAGTCTCTGAGGTTCCTGTTGTAGCTGTTTTCTGTGCCAGGAACCCTACGCACATGACACTGAGCCCAGTTATTGCTGTGTGTGTGTGCTGACTGCCTCCCCTTGCATCTGCCTCCTGGAGATAAAACAGTACTGCATTAGGCCACCTGGTAACTGTGGAGTGGCCAGAAATGATTGAGCTTAGTGTGGAAGGCATGGAGGAAGCCGAGATGGGACAAAAGCTATGCCTCTCATGCTAGACCCAGAGCCACACTGTGAATACAAAAGAAAAGTTCTGGAAGGAAATGGAAAGTGCTGCTCCAGTGCATACTCAGATGATAAGAAAGCTGAATGGCTCATTATGTGGTTTGGACAGAAGATCAAACCAGACACAACTTTCCTTTCATCCAAGGTCTAACTCAGAGCAGCGCCCTGACTCATTTGCACTCTGAGGCTGCCAGAGGTGAGGAAGTTGCAGAAGAAAGGCTGGAAGCTAGGGGAGGTTGGCTCGTAACCTTTGGGGACAGAAGCGGTCCATCTCCATGGTCTGAGAGTGCGGGGTGGAGCAGCCAGCCCCGATGGAGAGGATGTGCGAGTTCCCAGCAGAGCCAGCCAAGGTGAAGGTGGCTGCGCTGAGAGGCATGCCCAGCCTCCTGGTGGGAGGGGAAGCCACCTAGGACCTTCATCACTTCAAGAAGTGAGGCCTGATTCGAAGCATCTGCGTGCAGGCTGGCCCCCATGCAGGGCTAGCATAGCTGCAGAACGCTGGCTTCAGAGCTCCTCTGTCCTCCTAGCCATCCTGGGGCACTAAAGAGTCCCACTGGACCCACGCTGCCTGTGCTCTGAGGAGAGCTAGGCTGCCTGGGCAGCGCATCTGTTTACAGCATGGTTGGTTGAATTTTTTAAGCCCACTGCTGAGATTGAATGCTCAAGGAAAGATTCCTTTCAAAATGCGACTGCCTGCTGACCATGCACTTGGTGGTGCACAAGCTCCGGTAGCGATCTGCATAAAATGGACGCTGCCTTCGCAGTGCTGCCAGGAGCGCCTGCTGAGTCCGAGGGTCCAAGGTGAAGAGCCACAGGCTTCCTTCTGAATGAGTAAAGAAAGTGGTTCCTCGAGACAACCTCCTCCCAGTGCAGATGCTGTGCGCACTGCCAAAGTGACAAGGGGGGATTTAGAACACTACACAAAGTTGTCGGTAAAGCTAATGGCAGGGCTTGAGAGCAGCGACTCAGACCTGAGTGAAGTCCTTCTGTGTGTAAAACGCTTTCCAAGAGCACCGTATGCTACAGAGGAATCGCTCATAAAAGGAAGAGCCAACAGGTCAATGAATCCAGCAAACTTCATTGCTGTCTTATTTTAAGAAACTGCCACAACTGCATGATCCTTTCATTAACAGTCAGCAGTTGCCAGTGTCAAGGTGAGATTCTCCTCCAGCAAAGGGGGTAAGACGGCCACCGTCTCCGATGCTTGCCTGAAGTTTTTAGCAATAAATATTTTCAATGCAAGTGCGTAAACTTGTTTGGACATGCGATTTCACACAGAAGAATAGATACAGTGTTTTTATATGCACTCAGAAATCAGAATAATCAGTGTGACCCATTTGATTGTGATATTCTCTTTATTGCAGCAGTCTGGAGCCGAGCCCACTGCATCACCTAGGTCCACCTGGAGCTGAGTGTAGAGCAACTGAGGTGGACTTTCTGGAGGAGGCAGTCTTCCCTGGACATTCACATTCACAGCTGCAGATGATGTGGGCTGAGCTACACAATAATTTGTGGCAAGTCACCTACATGGGACCAAGAGAAGTTTTTCAAGTGGAGGAGACTACTTATTTCCTCATTTTCACACACAGAGGGAAGAAAACATTAGCATGTCAGCAAGCATGGTTTCCAATTTCAAGCTAACAGGACTCAGTCGAGGGGCAGCACGGGACCCTTGGCTCCCCGTTGTCTGACCCGGCTACTCGGAACTCACTTTGGGACACTGCATGTGTGCTCGAAACGTTTCCTGCCTTTTCCAAGTCATCCCACACTGCTTCTGCTCCTCCTCAGAGCAGCCTCCTCATGCTCTCAGTCCTGGCCCTTCTCGTGCGGTTCTATCATGCGTCTGCTTCTCCCGCAGCCTCATCTCTTCCAAGGGCTCCTTAGCCTTGGCCTGAAAACATGTTCGAGCTCCTCTCCCCCTCCAAACCATCATGACCCTCAGTCTTGGTGCTCTCCCTCCCTCCTCACCTCCCGCCATTCCCATCCATCTCCTTGAAAGTACAGTTCTAACCAGAGCTTCTCAAACTTTAGAGCCTGCTGGCCATCTGAGGAACCCGTTAAAATACATTCATGGTCTGGGGTGGGACCCAGGCTCTGCTGTCCTGGAGGTCATTCTAAACACCAAAGTTCTGAATGCTGTTCTCCTCCTCTGTCCCTTGCTCCTGGCCCTCTTGTTGCCAGGATTCTCAGCCTTGACATCTAACGCTGCTCTCAGAACCTCCGTGGCTCCTGAATGGTAACTCCAGTGGACGCTCACAGCCGTGACAGCCCCGCCTGTGTGGAACCACGTGCCCCGGCTCTTGATGCAGTGGACTGGTGCAGTGTTAGGGTCCTGTTCCTTCCCGGCTTTCTGTGTGTCCACTCAGTGATTTCCAATCTTCTCTTGCAATCCTCTTTGCTTACCCGCTCCTTAGACATCTCCCATCCCAGCAAGTTTTTCACCAGGGCCTACTTCACTCCATGCTCTCTTTGAGAAATCACAGACACAATGACTTGTTCGCTCAGTTCTCCCTAGGAGTCCCCTCATCATGCCCCCTTTCAGCATCTGATGCACAGATAGCAAGCCCCGAACGTGGGCATGACCAGAGGAATGCAGCACAAAAAAGTGATCTTGCTGAAGAAGGAGCTACTTTTATGAAAAAGGCCAAATCAACTAGAAAAAAGGCTGCTGTGGAACTTTAAATCCTGAAATTGGCCAAATGTGGGCTTGGTATAAATCATTATCATACATTAACATAATAATAAGCATGTAAAGAAAAATGAACAATTGCCATTTGAAAATACATTTCATATTCGGTCATGCACTGGAGGATGTTTCTGTCCATCATGGACCAGTGCAGCTCTGTGTCCCTATGAGGTCATCCCATGCAGTGATGTCACGGGACCATAGGATCTCGGTTTGTGTAAGTACATCATGATGTCTCATAGTGACAGATTGTCCTCTGACACATCCCTCACACCATGGCTCTGCGACCAGGCAACACAGAAGACACTGGCATAGTTAAAATGGAAAGAGCTGTACAGGATTTCCTCCACTCAAATACATTCCAGGAAAGCTGTAAGGAAGTAGATTTCTGAGATGAGTGAAATTATACATTGGGACATTTTTCTAGAGGAGACGGGCTAAGTTTAATGTTTGAAACTAAGTGACAAGCTAGTGGTCAAACATGAGTACTGAATTTTGTACAGATGTAGAAGGTTTTTTTTTGTCTTCAGAGCAGTTTGATTCCATTCAGCAGACAACAAAGCTCTCCTGGAAGTGTGGGAATGAAAATGAGTAAGAAGCAGCCTCTCCCCACACAGCAGGGCCTGCAAACAGCGGGTGGGCAAAGGGTTGACAGCTGAGTCTGCACACGGGGCGAGAGTCCAGAGGGCAGATTCGAGGAGGGTCCGGGCAGCTGACGTCCGCTGCCCCTGAGAAGGTGGGGAGACAGCCTTGCGCCAGCAAAAAAGAACTGTGGTCCACACAGGGCTTCATAATAGAAGCACAGCTCCTCAGAGCCAACTCTCGGGAGTGGCCTATGTGTCCATCAACAGCGGAGTGGACAAAGAAAACGTGGTACAGGGTGGCCTCAGTTCACGCACTTGATTCTTTTATGCTCAGAATTCGGTTCCAAGCACAATCATGGAGTGAATTCTGGTACCTGAATTGTGGAAAGAATTAAGGTCATGAACTGAGGCACCACTGTGCTGCATACAATGCCACAAAGGAGGATAAATTTCAGGCATGTGTAGGAAAACGGATGCCCCCTGACATCATAATGTTAAGTGGAATGAATCAGACACACAAGCTTAAATGTTGCATGGCTTCTGTTACATGAGAAACCCGAAGTATAAATGAAGAGTAAAATAAAGGAAAGGTAATAGAGAGACAGAGATCTTCTGCAAATGGGAAGCGGGCAAGAGATGAGGGAATGAGGAGGGAGGGACGGACAGAATGAAGCTGCATGACATCTGCCAACTCCCTACAAAGAATGTAATCATTATGTACTGCAAATGTGTACTAATAAAAGTAGAAAGTAAAAGCAACTTGGGATGCATAAAAGTCTCGAGATGCAGTGGGTTGGGTGCCCTGGGGACTATAGTACTCTGTGTCATGTAGCCGTCACCTCAATTAAGATTTTTACCAAAACTCTGCAGGTGCAGTGGTTTGACACAACTTCGGCTTGTTTCTGATTGTGCACGTTACAGGGGTTCTGCTGACCGAGCCTGGCTCAGCCCGTCTCAGCTGAGAAGACGCAGGGCTCAGGACTTAGGGGCAAGTCTGGTGATCTCAGCCGGGGAGCCTGGCCCTGTCCAAGGCCTCTGAGAGCCCATCAGGCCAACCTGGCCTTCTTCTCATGGCAAAGGCGGGGCTTTCTGATGGATCTGAGCCCCGGGCTCAGAACGTGCACACAGTCACTCCAGCTGTGTCTGCTGGCTACGGCGAACTCCATGCCAGCCACAAAGTGGTGGGGCGTCGCCTCTGCCCCCACAGCACACACTGTGGAGTCCTGCTGTGAGGGGCTGGCACAGACAGGGAAGGACCAGCTCGCTTTTGCAAGCCTTCTTCATATTGGAGGGTGGGGTGGACCCGAGGGCACTCATCCTTATGCAGCCGTAAGGAAACGGTTAGAAGTCTGCTTTCAGAGAGAGTGAGCTCTCAGGGTTAAGGGGCAAGGAGGAGCCGAGGCAGGAGGAAGAGGATCTGTCTGTCCATCCAGGCAGAAACTAATGCGATGGCCGCAGAGCAGAATGAGGCTCAGAGCCCTGCTCCTCGCAGGGACTCATGCTGGCCACTGAGGCCCGGGGTGTGGAGCTGGCCTCTGTGCAGTCCCTTCCCTTCGCTCCTGCGCATCAGATTTGGGCTTCATGGTTTGTGCATGAGTAGGTGGGACAGATACTGGACATGCATCCTTTTGCTCCAGGTCCAGAGTTCCCAGGACGCATTGGCAGTCATCAAAGGACAATACAACACTTAAAAGCTGCAGGACTTCCAGTCATGCAGCAAGGATGTTGGAATCAGGACCTTTTTCGGGGTCTCAAATTCTAATGAGCTTTCTTATCTCATCCTAGAATGAAAGTTTATCAGAGACTGAGGGTTTAATTTTCTTGGTCTTTTTTCTTTTTCAATGATGCCATAATTTCACAGATCTCAAATTTAAATTTTGTAAAATCTATATTTAAATGAGGTGAAATTGCACAAATGTTATTTTGAATTTTATTTAAATCAAATAATGTTGTGATATGAAAAAATCCACATAGAAACCACATTAATTTTATTGACATAAAAATGTAAAGACAAGATTCTAATATATAACTATTTTATCCTGAAATAATTAAATGCAAAGGATATACATGTTAAATTACTACACACACGTAGGTACTATACAACACATGTAATGGAGTCAGCACACATTTCATACATTTTATTATAAATATTTGGAAACTATTTCATTTTTTCAACCCAGATAACAAAACTGAAAATATAATGTTTTATTCTTTTCCTATCATTTCATTTTATTTTTGTCCCATGGGTTGAGAAGTAATATTCCTTATCCAAAGAGTGGTAAGGAAGAAAAGAAAAGAAAGGAAAAGAAAAGAAAGAGATTTTATTGTTTGTATTTAACAATGTTATTGCACAATATAAAAATGAACTGTAGTATTTATGGTAACAATTTAAATTTGTCTTTTCTTTGTATAATATTAAACAGCAAACTTTTAAAAATGAAAGATTGAAAGAAGAAAGAAAAAGGATTTCTATTTTAGTACCTTTAATGAAAATTTTTCCTGCTTTTTGAATAAATGGTTCTGTACGTTCATTTAAAAGAAAGTTTAGGAGAGTAATAGAGAAAAAAATGAAGGAAGCAAGGAAGCAAAGAACAGAGAGCGGAAGGAAGGAAAATCTGTGACACAAAATAACAAAATACTCATTTTCTTTCACTTAACTGAAAGCAAAGAAGGACTAAAAATCTCTGGGGGAGGGAGTGACTTTTAATGGTGCTATCAAACAGCCACTAAAAATAGAAAACTGTAACATCTGCAAATATCACTTCTAAGGCAAAGAAAAGGATTGTATACACATATAAATATAAAAATACTTAATGGTAAATTTTAAAACTTTTCTCTTAAAAATGCAAAGAGCTTGATTCTCCCACATGGTGTAAAGCCTCTGAAGAATAATGAACTCATGAAGCCTGAAGTTTTGGTACTATTACCTTGAAGAAACCTTTTCCTTTTCTAAGAAAGGAGACCCGACATTTACTTCCATTTTCTCATTTTGCAATAGTTCACATTTTGATTTTGAAATGTTCACTCCTGTAACCGTGGACACTTGCATACAGAAAGCCCTTCTTCATGAGATGCTGTACAACTTAAAACCACCACAAAAAGCTGTGCCCCAAAATTCACTTCCAATAGATTATCCCATGGGAATATTGTCATTGGAAGAGTTATAGCAGCTGGTAGTTTGAATTTTCATAGTTAACCAATCTTGATTTTTGTGATTACCTTTTACGTATAATGCTGAGAGTTGTGCCAATTTTCTCCACGGATATTAATGTTAAAAAATAGAATCTAAAGAGATAGCCAGGAGGAGGAAAACACAAAGAGCAATGTATTTAACTGAGTGGTGCAGGAGACTTCGTTGAACACTTGTGTGTGTATGTATCAATCAAAGACAACATGGTGCTGCAGATTAAGCAGCTATTCAGTGGAGAGTGGATATCAGCATGCTATGTACAGTGGTATGCTATTTTCTGCAGGCTTCCAGATGTGTCTTGTATAGAAGCTGAAACAAGGTGAACCTGATAAGCATGTGTCATTCAGTTAATTGGCAAAAAAATTAAATTCGCATGGACTAACAAGATGAAGAACTGAAGATGTGAAATGCATTTAAGGTAATGAAGTCCCACATCCGTATCCACATACAAGGGACATGGTGAAATCATCCGCTCTGGTTCACTCGGTTTTGCTTTGACCTAACAGACTCCAAGTACTGCTTTCCTGTATATTAGCAAAGGAAATATTAAACATGTGTATAATATTTTAAGAACTTGATGATATATTTCACATTCTTTAAACTTTATTCAGGCTATAAATATATCTGCATATCAGTCAGTCAGTTTTTAAAGTAAATGGAAGTTGTAGCATGGGAGAGGAACTTAATCTTTCACGTGTTCTGTCTGACCATGGTCCTGTCCACCTCTTTCTGAAAACACCTCTGAAAAGGTCGCAGAGCTGTGGTGCGTGTCTGCTGTGTACTGCTCTTCCCCACACATTGCAATTTGTTATGGCTTACAGAATGGAATTTACGTTTAAAGATGGGTTAACTGAAATCAGCTCAGCAGTACGGTACTGGAACCAACATTTAACAACGCAGAAGATGCCATTCTTTTTGAACTTTTATCACAATTGTGCAAGAGTATATACTATCATCTGTCAGCAGGTTTGCATAGAGATGACACCACTCGTTCCCAAAGGGCGATGGCAGGCCTGCTTCCATTCTGCAGGCCTGTTCATCACCTGCCGTCAAGCTTTGCGGTGCGATCCGGCAGCGGTGCGAGGCACAGCCAGGCAGCTTCCCCACTTCCTAAGCCGCGACAGTGAGTGGCCCGGTGTGACCGGGAAGAGACTTCGTGAGCCCAGAGGCCCCAGGGCACAGCCCAGAACCTTCTCAGTGTCCTGCAGCTACCACTTGCCGCTGGAGAGAGTCAGTGTTGCTGGTGTAGAAGCTTTCAATCAATCTCTCAGCCGGAAGCTCCTCCTCCCGGCTGCTCTGACGCTGACTTCCGGCACGGTGCTTTCAGAAGTCCAAAGGCCGAATCATCATAGTGGTGGAGCGCAAGGAGTAGCTGGGGCCCTTGAAGTAGTGCCACTTGATACCGTTCAGCTTCCCGTGGTTCTGCCCTGCAGTGTAGAACATCCCGTTCAGATTGGAGGGGCCGCAGGCGTCAAACCACCAGCCTGAAAGACAGTTAGCAATAAGAGAGAGAAGAAACATTTCCAAGTCCGCTGGACATCTGGGACTCACTGGCATTAGCGGGTGGGGAATGTGCTCCTCCTTGTTATGATTACTTGCAAGCAGTGAGCACTTTCCCACTGGCCGGACGGTTCCAACGACCCTGGTGTGGCGTGAGTAGAGCAATGAAACAGACAGATCCCTCATGAAGCAGCTCTCGGTGCGGCTCTCCTGGGACCCACTTCCCACGGTGACTGTGGGAAGCCGCTGGCTTTAAGATACAATCTAAGTCAGGCTGGGTTAAATGAGAAGGAAAATGCAGATTCCCATGAGCAGCCTCCCACCTTCGGCTCACGACGGAGAGCAGAACTGCGAGCGAAGTTCAGAAGCTTAGACAACTGACATCTACAAAGAAAGACATTCTCCATTCACTTGGTGAATTTGTCAAGTACTGGCCCCCAAGCTGCTTCTAAGTTAATTAGAGAATTGTGATGACTGTGACACTCCAGTTGAATTTTAATTAATCGGCCCTGTCTAAAGCTTATAGCCATATGGGAAGCGTCTACCCATGCAGCCATGAAGGACACAGACAGCAATATTTTGTCTTTGCTCATTCAGACTCTTTCCAAACTTAGTGAAAAGAAAAACAAGTTGAAAAGGAAATGGAAATCCTGTGCTTGTATAACTCCATAAGGATAACTGGATTACCCAGTTTTCTTTTCTTCTTCTTTTTTCTTTAACAAATTAAGGTCTTAGATTTTTAGATAAAGCACAGTACTTTTCTCCCTCTCCTGAAGTAACACCACTGAAATCTTCAGGGAGAGACTTCTGCCAGAGACATTTGGAATATTTGCACTTCGATACAGCTGACCTCTCTTTGATTACAGAGCCGTACCGCGGGGACTAAGAGCTAAGGAGCGAGCTGTGCGGCGGATGTTTGACTGTAACATGAGCATTATCTTGCAGCCTTCAGAAAAACTGAAACGAACGAAAGCTGATGCGCATTTTTCAGCCTGGGGAGAGGAATGCGCTGCCTGTGTTCGCAGTGGCACCGGAGGCACCAGCAGCAGCTTCACGCGGGTCGGGGAGGCGGCCGGGGCCTCACTGCACAGAATGCTGCGCAGCGGAAACGCTAGTGCGGTCAGAACAGCAGGGACAAGAGGGTCTTGTTAGCCCAGGAAGGAGGAACTGTAAAATGCATCTTTCCTTCCTTAAGAGTAATTCCTCGACTTTCAGTCAGTGCTCCTAGCAAAGTGCGCTATTTCCCCTGCAAAAGGCACTCTGGGAGTCTGTCCTTCCCCAGAAGATGCTCTCTGAAGGTCTAGCATGATACTCTACAATGAACTGAGCCTGGACCACGTCTGGGTTCTAACTCCTCTCTTCTCTGTCCCGAGGGCACCTCCGGTGCAGGGTGCAGGAAGGCCTCTTTCACAGGCACGAGCCCTGCCCTGGTTACACAGGGGACACCCTCCGTCTGGGCTCACAGGGAGGCCAGCGTGAACCTGGGTCTTGGACCCACACCAGTTGTTCAGGACCAAGATGAAAACACCAACAGCAGCCCCGCGATACTGGCTGCAGGTGGGCGGTGGGGACGGGCCTGGGAAAGCAACAGGAGCCGCGGAGCGCAGGGGAAGGCCAGCGACTGACCTGTGTTGCTTCCTAGTAAGGATGGGGGAAATGTCTGTCGCATGGACATCCTTTCAGAGACCCTGACAGAAGGCCACTAGGGCTGGTCAGTGTCCATAAGACAGTCACCCACGGCTGAGTGTGTGCAAATACCACCCGGCCTAGCCTTTTGTGTACTGCCCTCAATCCAGTGGAAAGACCATTCTGTGGGAGCCTCTCTTGCAGACTTAACTCTACTCCCGACTGAGTTTGCATGGCAGGTCACCAGCCGGTGACTGCAGACTCGGGCTGGGGTCTGCTCTCTCACTGGCACGGTTCTGTGAAGCTGTTTAGCTTATCAAGAGCTGCGTTTAATAGACACCTGGCTTAGAACATCAGCGCCTACTGTGTTCATTCTCCTTCAGGTGTGCATTTAAAAGCTGTTACACGATGCTCAGAACGACACATGTGTTCCCTGCCCTCATAGAAATGGCTTCCAACGTGAGAGACAGATGAGAAATGTATGCAAGTAAACAAAACAGCTACAAATCATGGCCAAAGAATGCTAGGAAGAACACAGGGAGCTCTGAGGGCGAAGCACACCAGTTTCTGTGCACGTGGGAGAGGTCGATGCTCTCGGTGACCTGAGGAGATGGGGGCCGGCCAGGGCAGAGGTGGACGCTCTGCTCAGCCAGGTGGGAGACAAGCTGCGTGTGTGGAGACGGAGAGGAGAGGACAGGAGACTTGCAGCACGGGGAGGTAGAGGAACCGTCTGGAAGAAAAGTTGCACACATTTGTGGAAGAATGCATGGCCTAGCTGTGCTCCATGTCCACCATCAGGCGCACGAGTGCAACCTTCTCCAGGAACGGGAAGCAACACTGAGCCAGGGAAGCCAGATCAGCTGGGCTAGCTGCCCAGCCAGTCATCACGGGGCCCTCATTCTCACGGTCTGCAAAGCCATCCTGAGTATAAGAGCCCATGATGAAGGAGAGAAAACCGAGCCTGCAATCAGTGCAGCACCTGCTACTCCACGGACAGACTTAGGGCACAGGGTTGAGTGAAGCAAAATTCCTAATGTCGAGTGGTGCACATGATAACCATTAAACAGAGCACTCAGGATAACACCATGGCAATAAACAGGCAGAAGGCCCTAACTTCCTGAGAGGTGCAGGATTCCTTGTCACCTAAGCTGGGTCCTGAGGATGGGTGCAAGTTTTTTTTTTTTTTTTTTTTTTTGGTTTTTCTCCGGTACCGGGAACTGAACTCACGACCTTGCGTTTGCCAGGCAGGCGCTTTTGCCGCTTGAGCTAAATCCCCAGCCCCGATGGGTGCAAGTTTAAACAGGAAGTTTTCTAACTCAGTACAGACCCTCGGAGAGCAGATGAAAAGGTCTGCCGTAGGGAAAGGTGATGAAGAACAAGCAGGGGGGAGAATACAGAACTTCTCACGATACTTTCAGAAATCTTCTGTGAGTAATGGGGATCTTGGAGGGAATTCTACTAAGAGTTACTAGTGCTGACTTCATCAGTTAACAACCAAGAGATCCTAGGCAGTAATACCAGTAGTGTTCGATATTTATTGATAGTCAGTATGTACCAGGGACTGTGTGCAAATACTATATCCATCTATCCACTTACCTATCCATCCATCTGTACACCCATCTATCCACCCACCCATCCACCCACCCCTCCATCTACCTACCTATCTCTTCTCTTATTTTGTCCCTCAATAACTACATGATATGGCAAGTACCATAATAAGGACATCATTGCTCAGAGCTGAAGAAACTTTCCCAAGGTTACATTCATGACACATAGGTCACAGGATCTGATCAACTATTTTGAGACCTTAAAATGGCAATTTCAAGGATAAAACAAGATGATACACTAACCACTGTCACCTATAAAATGGTGTAATTTAGGATATGGGGTCAAAAATTTTAGGGTAAAAAGAAATAGAACTAGCTCTTTCTTCCCACTGGAATGATTTAATGATGAAGACAAGGTTTCTGAAGCTAACAGTTTCTTAACCACTCAGTCAAGTCTATCAGAGAAATATGAAAGTAATGCAAATGGGAATAGCTTGCAATGATCACATTGTAAAAACACTGCATTTAAGAACCCAATATGGTTTTTTAGTGTACTATTGTGATTATATGAGGACTCAAAATGTTCAGCTATTTATTTATCTTAACACCACTGGGCCATGCACACTGTGATCAAATGAACTGAAGATGATAGCAGAATTAAGATGGTGGAGAACAGAATAAAAGGGCGACATGTCTCACACCAGCCTCAGTTCCATTATGTTATATTCAAATCTTCAGAGTAGCACAGGCAGCAGGTGAGTATTCTGTCTTTACTAAGATTTGCATTAAGACAAACTAAATAAAGGAGTTTCTTTCTATCAACTATTTCAAATGGTTGTTCTATTTTCTGTGAAGAGAACTGAG
Organism: Chinchilla lanigera; assembly: GCF_000276665.1. NCBI lineage: Eukaryota > Metazoa > Chordata > Mammalia > Rodentia > Chinchillidae > Chinchilla > Chinchilla lanigera. Next base: position 30,205,725 of record NW_004955417.1, read on the forward strand.
CATAAACTGGGCTTTTAAGCCCAAGCCCTGGTGTGGCCTGATGTGAACATCTTCCTACGGGCGAGCACAGTCCAGCAGGCCATGGCTGCCTGTGTCCCGCTGGGCCTCAGGAGACCGGGTGACGAGAGGAGACCCTGCTCACAGGCGGACAGGCCAGGGCTGTCTGTGAAGGGACCTCGCGGCCACATCACACATGCTCGGACCCTGGGGGTGTCAGCTCTGCACTTCTGTGTGTGCCTGGGGTGACAAAGAAGAAATGTGTGAAAGCCGACTGGGGCGGGGGGCAGGAGCGTTAAACCTCGGAGCGCTCAGTGGTGAAGGGAAGGCAACTGATAAAATGTCTCCAGTGCCGAGCAGTTGGCAACTGTGGAGTCCGACTTTGCCAGGCATTCTTCCTTATAACCTGTAACCTCGTGTATGTTTTAGTAAGAAATCTGAGATGCGTGTTTCTAATTCATTTACACTTAACTCATTAAAATTTAGTTTTGTAATAACTATCCCAGGCTTCCCAGACCTTTAAATTATTTGAGTCTTTTATCTTTAAAGCAGAAAAGTCACATTCTATCACTAATAAGCTAAACTCTGCCCAGAAAATAGGAATCTGATTCTAAAGCCTGTGCTCAGGAAGTTCAAATTTATTTGAAAGTAAGGAAACTTAACTCTCAAAACAGTCCTCTGATCCTAAACAAAATATCTCTCAACACTTCTTTTCTAAGGTAAAAAGTACAGCAAAAGGAAAAGAAATATCTTCTGGTGGCTTTCTTTCATGCATTTTCAGTGATGCATTCCAACCAGAAATACAAAAAGCTCACTCGGAACCCAAGATTTCAGCCTTCTACCCCGACTGGACACGAGGCTGGGCTGGACTGCTCAGTGACGCTGTTACCACAGAGATCACAGGGACAAAGGTCACTTGGTGAGCGACAGGCACAGAGGTGCCCTGGGCAGCCCTCGCTCCGGAGCGGCTCTGGGGATCTCTTCTAAGTTTTGTTTTCATTAGTACTATCTGCCGTCCTCCAGGGGAGCTGGTGCATGAAGACATCTTCATCTCTCTATGTCCCGTCATCCTCTCCTCTTGCTCTCTTCCACCATCTCTTGGTCCCTTTCCCACTTGAAAACTCATCACAGCAAAATCCTGAAGGAGGCCCAGGTGTCCACCAACAGGGAAATGGGTAAAGAAAATGTGGTAATTATACACCATGGAGTACTACTCTGCCATAAAGAAGGATAAGCTTGAGTCATTGAAGGAAAATGGATGCACCTTGAGACCATAAGAAAGTGAAAAAAATCAGACACATGAGCTTAAATACTGTGTGGTTTCCATACAAGAAACCCAGAGTTTAAATAAATTACAGAGCAGCTGCAGGGTCCTTGTACACGGGGCAGAGATGCTGTTTGGAATTCTGCATTCCTCCTGCCATGTGGTGCTACAGACATTTCAAGCCAGGTCTGGGATTTTTTCCCTCCTCTTTTCTCTGTTCCAAAGATGAACAGTTGTTTTCCCTGGCTAGGGATGTGGAGTCCATCTGAAATGCCTGGGCTCCTCATAGTCTCCCCTCTCCCACGGACTTCACTTTCCTTTCAGCCCTGTCTGGGGAGGGTTCGCTGGTGGACTCCCACTGCAGACAGCGTGGAGCGGAGCTTCTCCGGACACCGCCCCAGGCACCTGCGTCCAAATCCTGCCTCTGACACCAGTTCTGTGAACGAGTGAACTCTTCCGGGTTTTAGTTCATGAAAAGGGAATTACTGCATTCTTCTTCCCCCTCATTAAAAATCTTTTGGAAACTTCATGTGAGTTATCAAGCATAAATCACTCATGATAATGCAAAAATGTCCGATGGACTAAAATGTTCAATAAATATCTGCTGTACAATTACTAGAGAACAAAATGACACTTGCAGCCGTTTCTCCCCCACTGCCAGCTGTTCACCCTCAGGTGTAGCTCCGTGCTGTAAGCACGTCACTTCCAGGGCAACTCCTTCCAAATGTGTGAAACACGTTCTTGGATATTTGCTGCTATTGTTCTAGGAAATAAATTATGCTTTGAGAAAACAATGTAATCCTAAACTCTGCACTTATAAACTCAAATTTCTTCAGGAGCCTAACATGCCAGTTCTAACCACTTGGGGGTCGAGTCTTGCGAGGTCCAGAGAGCCTTAAAGCTGGTCCCAATTCTTGCTATTCACCCAGTAACTCCAAGCTGTCCACGCAGCGTGCCTCTGCCCCGCACGTTCTCAGCCTAAGTTCACGCAGGGGCTTTCGTCTCCGGTCTGCAAGATTAGCAAGCGGGCGGGGCACGCAGCTCTCAGCAGCCCCCCACAGAGGATGGCGGGCTGGCTTGGGCCCTTCCTCACCTGTGCAGAGGGACGGCCCCTGTGCCTTCAGAGCCTCCTGCTGTCAGCTGGGGCAGTTTACACGAGGGAAAAGAAATGAGCTTCTAGGAAATAGGTCTTCCTGCGGAAGGTTGGGTCGCACTTTACAGAGCTTTGATATTTTACCCTAGGTGTGGAAACTGCTGGAAGGAAATGAGAGGAGGAGAGGGCTGCGGAGCACCATCGTGTCTGCTATTGTAAGCGAACTCCTATATCTCTCAGTAGGTTTTTAGACACGATTCTTTCTGTAATTATTTCATAGTTAGGTAGTGGGATTGTAATCACTGTTGCTTCCTAATGTAGCTTAAACAGACTTTTAAAATACTTATTTTACAGAATCTTAATGTACTGTGAAGACCATGTTTTAGTAGACTATAAGTGAATGAGACAATATAACAATAAGTTTTAAATTTCCTAATTTTCTCATATCCACTTTATATACAATAAATTTATACAAACTAAAGCAGAGTGGACACCAGACAAAATGCCATTTCACTCTCTGCTGCCAAGCGGTAGATCAGACTGTTAAGCCCGTTTGAGCGAAGCCGACTGCTTCAGGAGGGTGCGGCAGGCGCGCTCTGAGGGGCTGAGGCGGGGTTTCCTGCATCAGTCACCCTCACGCGCACACACGGGGTGGCAGAGTGACCGTCTGTGCTGACAAACGCCTCTGGCCAGCGGAGACTTCCGCAGAGGACGTGGGCAGCATTTCCCACCCGAGACGTGCGCTCCGGCGCACCGCGCACAGAAGCACAGAGGTCCCAGCCTTTCCCTGGCCGGGAGAGCTTCAGCTCTCTGTGAGGCAGGAGCGAGCCCACGCCAGGAGAGAGTGAACCCGAGCTATCTGGGTACATGACGAGGACTTGAGGCGTCCCGCCCCGCTCCGGCTGTCAGCAATAGAATTGACACCTATGGCTGCAAAGCGACACCCCTTCTCGTTTCCCACTAGCGGCCTCCAGGAGCGCACGGATGTCAGAACCACAGAGCCGGAAGAAAATCTGGGAGCCTGGCTTCACCCCACCCACAACCACAGGACGCGCAGGAGGAAGCTCTGGGTGAACGGCGTGCTCTCCCTTCCCGCAGGGGTCCCTCTGGAGAGGCCCGTCCCCCCGGCCAGGCCACCACAGCTCCCGACCCATCTCTTGCCTTCCCCCGGCCAGGCCAGGACTTGCCCTGGGTCTGAGTGGTGCCATTTATTGCTCACGTTTGGACACAATCTCTCCCAGGAGTCAAATCTCTAATCTGTCCCGCTTATTTCTCAGTGGAGTTGGCCTCCTTAGTAGGCGCTCATTAAAATGCCTTGCACTGGCAGAAGGAAGGAGCGGAAATCAAATGCTCCACCTCAGGTCTGCTTGGAACACCATCTGCTTTCAATTAAGCCGCTCAGTCTCCTGTTTTCCATCTCTCATAGATAAGGGTAACAATACCGCATCCTCCAACCAAAGTCCCTCCGTGTACTGGAAGAAGTATTCACAGCAGGGAGTACAAGATAAATCTAACTTTACCCTCAATTCCTATTATAAGAAACAAAGGAGAAACAAATAAATGAGAAAGACCGAAACTTTAACTGATGATGACAAAGCGCTATGGCTCGTTAGTCTCTGGCTCTAGGGACTATTTCAATAAGCTGGACTCAGTACCCAGAAGGAAAGAACCATCATCAGACAATGGGGGGTTCTGAGGGAACCTGATGGGGCCTAACGTTGGGGGGCTGCTGACCAGAACCCAAGTCCCCGGCACAGGGCCAGGTTCCTGGACGTCACCGGTGCTCACCCTTTTGGTTTTCAGTTCTGGGCTGTCTCAATACCACATTTTAGCTTTTCAGAGTGAGTGGATGGCTTTGGAAGACCTGGATTCTTTCAAAGGGTTATTTGATAGGGTAGTGGCACTCACTACAAAAACACACTTACTTAGACTACTGCAGCCCAAGCAAGAAGTGGAAATTTTCTCTCCCCAAAATATGTGTTTATTGGGGATAAGGGATTGTGTCCAGGAACGGTTATGATGACAGAACTAACAGAGCTCAATCACATGAGGCAGAAATAAAACCCTAACTCCTCAGATGAGGTCTCTTCACAACCAAGAGGGTCAGCCTCTGCCTGGGCCCCTGTCTCCGTCACTGGGACAGAAGCGAGAACACCCCAGAGCGCGCTGTCACCCCCAAAGATGGTACCACAGGCCTTTCCAGGACTGCATCCAAACAGTGAGAAAAACTACCCATAAAACAGATCTGCCTAAAGGGAAATGTACTTCATATCAAAACGGGCAGGAAACTGGAATACTCATCTTGTCTTCATATAAAGCTACTGACAGTTTCATTGATGGGATCAAGTAGGTAATGAAAAGAAATACGTTTTTTAGGAACCTGTAGGGACCATATTGTTAAGCAATCCCAGCTTGGTGGTAGCCGTCTGTTTACTTGTGGGGGAGGGAAGATTACATGGTGAAGTACAGGGGAATGTTTAAATACTTGCTGAGGTCGGGTGGATGGCAAATGCTACGCTCAAGCTTTGGCAGCAGGGTACGGCAGAGGCAAGGTCAGCGGTGCCGGGCTTCCCAACGCGGAGGCTGGGCTCTCGGGAAAACACATCTGCACAGCTCAGGTAGGGCCTTCACAGAGGAGGTCCGGGGGCGGGACCTGACTCCAAAGTTGTCCCTCCAAACTCAGGGCTTATGGAGGCTGAGGCAGGATGATTGCAATTTCGAGTCCTGCTTTGGCATTTTAGGGAGACCCTATCCCCAAATAAAAAATTTAAATTAAATAAAAGGGCTGAGGATGTAGCTCAGTGGTAGCGCATCCTGGGGTTTTATCCCTAGCACTACAAAAAATAAGGCACGAAGGAAGGGAGGAAGAGTGGCAGGGGGAAAGATGCTTTCCCTCGGTCTGAACTGAGTGACCTCAGATCTAACCACGCCTCCCTTTCTTATAAAACGTTGCAGCGTCTGTAAGGTTCTCCGCGCTCCGCTGCAAGCACTGTGTGAGAGCTGACGGCTGTACGCTGTGCTTTAGGCTCTGTTCTCTCCACTCCAGCATCGTGAGCACTAGAGCAGAGCAACTGGGGTGAGAGCTCATCAGAGCCTGGCTCGGCCTCCTTCTGCTGCTGTTCAGGGGCAGCCTCTGAACCGGGCTGGGGAGCAGGGGGCGGACCGCGTCCAGGCCCGGCTCCGCCGCCCGCGGGGACTCACCTCCCGTCAGCATGAGCGCGCATTTGCACATGCAGTTGTCGTGGTCCGCGTCTTTTGTGCTGAAGTCAGCGCCGTGCAGGACCAGGCTGCTCTGCTTTCCCGCAGTCCCTGAGTGGCCTTTCAGATACAACCTGCAGTGGGCAGGGAGACGGGGACAAAGGTCAGCCGCACGCGTGACAGGACCACAGCCTGAAGACCGGCTGCAGGATGTTTAAGTTTTTTTTAGCATTTTCTCTGTTCTTTAAACTCGGCCTTTTAACCAAATCACTGTCTGAAACAAAAGCCAAAAGAAAAGATAAAGAAGGAAATAAAGAGAAAGGAGGGACGGAAGGAGAGAGAGCAGACTCCAAATCAAGCATAGGTGAGACACTGTGGTGTTTCTTTCACCACGTATAAAACTCGTAGTTCTCTGATAACGCAGGATTCAGAAAAAGACCAGGTTGTTCAGTTACCACAGGCACTAATTGCAAAGGAAAATGCCTTCCTTGCACAGCGTCAGTGCTGATGCCCGCTGCCCCAAGCGCTGCCTGTGATGAAAGGACCCCACCCAGGGAAGGTGCCCTGGGCCCTGCTGCTCCTCTAACCCTTGCGGGTTTTTGTGGTAGACACGACACGCTTCAGTACTCACAGGGCTGGTCTAGAGTGCCGACCTGAGCAGGCGTGCTGCACACCTTGTACAGCATGTGCAGCTCTGACTCCAGGCCTGCCCAGGCAGCCCGGCCACTCTGGACCAAATATTCTGCACAAAATCTGGAGCCCGAGAAAATCATACAATTAAATCCCAAACAGGCTTTGTTGGTTTCAGTGACAGACAGAACTTCTCATTAGCAGAATTCCGGGTGACCCTGAACGCTGACCTTCTAATGCCGAGCTTCTATCTTCACCTCTGAGAAGCTGGCTAAAAGTCGCTGGTGATGCGGAGTAGCAGGGTTCGCTTGTTTGCTCTGCTTTACTCTTGCTGAGTTCGGGTTCACGCTGAGGAGGTGGCTGGCCCAACGGGAGGGGTTTCCCTGGGGAAGAGTTAGGAGGCAGGTCACCAGCCAGCGTCCTGGGAAATGTCACCTTCAAGATCACTGCCTTGCAGATCCCGCTTGAGGTTTTAGCTGGATCCCTCCACAGAGGCCCTCAAGTCCGCGGCTCACACGCACCCTTACGCACACCAGTGAGTGTGGTGGTCCCCACTCAGCTACAGCAGGGTTATCGTGGAGCCTGGCCTCTTGGTCTCCACAGGAGCGATTCCACACGCTGAGCCATACACGGAGCCGGGTGTGCCCGCCTCCGCTGCTGCAACACCCAGCCCTCGATGGTCTCTCTTCTTCCACCGTGGGGAAAGAGGCGTGCTGTGCCCGCAGAGGCTCTGAGCTCTCTAACAGGTCGGACTCTAGCTCACAGTGGCTGTCTGCAGTGTCTTCCTCCGCTGACTCACAGATACGAAGTGGGCCTCTGCCGAGTGCTGGATGCACTGCTAATACTCTTTAGGATGAGTGTGAGGGCTGCAGCGTAAGCTTCATAAAATACAGTCATTTCTCTGCATAACCAAGTCAAAAAGAATGCATGACTATAAATTTGAAAAATAAGGAAAAGCAAAAGTCACAGAACTGAGAAGCTGGATCGTATGGCTATGCTACTTTTAATGTTTTGAGGAAGCCTCATACTATTTTCCAAAACGGCTTCACTGATTCACGCTGCAGCGCTGGGATGGATGCTGAGAGACACCACGTTCTCATGCTGGCTTCAGCATCACTCACAGCCAAGACCAGGGAGCAGCCTGAGCACCCAGCACTGCTGAATGCATGAAGGAAATGTGGTGCAGGTTCACAGTGGAACGCTACACAGCTGCAGCTTTTGAAAGAAGGAAATGTTATCACCCCTTACAACATGGACAGAACTGGAAGACAGGCTTAGAGACAGGAGTCAGGCAGAGAAACTGTATAGTCTCTCTTATCTCTAGACTGTAAGGAAGTTAACTTCAGAAATAGGGTAGCGAGACGGCTACGAGGAGCTGGAGAGAGGAGTGAGACGCAGCGCTGCAAGAGAAGGCAGCGCTGGAGGAGGCCCAGAGCGGCTCTGTGTGTTCCCTTGGACAGCACGGTCCCAGCAGAGCTGGGCTCCGGGTTGTGGCCGGCCAGGTGCAGGAGGAGGAGACAGCAGCGAGGGCCTGGACTTGCAGGCCTGAACCCCTGGACGGAGCTTGAACTTTACTCCTCCAGGGTCCAAGGAACAACTTCAGGGTTTCAGCCTGGGCAGAGCAGGTGGTGGAGCCCCAGAGAGCCTCAAGGAGTGTGGGCTTTGGGGTGAGGAGAAGACGGAGCGAGCGTGCAGGAGGGAAACCGGTGGAAGGTTCCTCTGTCACCCAGAGAAGAGCTGTCAGGACTGGACGGCTGACCCCCAAATCCTAATTTGGTGGCTCTGGAAAGGGATCTCTTTACTCATCCAGGCTAGTATTCCGCTCTGATGAGGTCCACAGCAGCAAAGTCGGGGAGACAGAGATTCTACGCTGACCCTTCCTGCATCTCTCCGTGCTGATCTGGAGATGCGAAGGGCCCTCAGTGTGTGACCGCGGCATGTTCCTACTACAGCTCCCCGTGACCTGGAGGAGGACGTGCAGCCGCATGGGGAGCGCTGGAAAGTGGGCGTGTGGAAATCCCGGCTAAGGAGCAGCATGCAGAGTGTGACCCAGCTCCTGTGCACACTTCTGCAAGACCACGAACACACAGGCGTGTGGGGAGGCTCCCATTTGTGTGGCCTGACAGTTTGATGAAAATATAACCAGGCGTGGCATGTATACTGAAAATCACAGCATTTTGCACTTGGGGGAGAGAAACAAGGAAAAGACTGAAAATATAGAATGTTAAGAGTAGTTATATTCAGTGAAGACACTTGGGGTTGAATTCTTTTCCCACTTGATGCTTCCTTACTGTTTCACTATTTTTTATAAAATTGATACATGTGTGTATTTATGGGGTACAAAGTGATGTTCTGATCTATGGGTAATCATAGAAAGACTCAGTCAAGGTGATCAATTCACCCATTAACTCACCAAGATTTTGTGTGGTAAGAGTGTGGGAAATCTATTCGTTCAGCTGTTCTGAGACATACAATTCAATGTTGTCAGCTGTGGTCACCATGAAGCACAAGATCACTACAATCTTGGTGGTACTTAGTGTAAAAGCACAGACACGTGTGCTCCCATGTGTCCACACGCACTGGGCAGGGCGGGCACTGTCAGCCTGGACAGCCCAGAAGCACGCTGTCCTCTGAATTTGAAGGACACAGCAGCATCTTTTGGCAAAAATACAGTTTTTTGGTGGGGAAAACAGTGAAGCTGTCTTTCTGTAGACTTCCGGAAGGAAAAGGTGAGCGTGTGGCATGACAAAAGTATCTCTAAGAGGCTCTCGATCAATTGGCATTGTAGGGGACAAGGTAAGGCAGAGAGTCACAGATTCCAAACTGCCTAAAAGTGTGTGGCAAGGGGATGAACTTCAGAAGCTGTGGTGGCCGTGGGCTTTGGGAGCAAGATGAGAAAGATCTTTCCAATGAAAGGTTGTGAAATTCATGGCACCACTGAACTTTGAGTTTCTCTCACATCAAGAATGGAGAAGAGGAAAAAGGCGGGGAAGAAGGAGGAAGGGACCCAGCAGTCACTTGGCTGTGCTGGAATTGCGTCATGAAAAGCAGAGGATGCACTCACTCAGACACCAGCAATCTAAGATTGTATCTATTCACTTGTTTCTATTCCTATTTGAAGCTGAAATTCTGTTTTTCAGAAAATACTCCTGCTTTAAGTATGGAGGGTCCGAATAATTCAATCCACTGAAAGTTACTATGCCTACAAGCCTGAGGCAAAGGGAGGGAGCTGAACTCAGCATGCGGGACACTCGAATCTCATGTTAGACCCTACTGATACAGAGAGAGTACCCCCACTAGGTGACAGTTCCCACTTGCTCACACTGACATCTGACCCTTTCATGCAGGACGATCTAAGTACACGCCCTGCTTAGAAATCACCTGTGCTGTCCAGGCCCATCCCTTTCTGTCTTCACAAACCAAAGCCAACCACTTGGAGATCATGAAGCACAAGATCACTACAATCTCAGTGGTACTTAGTGTAAAAGCACAGAAATGTGCGCTCCAATGTGTCCACACTCACTGGGCAGGGCGGGAGGACTGGCAGGACCATGGTGGGAGTGTTGGTGGGAGCATGGCAGCCTGACACTGCACAGGACACCTCTCTCCTCCTTCACGCTCTCACTGCACAGAAGATTGTCTCGCTGTGGCACAACTGCTTTTCCTATTACAGTGTTACTGTTTATACACAAGCCTTATCTTCCCCACCAGATTGTAAACTCCTAACAGAATTATTCAGGCCTTAACCATCTTCATAAACCCCACATACTATATACATAACAAGCACTCAATAAACATTTATTGGGTCAGTTATGCACTAGGAGTTGAAATTGTTTAGAATTGGGGTTTTACTCATCTCCAGTGATGGCGTGTATGTGGCAACGTTGTAACTCTAACAGTGCAGTTATCTTTTAGAATTCGAGCCCCTGGGCATTCTTTTCTCCTGATTTGAAATCTGTGCAGAGTTACGGACTATCCGTCCATTCAAATCTCATGGGGTCACTGGTCTGATGGGTATGCGATTAGCTCCTGGCTGCATGCAGACAAAGGCGAAAGGAAAGAACTCACAAATGACCCACTAAAATAAATACTGGCGCCCATTCAAGAAAGGAAACCATCACATTTCATGAAGGAACTCACATCTGTACAAACGTCCTTTCTACCACATAACTTTCGCTGGAACCCAGGCACTTACTTTTTGAATCTGCTTCAAAAGTTTTATGTTGTTTTCTTTAGAGAAGACACAGGAGAGCCCGAGACCTTCTTCTCAATGAGCTGGAGAAGCTGTGGGTGTCACCCCGAAAGGTTCTGCTCGGCTGGGTCACTGCGATGCCCGCTCACAGGGTGGAAATGCGCTCTCTCTCTGGCCCCCAAGTAAAGCAACCCTTTGACTCATTTGCAAGAGCCTGCACATGTGTGTCAGAGAATGACTGGAAAGTCCACGAAGAGAACCTGGGCACTCCGCGCAAGGGGTCCAGGCAGACAGCTGCGTGACAGTGCGGCGCATTCACCCACGAGAGCCTGTGAGCAGACAGAAGCTCCGAAGAAGTTTCGGAAGAGAACAGGCTGTGAGCAGGAAGGTGGAACAGTTGATCCTGTACGGTTTGTTGAATTCATAACTGAGGATATGACAGAGACACACTGACACCGCAACACATAAATCTCAGCAGGTGCTGGGTGGCTCAGTATACAGTAAGTATGCATGGAAAATAAACCCACAATAAAGCCATAACTGAAAGTCTCCTTCTCCCTTCCTCTCCCCCACACCCACAACATACACAAACCTTCGTCTCCAGAGGCTAAGGCTGTGTCACGCACGCGGCGTCTTGCAAGGCAGTGTGCATGTGCAGCTGCTTGTGGGGGTGGAAGCCCGTCTCTGACCCTTTCTGACCCTCACTCACCCCTCCGTACACAGCTCTAACAGCATCAGCGTCCTTCTGTTTGTGGGGACTAGATACGTACCAAGCCCGTACAAGGTTTGCTGCACGTAGACAAGTACTTGAATGTTAATAAAAAGACATCAAAGAACTCAAACTTCCCTAAGCAATAGTCATAACATACAAGGGAGCTCGGTAAACGGAAGCTGCGTGAGTGGCTCAGTCTAAACACGCGTGACCTCGTGAGACACAGATGTGTGCAGAGAGTGGTGAAGAAATGAGCTGGAGGCGCAGCTCATGAAGACGTCGCGCTGGTCCCAAGCTGGAGGAACAGGAGGAGAGGCCCTAGCTCTCTAAACCGCAGGCTCATGTCTTTGCAAAGGTCTTTGGACGGAGCAAGCAGAATTTCAGAGTACGAGGAACCGAACAGTTGCTCTGCTGACTGACTATATAGCTTCCTGCCCCCTCACCTCGGTCCGAATAACAGTCCTCTCACTCAGCTGTTACCTGAGTCCATCAAAACTCCAGCCCTTCAGAACCCCGTGATTGGCTTATTTCTTAGCAAGGTGGTTTTCTGGTTGGATCCAGCCACGTTTGGTGTGCTTAGTTTCCTTCTTTACTCTCGTTAGGGTGACAGTCCTTGCAGGTCATCCTGCCAACCTCTCTGCTCCTCAGGTTTACTCCTGAAAACTTTGTCACCTGCAAGCTTCCTTACTTGGTGTCCTCTTTTTCTCCGGCAGAACTGGATCACAGGAGAACCACCAGAATTTATGTGTGTTGATCTAACCATTCTGCTAAGAAAAGGACATTAATTTATTATTATTTTACTTGCTTCCTACGCCTCCGACGTCCTGAGGTAGGTATGCTGTTCATCTGCGAGAAAGCGCAGGAAACAGTACTCCACTGGGCAAACAGTGCTCACATCAGTGATGGTGCTGGAACCTGCACAGTGATTAAGAGAGCTTCACTGCCAGAACTGTGGGCCGGCAATCAGAGAATCCGGTTTCACTTATTTCCTGATTCCAATATGACTGCTTTATGTACTAATTTCATTGCACATGTACCAATTCTAGACTGAGATTTAACCCTCTAGTTCTGATGACAAATTTTCAATGTCTTTCTCTCTACTCAGAGACTCTGTCCAAAGGAGTTTACCAACCATTCAGGGGATGGGCTCTTGTTACTGGGAAGGTCATCTCAAGTGACTTCCGTTTCAAAACCCCAGCAAAACACAGTTCTCTGTTTCTCAGTGACAGGCAGGAAGCTTGTAATTGTTCAAAACACAGGTGAAGTGAGCGAGGTACGGTGGAACATGCCCAGCTACTGGGGAGGTTGAGGCAGGAAGACTGTAAATTCAGTACTAGTCTGGATTATCTAGTAAAACCCCGCCTCAAAGTAAAATTTTAAAAGGGCTGGGGAATAATTCAGTGGTAGAGCACTTGCCTAATGTATGAAGCTGTGGGTTTAATTTCCAGTACTGAAGAAAAAAACCCATAGAGATTCTTCCTCCAAAGAAAATGGTGGCCCCAAACACTGCCTCTGCTGTGCCTGCCTCCTGCTGACAGGGAGTGCTCTATGTTAGACTTAGATATGTATTTCATTCATGAGACCCGCACCAATGAAGCCATATTTCCCGAAGTTCAGAGGTACATATTGTGGAAAGTATCTGTTTTTAGTAAAAATAAATAAATAAATCAAAATTTCTTTCCCTATTCCTATCCTTCTCTAAGATTTCTTATAAAAACTGTGTGCTAAAATGAATTATGTGGTTCTGAGGCCCCTGGAAATCACGGAGTGCTCTCCACACGCTTCGTCCTCTGGGATCTCAGGGACGAGGACCACTCCTGTGAGTGGCAGGAGGTGCTGGGTCCTCTTCACGTCTAACGGACTGGACACAAATGTCTTGGGGATGCCACGGGTTTTCTCTTTCACCATAAATTATGTCAGGACCTTGTACAGTTTGTGACAGAAGTTGGTTTTTTTTAGTGTAAGCAAGTTCAAGAGATGCAGGTTTGTTCTCTTTTGTATTCTAAGAGCCAGAGCTTTTCCTCTCAGCGCATCTCCAGGGAGCACAGAGATGACAGGGCCAGGAGACCCTGGAGAGCACGGAGCCTCCCTGAGGCTGCCTGAGCAGTGCAGAGGTGGCTGCAGGCCTTGGGGTGGGCTCTGGGCATGTGGGAGACCCTCTGGTGACCAGTGTCACAGTGCGCCCCTTGCTCTCGCAGTCATGGGACCAGGGAGGCTCTCGACATTCTCCAAAGAGCCTCTCTCCCCGCCGTGCCAGTCCACAGAAGCTCCTCTGCAACCTGGACCTTTCCAGTCTGCCTCAGGAGCATGCATCCACTTTCCACAGGGTGCCTGGCTCCTAATGAGCCTGCCCTGCCCTCCACCTCCTCAGCGGACCCGGGGCTTCTCCTATACAGACAGCACAGAGTTGCAAACACAGACAAGCAAAACGCTGTGCTGCCCTTGCCCCAGGGAGAAGGCACACTGCTCCATCCAAGACCTTTCAAAGGTGCCAGGGCCCTGATCAAGGAAAACAGTGAGAGGAAAACTAAGCCAAGACTCCAAACACGCTATGGTGGAAGCTTTGTGGTCAACTGTCCCATACTTGCTTCCTTCTCTTGGTTTTTTTTTTTTTTTTGTCTTTTTGAGGCAGGGTCTCACTATGCAGTTCAGGCTGGCCTTGAGCTCACTTTGTAGCCCAGGCTGGTCTCGAACTCAAAACGACTCTACTGCCTCAGCCTCCCGAGTGCTGGGATTGCAGGTGTGCGCCTTCTAACTATGAGCACCACCATGATGTCCACTTTTAAGGTCACTGAAGTGCCATTCATGCATCAGCACCACTGGGGTGCATGGTGGGAAAGAGGCACTGAGATCCTGGCTCTGAGCATCACCAGCCATGGTCCTGCTCTCAGAGTGGCGGAAGCAGCAGCAGCAGGTGCAGCCCCTCCTGAGTCCCCAGTGCTCTGCCCTCTTCCTCCCAACTTTGAGCTTCTCCCTGACAATCGCGGCCTGCCCACTGCTCAGGTACCCCAGGCTGCTCCCTGACCCTGGCCCTCCCTGCTGACGGCTTTCATCAGCACCCTCTGTGCCTCTGCGTGTGACCGACTGATCGTCTGCATCAGGCCATTGGTGGCTGGCAGGCCTCTACTGCCCAGCTGTCCCTGTGGTATCACACCGGTGTGCACCCATGTGAGTCCCGGGGCAGGGGCAGGTGATGTGGGGACAGCCCTCGGAGGCCAGGTGCGCAGTCACAGGACGGCTCCGGACCACTTCCTGGAGGGGAGCTGGCTGGTGAGTTCTCAAGGTGCAGGTTTCCAAGTCCTGCTTCTCCTTTGATGGGACACCTCTGGGATCCTGAGCCAAACAGCACTGGGACCTTGTGTTCCTTGGCCTGGAAAAATTCTAGACTAGAGAGAGATATTGATCTGCATTAAAATCTAGGGATTTTCCTGACATTGAGAAGCCCTGAGAAGGTACATGGCGGCTCTGTAAGACCTAGCGAGCCTTTCTCCTCATCAGTATTTCCCATTTGAAAACCTGTGCTAGGGATTTGAGGGCATAGAAACTGCCAGGAGACTCCCCATATGTGTTTTTCTACCATGCTCATCCCAGAACTGCTGTAAAAATAACTTCCCTCTTAGTATTTCAACATAATCTGCTACTGGTTCCGCCCAGGAGAGTCAGAGCAATGAAAAAGTATTTCACCAAGAGAAGTGAGACAAATTTTCCAATACCTACAGAAATGCAGAGCTCAAGTTTACATGGGATGCTCAGGAGAAATCATTTCAACCCACATGATTTTGTTTTGTCCTTGAAATACATCAGGGCATGAGAGCACTGTAATGATTAAAGAAAAAATGAGTTGTGGAGTTGGAAGGACTTTGGATTTAGCTCCTCCTTTTACCCCCGAGGATCTGGGAGATGGAAGAATGAAGCAACTTGTCCAGGGTCATTCAGAAGAGTAACTCTAGATCGAGTCTAGAGTTCATGTCTCTGGATTTCCAGCACAGTGTTCTACACATTCCACCAAACTACTTCCCAGTAAGGGTCCTGTGCAAAAACATTATTTTCAGGATTTCTTTTTTATAATTTTTGCCCAAATATTCCATTCACCTTCTCCCATGAAATCTTTTCCTCCAAAAAGTTTTGATAGCTATCAATTATTCATCTTTGCAGTATTTGAGACAGGGTCTTGCTATGTAGTTCAAGCTAGCCTTGAATTTACTATGTAGCCCAGGTGGGCCTAGAACTCATGGCAATCCCCCTGCCTCAGCCTCCTGAGTGCTGTGATTACAGGCGTGCAACACCATGCCAGGTTTCAACTAGTCAATTTCAACCTTTCAAATTCATCTCTACCTAGCAAATCATACAAAAATATAAAATATGAATATCCACAAATATGCATGGTAAGTATTACAGTCAGAATATAATTATGATAGACATTATATATTGTTACATGTTATTATTCAGATTTAACTAGTTCAAATTTTCTATAGGTTAAAAAAGTGACTCATTCCATTGTCTGTGATACAGAATTTTCTAATAAAGCTAAACTGAATGAACTTTAGGGAAAAAACTGCCCCTAATATCTGGGATAGCTTTCTGGTGAAATATACTCATTAGAACTCTACCTTTCTTACATTAAAACTGGAATTTTTGTGTAGTTTTCTTTTTTTCTTCTTGAAAATAGTATAACTAAATTTATTTCCAATTGGTAAATTCTACTTTTTAAATTATAATAATGTAATGCAACACTTTTGAACTCCGCTTTACCAATGTTTGGAACATTAGCAAGAGAAAGATCAAAAGACACAATTCCCAAAACCTCTTCAGAATTGATCAGCTTAATGTGTATTATATATTATAATCATTTAAGAGTTTCCTTTGAGAGAGTACCTATCCATTGGAAAAACAGGACTGATATAATCTTCAAAACTATCAATTTTATTAATATTAGTATTTAAGTAGTCATTTGATTAGTTAATATAGTTGAATATTAGTTATTATGTGGGGGTGTGTGGCAGTCTGTCCTAGGTGGAATGTAACTAAGGAGTCATGATCACAAATACAGTGAATGAACTTGGCTTCTGCCCTGAATCCAAGTGAATAAGTGAATAACAACCAGACAACGAAGGAGATTTTGAGGACAATGAAGGAGGGATATTAATACAGACCATAGCATTAGAATTTTAACAGATTAATAATAAATGTACTAGTGTAATAAACATTAAATTTTAAAAGTCTGAATATCTTTCATATTTGTGTGGCCTTTAAACTTACCAAACACACGGCATGCTTGTATATCTTTCTTGTTAGAGGATAACGTTTCTGATTAGACAAGAAAGCTGGGTATAAAAGTCATGTGTGATTTGTTGCAGGGACAGCTGGATTGTGCTGCTATGCACTTGGTTAACTCAGGAGCTTTTCCCAGAGTTCCCTTCCTGGGACAGCTTTGACTTTCACTTGGCCCACAGAGGACGCCAGGTGAGAACTGGGTGGCTCAGGTCAGGGGATGTCACCTCAAGGTGACATTCAGGGACAGAGGCATTCAGCTGGACTCCTGATGTGGGCTACCACTCAGCACTGTCATAGGTAACACACACATCACGTGACCACATTCTGTGGAGCTCCCCTGTCCTGCTCCTCTGACTGGGTGTATCTACTTCTCAGGTTTCTCTGTGAACCCTGGCTTGTCCACCATGCTGGGTTTTGCACATTCACTTCAACCTCATCTCCACAACACTCATCATGGCTGCTTTCCTGAATGAACATGACTGATAGAACCACTTTGGTTTTACAGATGATGAAGCCAGATTTCCTCACAGGTCTGCAACTCTGATTCTTATTCCAGGGCTGTTTTCAATTGATTATAGCATCTCTAATAGGTCAAAGCCATAATTAAGCTAAGTCAGAATAATGCTGAAAAGCTGTTGAAGGTCTCGATTTGCACTTGGAATTAGCTGAGTTCTTCAGTACTGTTTGTTGCGGTGATGACTATTGTTTTTCAACTCTGTTTTGGGACCAGCAAAGCTTGTATGAAAATTAAATTATACTTCTAAAACTGATAGAAACTCTCAAGTATTTGTTAGAGATACATAAATTTGCTTATCAAAGAATTCAAAGATCATGGAAATAGAAAAGATATCTATATCTATATCTATCTATATATATACTATTTCTCTCTATATATATATATAGACAGGTAATTCAATTTTAGAAAATAATTTTGAGGTGCAAGGAACTTTATAAATACTTTAATCCATAAAGGCAGAAAATTGAGAACCAGAGAGCGAGGTAGTATGTCTACAGATATGAAAATTACTAAAGATAGAAGTGGGGTGAGAAGAAACATATGCTGTATATTGGAATAAGTGTTTTGAAGCTCATTTAATTTCCAAAATTAATGAGTAGGTTTCCCTTTATTGAGCATATGTACAGTAGACAGTGATGAGACCAAAATTCAAGTTTTAATGCCTAGTTACATCAGACCCTCTACCCTTGACCAAAGTATTTATTATGCCTGTTTTCTGACATGAAAATAGGACGTCTGGAGCATAGTACGTAGTCACCCAATATTAATTATTAATTCTCACTTAACAATTTGCCTGATGAGAGTGTCTCTCACATTTTGATAAAAATGACTCCCACACCTCAGAAATGTACTCAGGCGTGTGTGTGTGTGTGTGTGTGTGTGTGTGTGTGTGTGTGTGAGCGCACACTGCACACACAGTTATTTAACACACACTTGTTAATGACAATGGAATGTGGATCAGGCTGGCTGTCCACAGTGTTACGGGTCAGTGGGAGCACAGAACACAACTTGGCCCAGAATTTTCTCTTATCTGAGAAAATCATTTGAGGCTTCTCTGGAGACCAGAGCTGGGGACCTGAGGAGGGCCAGGGGCAAAGGGAGGGAACAGGACTGAGCAGAGGGAGAGGCGGAGTTCACACACAGCCTCAGTGGGGAAGAACTCAGCTAATTCCAAGTGCAAATACAGACCTTCAACAGCTTCTCAGCATTGCGCTGACTTGGGGTGAGGGGAAATTCACACTCCTGTACTAGCCAGTGACTAGATGCCACCTGTGTGCAGATGGAGGTGACCTTGGGAGACCTAACTCACATCAGCCACAAAGCAGCACTAGAGAGGGGACCCAGCCACAGCCTGTTCAGTAACAGTCTTCCCGAGAGGTGGCGGAGAGCTCAGTTCTGAAGGAGGGCAGTGGGGGCCCTGTCAGCCATCTACCTGACAGGTGGCAGGGGAGGTTTCCTGGGATAAGAGAGAATCCATAAGATCTAAGACACATGTAAGTGATAAAATAGGGTTTATGTATTTTGGGTAAAGATAAAGCACATGAAAAGGCATGAGGGGTTTGGGGAAATTGCAAGCAGCTACTGGGATGCAGTCACAACAAACAGGGTATGCGGTGGGTAGAGGGAGACACACGGCAGCACTGGCTGAAGAGGGAGGCAGAGGCCAGGTCATAGCGTCTTGGTGCCAGACGCTGACCTGCAGATATCTGAACCCTGTGCACGTGTCTTAAGGAGAGGAAAGACCAAGCAAGACTGTTGGAAAAGTCATCCCAGCAGCAGTGCGGAGGAGATACTGGAGAATGTCAAGGCTAGAGGCAGGAAGGCTGTACAGTCTTCTGGGTGTTAGACACCCCAGGGGAGGTGTTTAATAACTACACTGACTGTGTGCTATTTCACATGAAATGTTGATTACAACACTCTTACATCAATGTTCCTCACCGGCCCCCTTCGGGTTGTGTGGATTTTCTTTCTTATCTGAGAAAATCATTTGAAGTCTCCTTAGAGGATAAAAGTTAAATGTGTGTATTATACACACACACACACACACACACACACACACACACACACTTGTAAACTCATCTGCCATTCACAACACTTTTAGCCAGTGTGTTAGGGCACAAAAATGTTTACCTTTTCTTCACTTTAAAATTAAGTCTGTATATTATGACTATAGCTAAAAGGATTTTCAAAGCATAGTTTTTAAGATTGAATTTTTTAAACAAGAAAACTCTAGGAAAACTTCTGAATTTAATTTAAAAGAAGAAATATATGAAAAATGTAAAGCTCTGTAAAACTGAAAAAACCCAGTATGAATTTCTTAGTATTGAATTTAAGTTAGAATTTAGTTGAATTGAGCAAATAAATGGATCAGAATCAGTTCCTCATTGTTAAAATGTGCATAATAATACCTATCACAGAAAGACAATAGGAGTATTAACTGATTAACATGTAAAACTAATTTCACTAAGTACAAACTATTACAGATGTGCCTCATCTATTGAACCGCCTGTTTAATGACCATCTGGAGGTGTGACCCCGGCACATTGTTCCGACTTACATCCCACTGCTGGGACTTATGACCTGCTTTGGACTTACAGCGCAGGCAGTGAGCTGCGGGGAGGCCTTATGGCAGCTGCTGCTACAGAACAGTACTGTGATTTTTGCTGATTGTACTGTGTTATAATCAGCAAAAATCTGAACATAGGCCTATACGGCCGCCCTATGTTCTGCCATACATCACAGTACTGCGCGTAAGAGTTATGCAACTAAAAGTGAAGTCATCAAGCTGGAGTTTCCTTCCACCATCTCTTTGTACTGAATATCGTAATGTGCACACTGCATACATCCCTCACTTAGTGACCAAGTCATTTAAGGACCTTGTTGTAGGAGCATAGCTTGGTCTTTGAGCGAGGAGTGCCTGTATACAAGCCTTAGTGTCCGTAGCTTGACTAGTTTGTCACCAAGAGGTGTCCTCGCTGGGAGGCAGAAGTGGATGGAGGAAAACACCTCCAGGCAGAGGCCAGAAGGACCAGGCCCTGGAGGGCAGGAGGATCCAGGTGGGAGCAGGGCTTGGGCGTGGCCAGCTCTCCCTTCAGGCTCCTGTTCCATTTCCTCTGTAAGACTGGGGGGCATCGGTCCAGTGTACCCACTCTGATCTGCTGCTAGAGCAGACCCTGTGGGTCAGTGAGGTCTCCCTTCCCTCCTGACGCCAGCTCGCAGCCTCTGCCTGGTCTGACCACGTGAGAAGGTGTTGCCGTAGGGAAGGAGCTCCTGTTGGTGTCGGCAGGAGCGAGGGCTGGAAGCCCGACCTCACAGTGGCACTTCAGGGAAGCCATGCCACACCAGGTGGGGTCACCAGATTTTCTCCCTCCTTAGGAAAAAATGCTGCATATTGCTAGGCCTCAGCTTTCCCTCCGCTAAACCACAGGTTTGAGGTGAAATTATTCAGTTCCTTCAACCCTTATAAATCCGACACTCACGGTTCACAAATCTCTCAAGAAAGAAAAACGGGGGCCCCAGAGTGTGTGCCTCCTGAGGCCGGGGAGACTTACTATCTGACGGTAGATCAGATGCCGACGCTAGACCGGAGCGCGCGGGTGAGGACCAGAGTCGCAGATGTGGATGGAAGGAGAGGCACTGGATGGGACGCTGAGGGGTCGCGCTCCTTCCTCACACAGAGGCCAGGACGAAGTTCGCCCCACACCCCAAAGCCCTCAGCAGAGCCACCTGCCTTCCCAACCTGCCCCAGCGCTCTGTCCCCCAGCACCACAAATGTGTGCACACACCCAACAGCCCCCCACACACACACACAACCGCTCACGGAACTAGAAACGCTTTGGAAAGGAACTAAAGCAAACTCTTCAGGAGCCTAGAAAAGACTAGACGAGTTGTTTGCTGGTCCTATTGTCAAGCTGTCTGACGGGAGCCAAGTTTCATATTGTCTCAAGTTTCAGGTCAAAACATTTACATAAGAGCACCCCTGATGTTTGACAGTGGTTTTCCTTGTTATAAAACCCTCAAAATATTGACCTCCTTGGAAACACATCTTCGTACACTTCATTGATTTTTATGAATGTCTCTTCTTTGGTTTCTCGAGTTGCCATTAAGTCCACCCTTGCTGCCCCTCCTGAGACTATCAAGTCTTCAGATCTGTTTTGCATCTTCTGTTGTGGTGACATCATCACTATTTGTTGAGAAAATGATTATGTCTCCAAGGATCCAAGCCTATACATGATATATTGAAACAAAAAGAGCTGCACCATGAAAAGGATGCAGATTTAAAATAACAAACGTTATATCTTGAAAAGACAAATAAGAAATAGACACAGTTGAACTGTGAGGAGAAAGCCACAGTGGCCAGGCAAAAACACAGGCTTTGGTTTTTGCCCCTGCAGTGTGCCGGAGGGTTCGTCAGCCCACACAGTCATGTTTCTAGGAGAACTGCGGTCACAGCACTGAGAGCTGACGATCCCTGCATTTCCACTTTACTAATTGTGACGCTGAGGCAGCCCAATCAAGGACTTGCTAAGTGCCAAGTATTGCATGAACCCTTACAACTGTGAGAGTAACTACGATACTCCCCTGCTCTTCAGAATGCGAAGCAGGTTTTCATGGCCTCTTCAGTAGCAAAGATTGCCCTGAGATCTGTAATCCTGGACCTCCGCTCTGACTGCCAAAATGCCAGTGTCTAAGAGAGTTCCAGGAACACAGAAATAACACACTGAGTACTCATGGAGTCAAATTATTACAGCACATTACTTCCTGAATCATTTAAAGTTTTTTTCTAGTGTACAAGTTGCTCACTTCGAAGAATAATCAAACATTTAAAATTAAGTGTTAGTTTATTTTTACATTCCAGTGAAGCCTGGCTGTGTGAGAAGGAGGATTTTCACCCTTTCTCCTCCTCACTCACCCGACACCTCAGGTGCTGGTTCCAGGCATCTGGCCCGGCCTGCAGCATAACTTCCGGAGCCTGCACGCTCTTTTACATGGTGCTTGAGACCAAGCCCAGGTGAGACCCCAGCCCCAGCCCTCGCCTACCTGTAGTTCTGCTTTTCATTGCCTATGTGGAACCTGTCGTACTGCGAGTGGGCGCGGTTGCCCTCCCAGTCCAGCAGCTCGATCCTCAGCGTGTACTGCTTGTGGCTGGTGATAGCAAAGATGAACTCATTCCCCAGCCAGTACTCCCCAGACGGGTTCCCGAAGCCCTGGAAAGGGGGACAAGCAGGACAGGTCAGTGGGGAGGGGAAGCACACTCACCTGGAGCCAGGCCCTGAGTAACAAACATCAGCGTCTCCTAACATAAAGACAGACATGTCTTGGACTTCGCAGCCTTTATTTTCAAGCGCTGATGGATTGTCATGCTCTCTTGCTGAGCTTGTCTCCATCGAGCTAACTGTCTAATTGTGATTATGGCTAAACTTCCATCAGTCAGGTTCACATGGATGAGACGGTTTGGGGCCAAATGAAACAGGTTGATAGGTTCAACTAGAAAGCACTTCTCAAGTCAAAGTACTACTTAAAATATTAAGTAATAGCTTTAACTTAAACATTTTCCAATGAATATTATCAGGGTGTTATCAGATGAACTATTGAATAATTGTTATCATTATTAATTTTTAGGAATCCAGCTGTGCTTCTATAACTTTGTAGGTTAGTAGACCCTTGACTTGAGAAGTCTTAACATCTTCAAATTTTTCTGATGAATATGCCCAGACCCGTAAATGCATGACTACAGTGGCTTGCACAGCTTTGGGCATGGGTTTGGCTGCAGGCAGAGGCTGAGGCGGAAGAGCTGCGGGCGAAGCTGGCTGTCTTGGCCTCAGGGCTCCACTACTCTCTCTAGAGAAATCCTGGGCCCAGTCGCTAGGTAGTTTCTATGAGAGAAGGAGAAAAGCAGTCCCCAAGCATGAGCCGGCCCTTAACATTGGGAATATTAGTGACAGGGAAACGAAGAACTCTAACAACTCTACATTTTGCATATTCATCATTGTTTCAGAAAATACTGCTTGCTTCAACTCAAGGGTCAGTTTCTCACTTGAGCCACAGGTTTCCCTTCTTGACAGAGAGGTCAATGGCTGTGTTTGTGGAGTT